>NC_067131.1:841266-1177587 GCF_021347895.1 Acanthochromis polyacanthus | reverse complement strand
AGGTACTATCAGATCTTTAAGATATGATGGAGATTGGTTATTAAGAGCTTTATATGTCAGAAGAAGGATTTTAAATTCTATTCTGGATTTAACAGGAAGCCAGTGAAGAGAAGCAAGTATAGGGGAAATATGATCTCTTTTGCTAACTCCTGTCAGTACTCTCGCAGCAGCGTTTTGGATCAACTGTAGATGTTTGAGAGAGCTATTTGGACAACCCGATAATAAGGAATTGCAATAGTCAAGCCTGGAAGTAACAAAAGCATGAACTAATTTTTCTGCATCACTCTGAGACAGAATGTTCCTGATTTTTACAATATTACGCAGGTGAAAAAAGGAAGTCCTACAGACTTGCTTTATGTGTGAGTTAAAGGACATGTCCTGGTCAAAAATAACTCCAAGATTCCTCACAGTAGTACTGGAGGCCAATGTGATGCCATCCAGAGTAACTATTTGCTTTGAAAGCGAGTTTCTAAGATGTTTGGGGCCAAATACAATGACTTCAGTTTTGTCTGAATTTAGCAGTAGGAAGTTAAAAGTCATCCAGGTTTTAATGTCCTTAAGACAATCTTGCAGTCTAGCTAACTGATCAGTTTCATCTGGCTTCATAGATAAATACAATTGTGTGTCATCTGCATAACAATGGAAGTTAATACAATGCTTCCTAATAATATTGCCTAAAGGAAGCATGTATAATGTGAAAAGTATCGGTCCTAAGACAGAACCCTGAGGAACTCCGTGATTAACTTTAGTCTGCTCAGAAGAGTTATTGTTGACATGCACAAACTGGAACCTATCTGATAAGTAGGATTTAAACCAATCCAGTGCTGTCCCTTTAATGCCAATTGAATATTCTAGACGCTGTAATAAAATTTTGTGGTCGATTGTGTCAAACGCTGCACTAAGATCTAACAAAACAAGTATAGAGACTAGTCCATTATCTGATGCTATGAGAAGGTCATTAGTAACTTTCACTAGAGCTGTTTCTGTGCTATGATGCACTCTGAAGCCTGACTGAAACATTTCAAACAAATTATTCCTTTGTAGGTGTTCACACAATTGATTTGCAACTGTTCTTTCCAGAATTTTAGAGAGAAATGGTAGGTTGGATATCGGTCTATAGTTAGCTAACACATCTGGATCTAAAGTGGGCTTTTTAAGCAAAGGTTTGATGACAGCAACCTTAAAAGCCTGTGGTACATAGCCTGTTACTAGAGAGAGATTAATCAGATCTAACATTGAAGAATTAATTAAAGGTAAAATCTCCTTGAAGAGTCTAGTTGGGATAGGATCTAAAAGACATGTTGATGGTTTGGATGTAGAAACTGTTGAAATTAGTTCAGAGAGACATATAGGAGTGAAGAATTCTAAAGATTCATCAGGTCTAACAGCCAATTCAAAAGCATCTGTGACATTTGTAGGAAGGGCCAGATTAATTTTATCTCTAATCAGAACTATTTTATGCGTAAAGAAGCTCATGAAGTCGTTACTGGTTAAAACTAAAGGAATACAAGGTTCAACAGAGCTCTGACTCTTTGTCAGCCTGGCTACAGTGCTAAAGAGAAACCTAGGGTTGTTCTTGTTCTCATCTATTAAAGATGAATAATAAGTTGTCCTGGCATTATGAAGAGCTTTTTTATAGATTACTAGACTATTTTTCCAAGCCACATACACTACCTCTGAATTAGTGGAATACCACTTTCTTTCCAGCTTTCGGGATGCCTGCTTTAAAGTCCGCAGCTGGGAATTATACCAAGGAGCAAGTCTTCTCTGAGATATAACTTTCTTTTTTACAGGTGCAACACTATCAAGAGTTGTACGCAGTGAGGCTGAAGCATTATTAACATAATAATCCACTTCTGTGGGGGTAAAATAATAATATTTGCCTTCTGATTTATCAGTAAATGTTGCTGAAGTAAACAGTGAGGGTATTATTTCCTTAAATTTAGATACTGAATTGTCAGACAAACACCTACTGTAATGATATTTGTTCTCAGCTGCTAAACAATCCTTTACTTTAAATTGAAATGTTATCATAAAATGGTCAGAAAGAAGAGGGTTCTGGGGAAATACTGTTAACTCTTCAATTTCTAAGCCATAAGTCAGGACAAGGTCAAGAGTGTGATTAAAACTATGAGTTGGTTTATTTACATGTTGAGAAAACCCAATTGAGTCTAATAATGAATTAAAAGCTGTTGTAAGGCTGTCACTGTCTACGTCAACATGAATGTTAAAGTCACCCACAATAATAACTTTGTCTGAACTGAGCACTAATTCAGATAAAAAGTCTGAGAATTGAGATAAAAACTCAGAATAAGGAGCAGGAGGACGATATATAACAACAAATAAAACTGGTTTCTGAGCTTTCAAATTTGGATGAGAGAGACTAAGAGTGAGATTTTCAAATGAGCTGTAATCAGGTTTAGGCCTCTGGTTCAATTTTAAACTAGAATGGTAGATTGCTGCTACTCCTCCTCCTCGGCCTGTGATTCGAGGAATATGACAGTTAATATGACTAGGGGGAGTTGATTCGTTTAGGCTAACAAATTCTTCCTGCTGCAACCAGGTTTCAGTCAAACAGAACAAATCAATCTGGTGATCAGTTATCAACTCATTTACTAGCAGAGATTTAGACAAGAGAGATCTAATATTTAACAGACCACATTTAATTTTCCTGTCTCTTTGCTCTGTTGAAATAGAGGTATTAATTTTTATTAAATTTTTGTGGTTACTATTTCTTTTGTATATTTTTGATTTGATTAATTTATTGAATTTTGGTGGTCGGGGGACAGACACAGTCTCAATAAAATTAACTGAATTACTGGAGGGTGACAGCTGTGAGGAAACTGCAGAGAGGTGTGTAAGACTACAGCTCTGCATCCTGGTCTTAACTCTGGGTTGTCATGCTTTAGGAGTACTAATAAAATCTGATATTGACTTTTTGAGTTGACTTTTTGTCTGATAATATGTTTTAATTTAACTTCCCTCATTAGAAAAGCGTCAGGGTGATAAATATATGTGGCTTGCTCGACACAAGAGTAATTTACATGAGGATATTAATAGATTCATCATCAGGGCTTAAGCACGTCAATTATGAGAGGCCTATAACCTGTGAAAAGTTTTTTAAAAAGAGAGAGAGAGACCCCATTGAAATGCTGATGAGAAATGTAATTACTGCCAGTAAAGCCGAGGCAAACAAACACATTAACAATCAGCTATAAACAGCAAATAATGAAATGAAACTGTGTATAAATAAATATGCTTATTTATGGACATAAAGTTTCAGAAGTACTTAGAAGTAATTAGTAGCTGCTTTCGAGTGTTCTGATTATTCATACAGTGGGGAATTCATATTTTATCAGTGAGACATGCTGTGTTTGCACAACTGCTGCACTGACTGCTATTGACAGCTGGGTATTTTATTGCTGTCAAACTGATGTAATTACCCCAAACAAAACCACAAGAGGGTCGACTCCAACCAAAGAAATCTTACATTATTTAATCGTGTAAATTACATTTCATCTCGTCATCACTGGAAATCTTCTGCCGTCCATTTGTGGCTTGAACAAAGCGACTGTGACAGTCTGCGGAGATTCGGCTGATTTATATCTCCAGCCAAGACGGCGAAGACTCCCTACAGAACCGGCTGGAGGAACGTGACGATTTACATTTCAAAAAGCATGTCTCTGCAAACCATGTTTAAAAAAAGAAAAAAAAAAGATGGAATCCAATTTTGCCATTTCCTGGTGAAATCCAGCGGCTGCCTGTTAGGTAGGATTTCCACTGCATTCCAGACACTGGAGGATCAAACCCAAACAGCACCTGAGTAAATTCGGTAACGGCAGCGGTTGCCAAAGGAGGAACAGTTGGAGGGATTTGTTGTGTTTGAAGAGAAAACACTCGACGTACCAAAAGGGAAACATCTGTGTCAGGGAGTGCCACCTCCAGAACAAACCCCAGCCGTGGAAGCCAACCTTTTTTGGGTCATGTGATGCTCGTGAAGCTTTGGGGAGAGCAGCTTGGCCTCGGGGCCTCCGGGGAAAACTTCCTTCAAGGGTATCAGGTGACGGCATCAGCAACGGACTGAAGGCGTAAAGGGGAATGGGGTGACTGAACAACAGAATGAAGGAATGGATGATTGGGTTAGTGTGGAATATGGGCTGTGGGCACAGTGGAATGGCATACACGCCTCTGATGATGGCTGGAATTTTTAGCTTGCGAGAGAAGTCACGCAAGACTACGAGTAAAATGAGAAAGCCTTTTGTGACTGCGATTATGGGATCACACGGGGGGGGCAGCAGATCAGACACATAGGAGTCGGAATAATGCCCCAGCTGTTGCGACAGGAATAGGCTGCGAATGTCAAGCCGCTCTGGGCTCCAAGATGGATAAACGAAAACATGCCACGGAGGTAAAGTCTCTCTCAGGACCACCCATTCTGTCTCAATACCCAGTTGGCACTCGATGCCACATGAGGCCTGATGTTGACTCTCCATGAAGTGGGCCAGAAAGGTCCCTGGAGGGCCACAACTGCTTCACATCCACCCACGATGGACACATCCTCATCCAAGTGCCCTCTATTACAGCACAGGCACTGGTATTCAGATGGAGAGGGCTCCGGGTTGCTTGTCGTACTGTTAGACAGGCGACCTACTTAGGGGAATGGGGGGAAAGGACGGCACAAGAAAACTAGATTTGGAATAAATTGAGGCTATAGAATACTGAATCAAATGTGTGACCAAGTTGCCATGGAAATTGTGCCCAGTGGAGAAGATTACATGGCGGCGAGGAAGTGGAAGAGAAAGAGGAGACGTCGAAAAAGATGGTGACCCGTCGTGGAAGTGCCACGGAAAAAAAAATAATACATTGAGAATAAGTGATTTCTGTCTCGTGTAAATTCCAGGCGACTGGGAGCTCATTTGGGTCCCCGGAGCGCATGAATTCATAATGCCTCTCACGCACACCTCGAGATGTCAAGAGTGTGAGGGGAAAATAACTGAGCCAATTTCAGCCAACACTCCCCTCCTGCAGACACAGTGTCTATCTGAGGCCTATCACTCCTTCACACACACCTGACACTGACACTGCACTCTGCCAATTCCTATTCCTCCCTTCACAAAAAAAAAAAAAAAAAAACGCTTAAAGTGTGCATATTCTTTAATCCCCTTTCTGGAGCGAGATGGCATTTACCAGTCAAGTTATAAGGCACTTTTATCAGCAGTGGCAACAGAGGAAGTTGACACACTAATTCAGACTAGTTTATAAAAGTTGTCTTTGCTGTCAGAGCTGTGTGCACGCCTGTCTGCTCGGTGGTACCGGCCCCCTGAGAGGGATGGGGCGAAAAAGATGGAACCTGAAGTTCACACGTCAACCAATTTCTAGGATAAGCATGCTGGGAGAAAGCCTGCTTAATTCTCTTTTTGCATCATCAATCTCCCTGACTTCTCTTTCCTTATGTGTGGCGGGTTTTTTTCCTTCTCCCTGTCACTTTCATGTGTGTCCTCCATCTTTCTCCTTTTTCTTCTTCTTCTTCCTTCCCCCTGATGCTCTCGCATGGATGAACAGCTGGTACAACTCTGTGTGTGTGTGTCTCTTTTAGATTTAGAGGAAAGGTTTGTGTGCATGGATGTGCATATAGTAAATATGTTGAAACATCTCATCTGCCCCCAAAGAGCCTCGTGTCTCCGGGGATGTGCTCTGCCCTCGCTCTCTTCAACGGAGCCGAGCAAATGCAGCTGTCACTCCCCATCTACTTCCAGTAAAGAGAAACTCACTTGTCTTTGATACACTGCCATACTTAAATCCCCTTCTTTTAAATACCTTTGACCAGGAATTCACCAAAAAAAAAGACGTGCAGCGAGACTTCCATGTGGGCCTGGTTGTAAAATTTAAGCAGCGAGGGATTTAACGCAGCACGGTTTGATATTCAACAGGGTGAATTTTAATACTACAACATGTAGGTTAGTAGATATTTGTGTCTAGGCAGCGAGGGGATTTAAAATGCATCGCCATGCTAAGCTCATGCTTGGAGGACGTGTGAAATAAGCGGCGGTGAGAGTTTACACAAGAGAAAGTGCAGCGTCTCTCCATCCTTTTCTCTCTGCCCACTGCATGCTCGTCGAACGGGACACACCCAGTCCAGCGCCAGACAGGCAGTCTGCCCCGGCTCTGTGGTCGAGCTGCCTGACTATATATGGAGATGAAATAGCAGGGTTGAGCCTTCACCCCCATGTAGGGCCTTCAGGGCAGAGGCCTCAAAAACCAACCCAAACCTTAAAACAGCTTGTAAAAAGCCACTTCCTTCAGGAGCCGGGGATTATTACAGTCCAGAACAATGCAACAATGCAAAATGAATGAAAAAGCAGGACCGGAGAAGGAGCTTTCTGCTAAACTTAGCAGCTGACACATCTGAAGCTTTCCTCTCCTCAGCAACTTTTTATCCCCCCTTTAATTTTATAATAGAGACACCAGCACCCATTTGAAAAAAAATATATTAAAAAATTCCACCAAAATCACATCTCTAGTATAAAAGAGGGCTTCAGTGTTATTGGGTATTATTCAGCTAATCGGCAGATCAGCCACATCAGCATATGCATTCAGTTCCTTAAATCAGTTTACAATGATGAATGGCCCTCATTTAGCCCCACAGCTGGGCTTGTGCCGACTGCTGTCCCCGTGTTTGCGCTAGACTCCATCTCTGCAGTTGGAAAGTTGTTTTCTATCAGGAAAATGTTTGCTATAGCTAGGCGCTAAAGGGACAGAAAAAGGTAAAGACTAAAGGGTCTGGAAAAGCTGTGCTGTTAGCCCACCTGTAGCTCAAAGGCCAGCGGTGGTTTGGCAGCTAAAGGCAGGGGAAAGGAAATATGTGAGGCCTGAAGTTTGAACAAAGAACCAAACTTCCATCCATCCATCATCTATACACCGCTTCATCCTCATTAGGGTCACACGGAGCTGGAGCCTATCCCAGCTGACTTGGGGTGACGGTAGGGGACACCTGGACAGGTAACAGTCTGTCAGAGGGCTACACATAGAGACAAACAATCACACTCACATTCTCACCTACAGACTACTTAGAATCACCAAATAACCTCAGCATGTTTCTGGACTGTGGGAGGAAGTTGGAGAACCTGGAGAAAGGCCACACATGTACAGGAGAACATGGAGACTCCATGCAAAAAGATCCCAGGAAGGCCGGGACATGAACCGGGGATCTTCTAGTTGCAAGGCTAAAAGTGCTAACCACTACACCTCTGTGCAGCCCCAAAAAACCAAACATGCACCAGAAAAACTGTACATTAACAAGCCAGACTTTGACTTCAGCTCCCAAAGACGTTGCACCAATGATTAGGATGCAGATAACAAAGAGCATGTGAAGACAGCTTCTCCACTTGTTCAGACCACGTTGGCACCTCTGCAGGTCGTGCAACAAGATTCTCTGATACTTATCACACGGCATTTTGTTCTAATCGTGCCGCGGTCAGCTGTTTCTCTCTCTCTGCTGTTTATCTATCAATAATGAGGGGCTCAGCAGCTGCAATCACAGACACTCTTATTGTGTTTGTGTGAAACACAAGAGGTCGTTTTGTTGGTCGGATCAGGTTGAATCACATTAGGGATTTTCATAAAAGCCTTTGACATCTGGGCCGGTGGCAGCGGGTCTTTGTCTATGCCTCCAATTTGAGTAATGGGCTCTCACACTGTTCCAGAATAGCAGAGTAGCACAGTGAGATGGAGGATCTGTTGTCAGCACCGCAAACCAAAAGGCACATTCGGTTTAATATGCAACTGGAAACAAATGAGTCAAACCTGCTCATAAACTGCTGGACCTTTTCTTGGAAATGAGAAAATCCAATTGGCGCCCCACGTGCATCTGTGCCTGCGTATTATCATTTTAATGTCTGGAGTCCCACACTGATTTTGACTCTTTGGAATAATATTTGGGTAATGAAAAGATGCAGTGCAGTTAGAGAATATTTATTGCTCTGGGTAGAAGTGTTCCAAAAGTCTGAGACTGCAATGAAAATGTGTCTGACTTTCTTGTAAAACCAGAATCAGAGAGCTTGAGGTTTCAGAAACATTTAAAACATTTTCAACATGTAAAAGAAGGGAGAAATATTTAAGATTCTGCATTATTTCTAGGTCAGCAATCAAACAGCGATACAAAAAAATCACATTTCTTTGACTGCTTTACTTTATTCAGCTAGATTTGATCTTCTCGACTTGATTTGCTTGATTTAATTGAACAAGTATAATCAACTTGTACCCATTGTCCATCTATAATAAACATGGATGCGCCTCAACTCAAGTTTCCAGTCCAGCATCCCAGTGGTAATGTGATAGCTGGAAACATGACATCCAAACTAAACGAAAGCGTCAGATGTCAGATTGTTATTCTAAGCGAGGAGGGACTTCCTCAGGGCCGAATCATGACTCGACTGAAGGTTTCTAAGGAGGCAGTGCGTGGCATTCTACAACTCTTTGCAGAATCACGATCAGCTGTATCCAAAGCGGGACTGAGCAGACTGAAAGCACACCATCGGTAGATCAATACGTCAAGCTTCGGTCACTGAGAGATGCTAAAGCAGCTGATGTAGAACTTGCTGAATAAAAGAAAGACTGAAATTAGCACAAAAATACTGCCAAATAATGCTGTCTAGTGGTGGTCTCAGAGAATGAGTAGCGTCTCGAAACCACTTCTAATCAGAGGAATCGAGGCCAAACACTTGGACAAAAGTGGGCAATGATATGCAGCATTTCACAGTGAATAACTGCCGAAAAAAGTCCCATTTACTGATGGATTACAGTCTGAATTTTCTGGCAGTCCCAGAAGGATGTATGGAAGAAGACCAGCCGGAGAGACAAAGATGCCACAGAGTTGGACATCTCCACCCTGACCAAGGACAAGCTGCACTCAGCTCTTCAGAGACCTTTTACATAATCTGGTTTGCGTCTTTGTGCAGAAGGACTCATACTACAGCAGGATAATGAGCCCAAACATGCCTCAAAGCTTTGACTTGAAGAGGTCCAAGGAGTGCTGACTGTCCTGGGCTTCCCTCCACAGTCACCTGCCCTCCATCCTGCTCAATATTTATGGGACCTCTTGAAGACTGAGGAAGCCAAAATTTAATAACATCACAAGAAGCCGTTTTGGAATATTGTCACATCATGCTGAGAAAACATGAGTCATCGGGTTTTGTTCGGAATTGTGGAGTTCGTGCAGTTCAAGTTCACAAGCCGTCATTAGGATAAAAAGAAGGCCGAGCGAATCCAAAGATGTCGTAAAATTGTTCAACTTGCTAGAACCTCTATTAATGGTTTCCAGTGGTGTTCAATAGTTTGCTCCATGGAAGGAAAATGCAACTCAGGGTTAACAATGCTGTCTCCTCATGAGCATGTTTAAGGATGCAGAGAGAACCACTGTCCCTCCTCCACCCTCCAATTCGATGAAACCATCCTGATGAAGATCTTTGATCAATAGAGCCACTTAACATGTGATTAACTCAGGTACACTTGGTCTCACTCTATCTCCCTCAATCTCTTTTTTTATACACTTCTGCTGACCACGTCTCACACACACTAACCGCACCGCCCACACACCAATATATAAATATATATCTATATATGTCTTACTCATTCCACACCTCGGCTTAACACTGTTGCAGTAAACACTGCCTCTGTTTCCATGTTACAAGGTCCAGCAGCTTTTCATTCCAACTCGCTGCTTAATCGCTCATCGCTGTGGCCGTTGGAGTGTGAAGCCGTCCCATCTACTCTGAGTCTGAAGCACACTTACTAATTGAAAGGTATTGCTTAATGCTGCAAGGTTAAGCACTCAAGGGCTGGAAATATCTGCTCCATGCACTCCACCCTCATGTCAAGACAGGGAAGCTGCAGGGGGTCCAGCGATTAGCCGCTGTCATGGATCAGCACCCCGATGTATGATGCTACTGTAAATACAGAACCATGCAGGTACATGAGGATTCATAATGGCGACAAACCGCACCAGGTACATCTACATATATTAGTTTTATTAAAGCAAACTTTACATGTAATGGCTAATATGTCTAAAAAGGAGGGTGTATTATGTGAGAACACGTATGTATAACTATCTGGAGACAGTGACTGCTGAATAATAACGTAGTTTGTAACCCTCTGAGGGTTCATCCCTCTGAACTCCAACCCATCTCTTGCTCCTGTCACATTTTTACTCACTCGGGTCTCATTTTGTCGCTGCAATATAAAGCAGAAGCAGCACAACCACGGCTAGAAATAGAGAACTCAAAAATGTCTTCTGTGCAGCATGGCATGACTATAAAACCACAAATAACAAAACAGAAAACAATTCAATTTATCACAAGAATGAAAAATAAAAAAATATAAAAATATGTACAATGTTTCCCATCAGTGATCACACTGTTGGGAAAAACTGACTCTAGATGCTAAAGACATTTCATTGTTTGAGTTTTAAATTTGTTTCCGTACTTGTTCTCATCTGTTCTGTCTTAACACTGACTGCAGTTCAGCCCAGTCCCTGAATTTTTGTCACAGGATTCTTGTTCGCAGCTGAGTCAGTCATGGATTCCCAGTTGTTCAAAGGAGTACTGAATAATTGTTTTTTACAGAATCTGATGAGACGAAACGCTTCATTTTTGGTGATTTTTTAAAATGAGACATTTTGATTAAATATCCCATTTTAAGCTTACATTTGGAGCGGCACTTCATGGGTGAGCAGCTGGAGGACCGTTGAAAATCTGATGAGTTTTTACAGCTTCTTCTTTAAAGGCGCCTGTGGGTATGTTTTTCAGAAGGTTAAGGATTGCACACCTTGGATGAGTGGAAATCAATTTCACCACAATATTGTTTGAAAAGCACTTACAAAATCTTACTAGATAACCTCACAAGTGCCTTTTAGAAGAACTACAATAGGGCAGTCACATTGTTTTCTGTCTTTGCTTATTTCATGGAGAAATAATTTGGAGAAGAGGAACACTTTGGCTCTTGAAGTTTCTTCTACAAGAGCGTGCACACTGCAGAAAGGCAAAAAAACCCTACCGGAGAATCAAATCCTCACACTTCTGCCTGCCAAGGCCCGGTCACATCACACACCTCCTGCGATATCATTAAGTAAAGCTATATATTATACAACTGCCCCAGTGGCCTCAGCTAGACTAATGGGAATAAGAGTCTTGGAGAGAATTTTTAAAAGGTTGAGATTTCTGAGATACACAAATTGAATCCAATTTTGATGAGACTTAATTTGCAAGAATCTTGTTTATATTTCGGTGAAGCAGTATTGAGCTGGATGCCCCTTCCTAAGCCTGAACACCTCCCCTGCTGCTTGTACAGTCTGCCCGGAGCCATCCAGACCTGCCAACCCTGAAACATTTCTCCGCCCCCACTTCACCAATCTTTCTTTAATGCATCGCTGTTTCCACAAATCCTGCCAGCTATTGGGACAACACTGCAGGAGTAATCTACAGAGGTACGACCCAGCACAGACAGACTGACAGCTGCGCTCTATTGACTTCTTTACATTTAATGTGTCGGATATCCAACCACTCGATGCTCTGTCCCAGCCTCTCTGCATAATTCATACTAATGCATGCATACCCATGTAACGCAGGTATTTCTGCTTGCCTTTAACACATCACTGAGGTGTCATTAAGTTCAAGTGTAGCTTTCAATCTATTCATGCCATGTTCCTGGGAGTGTAATCTGCCTTCATGCTCTTCTAACAAACAAGCTAGAGACCTTGCATGTGGCCTGTTATTGTGAGCACTTTGTTCATTAATTTTAATTTATCCTCAAGACACATGTATTAGCTCTCAAAATGTTTTGTCATGTTTGTTCTCAGTTGTAGCCGCTCTCGCGTCAACTCGCCCCGACGCTTTGTGCTGATATCTCGCTGTGTTTAAGACATTGTAAGATCTATCAGTCATTCTCTGTGACACTGGAACCAAAACAGCAGTTCTAACCATAGCAACAGTGCTGCAGGAGAAAAGGCAGCGCCATGTTAAGATGACAGGGACTTTTGACAAGAGCAGGAAAGCCGTGCAGTTTTCTGATTGGGTAAGAGGCTGACTCTGTGATGTCGGGGCCCCTCATCCATAAACAAATACGTGCTCCAGTTTAAGATGCATCTTTGCCTTATGAGGGGAAACTTCACAAGTGCAAAAGCACAATGGGAGCAGATCACATCAAAGGCCTGATCCTCAGATGATCTCCTGAGAGCAATGTCTTTCTTTCGCTCACTTTCAAAACTAGTAGCTGCGCCCACGTGCTACATCCCACTGAAGTTAAAAAAGGGCCTTAAGTACATACTGTACCATCATGTGTCGACTTTAAAAAATTCTTGCAGGTGATAAATTGATTTTCCATCGCATGCTAAAAGAGCAAGATTTCTAATCAGGTGCCAAACCATTTCAGGTTCTTTGACAAACCTACTTGAGCATATTTGTGGTGTAAAGAAAAAAAGCCCGTCTGACAGATGTGCATCCCAGAATTTGGCAATCTAAAAACTGAGAGTGTTTGGCTGAAAATGGTTTTTCTGATCAGGTGTACAAATAGAGGCATGCACCATTCAAAAAAGGGGTATTTTTCTCGGTATGACAGCTTTAGACTGGTCTTTGATTTTTTTCTGACTGAAATGCTTGACACTCAAGTTCATTATCGACAACCATTCATCCCACTGCAAGCAAATGATGAAAAGTCTTCAGACTCCGGGAAGTCCCACTGAGACATATTTATCAGTGTAAATAAAAAAAGATGTCCCGTATCTCCATCACTGTGACGGAGGGTGTTTCGGGTTTGGAATGAGAAGGGCTGTTGTCACATGCATAGACCCAAACACAAACTTCTGCATGTATGTGACGTATGCAAGTGTGAGTGCAAAGCATTTTATCCCATGAGCTCGGGCTCGTGGGCTGCAGCAGAATAAAAATAGAATGAAGGCATCGTTGCATGTTATTCAAGCTGAAAGTCGATGACAGTGTGGCATACCGTACGCCTGATGGCGGACGTTCACTTTGTCAAGTTTAATCAATCCGTGTAATTTCTGTAGCTGCTGTCAATCAACAATAAAGCTCATTTGAGAGATTGTCATTATGCACTTGTGGGTTTATGAGCAGAATGAAACTCCTAAAAAATAGTCTTTGCTTGTCAAGCGATGACTGACGTATGGATTCATAGTTGGATTGATAGTTTGCTGGACTTGCTGTCAGTAGAAATGGTACGGTGTATTGGGAGTCTACAGAGGTGTCTGAACTAATTACATTGCAGATAATCTGAATTTGGCACATAGATCTTGTGAAAATCAAAATGAATAACAGTACTGTCTAAAATTTCCAGCTAAACTAAGCAAAAGTGTGATTGGTCGTGACACAATTCCAAAAACGCTCATTGAACACTGTAGGCGTTTTGGAGGTAACGTATTTTCTAATCTCAAGATTTGCAAGTTGGGTTATCAGCTTTGATTTGAAGTCATGTTGTATCCCCTCAGTCTTACACACAACAAATCATGTGATCAACATGACTTCAGCTAAATCTGTGGGGAAAAACTGTGATTCAGTTTAGGGATAGACTGATCATCAGCCTGACCGATATCTAGCATTTTTCCAATTACCAGTACTGTTATTCTTACTAGACGATTATCGTTAAATTAAAAACACTACTTCGGTTCTGATTTAGCCATTCTCTCTCTTTGTGTGTAATCAATCTGTGGTCTCAGAAATGTCTCTCAAAGCCCAAAAGAAGTGCACAAGAAACACCAAAACCAACTGCTTCACAGTGGCTAACACCATGCTAACAACTAGCGGCTAAGCTAGAAGTCAACCACAGATTATCCCAGAACAGTGTCTGGCAAACAATCAATTATGCTTTAGGATATGGACGATGGGTAATAAAAGCGGTAGAACAGAGAACGATTAAGGAAACGCTGGCAAAACTCAATCTCTACTGATGGACTGATAAGTAAACAGAGGAGAACGTCATAGCACCCTGTGATGTTCTGATGTTCGCTGCTATTAAATGCTTTTACAGTATAACATTTCATACCGGTCGCTGATCTTTCTTAATGTCCAGTAAACGACATCAGTATCAGCCCTGATAAACCTTTACTGGCCGATCCCTAAGTCAGATTGTGATTCTGCTCCCAAAGAACTGCAGTATTATCTTCTAGCCACATCTCCCAGCCCCTACCCTCAGGTTTTGTAAACTTCTCCAGAGCACCAACTGAAGTAATTTGTTACCTACTGTGAACTGCAGCTGATTTAGGAGGAAACAGATGGGTATAAATGGCACAATCTCACACTGAGAAGCTGCTCCCGCCGCCTCAGCTTCTGTATTAGACAGCAAATATGCAACAATAAATTGAGAAATATATATGAATATGCTGTCAGCTCTATAATGTCTCTGCCTGGAGAGGAAACGGAATGAAAATACTGTAGAAAAACTGGAGGTTGCTCTCTGAAAATACTGCTGTTTGTGTTCTTAGTCTACTGTGCCATTAAGGATTTTTCTCACAGTTAGAAAATAATTTCTGACAAAATGCAGGTAACAACAAAGTGATAAACAAGCATTTAAAAAAACAGCTTTAGATCATTGCCGTTAGATATAAAAGATCCTCTGTGATTCCGACTGTATTTGCTGCGGTAGAATGTCAGTGGTTTGATGCTGATTGAAATTAATAATCACTCCAGTGAGAGAATGTAAGAAAATGTTCTGGAATACGATCAGTGAAGAAAACAACAAACACCATTTGTTTAGCCAAGAGGCTTTATGAAGTCCTTTGAAACTTTGAAATTTGAAAAAGATTTCTTTGTGAATTCGTGAACGCTGTAAAAGTCATGAGTTTTCTGTGTTCAAGACTAATACTGCAAATCCTAATTTGAAAAAAGGAGGGGGAGACAGGGAGGACAACATCAATATGACGGGCCCTGACATGGAGCTGAAACAGTGTGGGCATTCGTGTTTAGCTCTGCATCGATTGCCTCCAAAAACTCTGCATCCTCTCACAGAACACATCATTTTGTTCACTAGGTGCGACATTAGCACTTTTCAGTACTTGGGATGCCAGAAAGAGACATTTAGGAGGCTGTGGTCCTCGGCAGCGACTCTATTACGGGAAATGGGGAAAAAAAAAACAGGCAGAACCAGGGCGGCATCAGAATGAATAAACACTGCAGAAATCTGGAGTATGGATGTTTCTGTCGCACACTAAAACCTGCACGGTGTCCTGAAGGATCTGGGAGGAAACGCCCCTTGAAATCAAATCTGGGAGTGCTTGATGTGTTCCTCACATCTGTCCACTCCATATGGAAGTCAAAGAGTTTCCCTGCCACCTGAGGTCTCAGTGGACATGATGAGAAGTAGAATAAAAGCCAGTTCCAGCTACAGAAAGAGGAGGATTTCAGCAGGGTGCACATATATTCTGCATATATATGCTCTAACAAGCTAACAACCTTCTCTTATCCCTGAGATCCCACCTTTTCTTTCCTAGTCAGCTGTTTTTACTGCTCTGCTGACAGCCTACTAGTGTACTGTCCTGATTCCTTTCTCTTCTCTTTATGTCTCCAAGTCTTTTCTCACAAGTTCTCTCGATGCACCAAACTAGCCACACCAGCGACCTCTGACCTGCAGCATTGACTACTTAAAGCCCAGAGCTCCGGATAAGCTATTCTTGGATCTTCATCATCGTCTGCATCTTAATTCTGCCTCTAATGCAGAACGCCAAGTGTGCAGAGCCAGAGAGGATTTCTTCACTGTGGCGGTTGAGCAGATCGTGGCATCATCTCAGTGGAGGTGAGTTATCTGGCAGGGAAACGTCCTAATGAATTCTGCGCACTGCGTCCCCTTGAGTTAGAAAGCGAGAACAAAGCAGAATTCGCAGCAGGGAGTTGGCTGGAGAGCGATATGAAAAAAATAAGGAGGGGAGAGGAAAAAAGATGGAAAGGAAGAGTGAGGCCTGTGGGCTTGGATGAACCTTCGGGGTTGACTGTGGGCCCATCTTTAATTGGCAGGCCAGAGCGCGCCTGGATGACCACCAAGCAGGACTAGCAGAGATGACCAGAGGGCAGTGCGGGCACACCACCACATGGCACTAGCTTCCTCCCAAACCACCGTCCTAGCCCTTCCTGAGTCTTCCCACAATCCCACAGGCAATTCCATCTGCTTCTGTTGTTCCTCTGCTCTCATTAAGGAGGGCTGGATGGGGCAGCAGCACCACAAAACACACCCAGACAGGACAGGTGCCAAGCCCTGCAAATATGCCGTACATGGCGATGCATCTCATTGACCCAGTAGGGAAAAATCCAACTCCAGATACGCCTCAGGTTACAGCAGTTGTCATTATGAGCTTGATGGTTCAGCATCCCCCACTGATTCTGATTCTAAAGGACGTATTGAGCATGACATATTGAGTATTTTCAGAGTCTCAACATGACGATATGTAAAAGTACCGAAAATGTGGAAAACAGAAAAGACAAAGTGGAACCCTTATGCTTTAATCTACTGGTGCAGCATAGAAACAGCATGGATTTTACTGTACTGCATTGCAAATGTATGCCAAAGCATTAAAGACTTTACACAAAGAAGGCAGAGCTCTCCGGTGAAATGAACCTTGAAGGCAGTTACAGCAACTGAAATGGACGTTGCAGGCATCGTCCAAACAAAACAGAAGAAAAGCCGTTGGTACGACTTCCCACTTCCATCCTGAGGAGTCTGTGTGCACATTCCTCAGCCACAAACACCACGGTCTCCGGCCAAGGGCACGGTCACCATCTATTATCAAGAGTTTATTTAACTCCAGGGGAGCAGACAAAACAGAGCTTCTACCAACTTATGTGGAATCAACTGTTTAGATTTCAAACCCTGAGACAGAGAGACTGTTAAGTCACATTACAAAAAAAAAAAAAAGACTGAAGACCAGTGAGTAAGGCAGATGAATGTGACCAAGGTGAATAACATGAAAACTAACCTGAGGAGCGCAGAGGAAATGTTGCCACAAATGAATGAAAGTAGATGTGATAAAAACTACAGGTTTTAGAGCACAATTTATACAAGTATGATGACAAAATTAACAAATAAAGATGTCTTGATTGAGAGTTGACGTATTTAAAAGAAAAAAATGTATGATGCTTAAACCTAAAACACAATTACTGAATTTTTTACTATAAAAGATGAGACAGAGGATACTCCTAAAACCTTATAATACTGTATAATATGTTACATTTAATAAAGCGATATCTAAACAACAGCATAAAAATGACTGCATTAAAAATCAATACATTTCTCTTATCAACTGTTCATTTTATTGATATCACTTATCAATCAACATTTACACTGGCTCTCACCTAGCATCTGTGCTTTTTGGATTATTAATATTTTTGTAATTTCTGAATCCCATGCAGGCAAAAATTCAATTCACACGTCTTACTGTTGGAGTCAGAACATTATTGGATTTTTGGGTAAACTACTGACTTTAAGGAATGAGAAATTCTGACAGGTATTGGCTGATATAGTGTAGATGTATGTGAGCTTTCTGGCAACCCATTTCACAAAGCAGTTAGGAGAGTACCACGAAGACAAAGCTTGACTCCGCACCACTGTGTGCTCTGCTACATGTGCTGCAGATAGTGCTGAGGCTTGGAGCTGCTCTGCTGGACAAACCGTGATTCTAAATGACCACAACCATCTTTTCGTGCATTACACTGTCATGTAAAAGGTGAATATTATTGGGTGATGCTTTTTGTCCTAGTCTGTCATAACTTTTTTCCTCTAAAACTTTGGCAGAATTGGTTGGGAACAAAGACCTTTTTAATAATGCAGACCTCCAGACCTGTTGAAAGCTGACAGGTAGGCAGTGTCTACACTAATTAAAATCGCTAAAATTTGATGCCACAATAATAAAATGTTAAATTTAGACAAAAGGTGCTGACAGTAGCTCTCCATCGGTCTGATTGGAGCCGAGGGGCCGGAATTATTCAACCGTTTCTCCTAAGATTTGTGTTTCCTTTTTTTTTTTATCCTTTCTGGTTTTGCATTTGTTAAATGTATCTAAGACAAATGGCTCTGCTTCACTGGGCTCCACCTCATGAATGAACAACAATATTAAACAGGGAGGGCTTTTATCCTCTTCTATCCCCTGCAATGTGCGAAGCTGAACAACATGCTCACCTGACCAGCACAGCGCCGACCCTAATTCTTTGACTGTGGGCGCTTTCTGAAACAAATGTACCTGATTTTATCTCCAAAATACCACAGGACGCGTGTACATGCAAAACGAGAAGCACCTCTCAGGGTCACTTCAAACCGCACGAATCGGACTGAGAAACAAAAGGATTTATGGAGATTCTCTTTGGGGCATGACAGCGAGAGCGGAGCTTAGCTTTGATTGGGGTGAAGAGGCATGAATTCTAACAGCGGCTCCTTATCCCTTCTGTAGCTTTTACCCGTCTCTTGTTTCAATTAGCAGGACGAGGTCTAACTGACAGCATCTCTGTAAATCCACAACTCCTCGTCACTTCACCCCAATTGTTAAAAGAGCAAAAGTGATTAATGGGAAAATTCTACTTCCAATTTTATCCTCCTTGTGCCATTTGCTCTTATTTTTCCCTCAATCTGTTTCTGTTTCTTTTCCAGCTTTCCCACTAGCTGCAGGACAGGAGGCTTGTCCAAGGTTACGATGTCAGTCTCAAGGCTAAATGACAACAGGCGAAGCCTTGCTCCGGATGCAGCGTAGTATACACATAAACTCCTTTTTCTGCCTCCAGAGACGAGAGATGTTGTTGTTTTACTGGCTGCTATGCACTTTGCCTGATTCACTAAACTCTAAAACCTTCCAACAACATGAAGACAGTGAATAAAGTGCAGTTTAGTTTGGAATCGGGACCCATTTGAACCCATCTTCTCTATTTGTTCAAGGCGAGTTTGCTTGAAGTGCCAAAAACAGCTCGCTTAGCATGGCTTTTATCCAATTTATGCATGTATTTATTGAATATTTTTCTTCAAAATAGGATAAATTATTGGAATGTATTCAGATATAACCTCAACACCAAACGCCATCATGTCCAGATGTTTCATTCCTGTTACATCCAAAAGCGCGAGAGAATGCCTCTCATTTAAACATTCTACCACAGAGCCGTGGGTGATGCTGTCTATGTCTAGCCTCAGGGCAATGATACAAGCGCTCATACATTTTTCACACCTGTAAGACAGATGAGGACCACATGGGCCGAACACAAGCAACTCCTCTCGACAGCACACGGCAGTGCAATGAGCTGCGATTCTGCCATACCATGGGAATAGAATTAAAGTTCTTTAAACTGAAAAAAAAGCAACCTGGAAAGCCCTTGGGGGAGAGGAGGCATTGAGAGAAGAAAACAAAATAGCAGATGAGGGAGGGGAGGGAGGATGATGGAGATGGGAGGAAAAACACGCCTGTGGCAGGACAGAGAAACCAAACCAGCTCATTACTGACCCGAGCACACAGAGAGAAAGAGATAGGGGGAGATAAAAGTCGAAAACATACTTCAGGACAAAAGAGGAAAAGAATGAAGGAGGATGACATATGAAGGGAAAAAAAATATCTCAGAGTCCGGTATGCTTTTTACGGCAGCGTATCATTGTTACGGCGATTTCATCACGGTGTGACAGCAGCATATTCTGGAGCCACATCGGGCGGTCGGTGGGTCAGCTGAGCGAGCCCTGTTAGAGGAGTCTGCAGGGTCCTCTAATGAGCAGCAGACCCTCAGAATGGCAAACAAGCTTACTCTTGAATAGTAGAACAGAGACGAGGATGAAAGAAGACGAGCCACCCCTTCATCCACACACACACACACAAATAAATGCTCCGTTGTTACATCTCTTCCTCTCAGCCTGGTAAAGCTGGCATCCACTGCATTTTTTCCCTCCTATCTTCCTCATTCTGCATCTATTTTGACCTACATCTTTTCCCTATTTTGTTACACAAACCTGTGATTCACAGATGTTCCCCATATCTGCCTATCTCTTTCCTTCCCTCTCATCTCCCCCCAATCTTCGCTAGAACATAACAAGCTCACCGACTCCCACTCTGTGTGCACCAGTGCTGTCCTGTTTTTATGGGGTGACAAATTAGCCCAGTAGAGAACCATGCTGCCACTGCTGAGCAGTAAACAAGAAGCTCGGCTGAGTGGAAAAATACAGGGTTAGGAAGCTGCAAAGGATCCCTTCACCACCACTGCTCCTCAGTACTGCTTCTTTCCACCCTGCTCTTGCCTCCCTCTGGCCAGAGAAGCATGCCCGCTGCTTCCACATGGCTCAGGCCCAGCAAGCACAGCCATGGTGCAATGAGCCACAGCTTAACACCATCTCAGATACTGACAGTGTGATTGCCGCTAAGGAAATGGAGCAGAATGGTGACTAGCGAAGCCAAAATGACAAGTCAACAGGCCTGAGAGTGGGCGATCGCTGGGTAATGAAACAGTAATATTTTCTGCCAGTTTGTGAGTTAAGCAGGAAGCAGGAGCCCTGAAGAAGCTTAACATGCTCTAACAAAACAGCCGCGATTTGAGGATCTCAGTAAATTAGATGCTGTTTTGAGGGAGACTTTGCTGTGGCGGCATAGATGTACCTCAAAAAGGAGAGATTCTTTTCAACAGACGTTTCAAAAGAAGGTCTCATTTCGCGATAACTGACCCGGCATTGACTTTTCCCCATAATCCCCCTTCAATAAGGAAAAAAAAAAGGTTGAAGTGTAACAAAGGAAGGCTTATAATTAAGGATTATGAAGAACTGACCCAGTAACCAACATTCATCCTTTCAACAACCTCAATTTACTGGCATACACCCGCACAGTGGTGTGATATTGATTGTCAAAATTGCAAAAAAAATGATCTTTTTCAAGTAAAACTGTTTTCTGTTGTGATAGAATTGCTTCAGACAGGACTTCTCATAGCATACAAGCCAGTAAGTGTTTATTTTTATTTGATTTTCATAAATAACAAAAACACTAATCATACAGACGGTATGATTCCACTAAAAGTCGCTGAATACCAACATTGTATTATCATCACAGAATGTCATAGTGATGGTACCTGTTGACTTGTGAGCTATTGTTTTATAGCATAGAGTTTAGTTCTTGGTTGTCTTTTGAAACTAGATGTGATGAGCACCCCATGGATCTGACTGAGAACTCAACGACATCATGCGAGTCTATACTGTGGCACCGCCCGAAAACATACCGTTTTATTATCTCTTTTTCTCTAAATTGGACCGTAATTAATAAAATGAACATCATGCTGTATGATTTAAGACTTGAAACTAGCAGTTAAGTTAAAGAACTTGTAAAAAGAAATGCTTCCAGCGGTCACAAATCAAGTGAGAAGCAGGTTCATTTTCTGGTGGACTTCTACACAAATAGACTTCTTTTTGCAGCCAGAGAAGTCGCCCCCTGCTGGTGATTACAGAGACTGCAGGTTTAAGTCATTTGTTGTCATATACTGGCTTCACTTTTCATGCCTGGAGGTGACGTCTGTCTTTGATGTCTAAGATCATCTACCCCAGCTCAGTATCCTTCAAACTATATTCATACTAGATGATTCTGAAAGTCACAACTCAAGTCCAATCCCAACTTTGGGCGTAAAGTAGGAGGCAGATTGTGTACTGTACATCAGAGAAGCATAAAGTATGGGTGTTAATGTCAGTGTGGTAGAAAGGCATGCAGGAAATCACAGCTTGGATCCCATCATGGATCTAAAACAAATATTAGCAATTATCGTTTCTATTAACTTCAGTCATCTACACAAGAATCAACCCAGCATTGTAGTTATGTAACCCTAACTAACTTATGATTTGCCCAAATTGGGATTTTTGTGGTTGACATGCAAGAAAATTGTGGAAAGTGAGCCTTATATTAATGTTTTTGTCTGTGCTGGACCCAAAAACTGAACTCAAGCTTAACTATTTGGATATAAATTAAGGCAAACAGCACCATACTGTTAAAATGAGGAGCTGTAGCATGGGTGCTTGACATCCATTTTCCTCGTAATAAATGCCAGTAATTGGCCAAATTTTAACTCCCAGCTCCGGGGCCCAAAAAAAGATATTTGGGTAAGCCCTATCAGTTAACCAGTCAATCTGGTGGAGCAGTCGACCAGTGATTGCCCCATTATCTGTCAATCTGCAGAGACACGGCATAGTTTATGTCACTGGGCAGATTTACCATCCTGTGCATTATATGTCCCTTCATATATCAATTTCCTCAGCATGTCTTTGAGGGCAAGGGGCACGGCAATAATCTCCTACGCAGCGTTATACCAAGAGCTTTGCCTCTTTCCTCCTACTCAGGCTAACAAATTACAATCGAGCTATGAAAACCAAATAATAATGAGCAAACAAAAAGCCATTTCATGAGGTCCTAATGGAAAAAACAGCCCTTAGGGAAGAGGAAATATATTGTAGTTAAGTAGGCGCCACAACAGTCCCACGTTTTAATGGTGAAATCTTAATTATGCAGAAAAAAGGTGCCAGGGGGCAAAGGAGCCATCATCGGGGCAATAAAGTTACAAGGAGGCCATATTTGTTGTGGAAATGAATGCAAATACACATATGTAAGCAGAAAAAGCTTCTAACAGATGTCATATCAGACGCAGATAGTTTTATCCTGGAGTCTATTCCACACGGCGTGGCTCAAGGAAGGATGAATTAGCCCCAAGAGCGATTAGTCATGTGTGACCCAGCCAGGCATAATCAGAGCCTAATTCAACAGAGATCCCACCACTGAGGCTAAAGGATGGTCCTCATTAATCATTACAGCATCAGCAGCGGCCTATGGCTTTAGTCTTTATTAATGGTACCCCACTTAAACTCCCTCTGTTTCTGGTCAGGCAACGGTGCCGCGAAATGCCAAAGATCGAAACCCAGTGAAGCACCACGAGCGAGCAAACAAGTGGTCCCCAGAAACAAGCGAGAAAGGGGCAAATTAATACCAGGGGACTAATATAGCAACTGGTACTGAACACAAATGCTCTCAATTAATCTAATTTTAAAAAGCCCAAAACAGCTTAAGAGCTCCAAATCGGGCGTCAAGTAATCTGCCACAGTAAGACTCCATCTCTCCCTTTCTCTCAGATAAAGAATTAGCTAAATATAGGCAGACAAAGAAGGTCTTGGGAATGCATTTGCTGAGTGAAGTCATTATGCAGAAAGTTCCCATTGACACAGATTTCAGGAGACTTTATCTGTCATTGCGTACAGTGAAACAGTACAGTGGTACATTTCTGTTTTTGAGAGGTCGACGCCCAATTTGGAGCCGTTTTCCTTCTAATTTATATCACTTGGAAAGACATAAATTAATCCCAAGGGCTGCTCTGTGCCTTGTTTACTATTATTTATTAAACTGACGAATGTTTTTTTCATTTGTTTTTGTATCTTATAGTTTTCATGCTGCAGTGGAGAATTAATTATATTTAATTCAAAATGTGTCTCTATAATAACAAAGGAACTCGCTGACTTCTTCATCGTTTTGGCGTCTTATTTTGCCAGTCGGGTCTGTTAGCCCTGAAAAAAGATCTTTCTCTGGTCACACACAGGTGGAGGTATTTATTCTCCTCTCTGACAGCACATATTAAGAAATTGCAGATTTCTTTGCTGAGGCTGAAACAGTTTGAACCCTGAGCTCGTCGTGCCCTCGCCGATCCGTAGCCGCTCCCTTCGATTCGCGCCTTTCCATCAACTTTGCACGCTGTCAACCTGCTTCTAAACTTTGCTGGGTGTTGTATAATTCAACTAAAAAGGCGGCATTTATCATATTTGCTACGGAGTGAATTGGAGAGCGGGCTTCCTCTCGCTGTGAACGGGAACGATTGGGAAGTGGAAAATAGAAAACCTGGAGTGGCCCGGAGCAGAGTGATTACAGGATGATTTGAGCGAGGAGCTGAAATTGCCGGTGTTCCACTCATGTGCGTGTTCAAATGCAGCACATAAAACAACTGCTACAGCTTCAGCTCAGGGCTTCCAGTCATTTTTCTCAGCTTCTTCTTGGCCCTTTTAGAGGGAATTAGCAATTTTGCACAGGTGGAATGCAAACACAGGCCTGTATATTTTGAATTTCGGGAATAAAACTGCCAGATATATGAAACTATTTGCCTGATGGTTAATTTCTTTGAACTATCCTCAGTCCAGGTAATAATTTTAAATTAGCTTAGACACAAAGCTTCTGTTATAAATATAAACCTAATTACATCACCCATTTAAATGAATTTGGTCGCCTGTCGAGTCCTCTACTGCAGATAAAGGGCATGTCTTGCTCAAACCTGTGCATGTAGACACAAAAAGTATGGTTAGATGTTGTTAAAAAGGGCTGAAATAACACAGAATGTACAAAGAGGACATGAAGGTAGTTGGTGTGAGAGAAGAGGATGCAGAAGACAGGGTTAGATGGAGGCAATTGATTCGCTGTGGCGACCCCTGAAGGGAAAAGCCGAAAGGAAAAGTAGAAGAAGAAGTACAAAGACACACAGTACAGAGCATGCAGACACACACCCCTACGCAAAAAGCATGGACAATGGGTTTGAGACCATCAAGCGCATGAACCTCCATGTACTCTTTATCCCTCCTGAGAAAACTATCCCCAATTTAAACGAGACGAGGAAAAAAAAGAACAATCATTAGGTTGACATCAGAGCAATGAGGATTTCTGCAAATAACAGTCAAAGTGGAGATCTGGAGAGGAAGAGATGTGAAAAAGAAACGAGGAAGATCAGACTAAGGGCAGAGGGGTGAGCAGAGAATGAAGATGACGCACTCAATCAGTCTCCACTCTGAGAGGCCTCTCATTAACTATTCCCATGGTAATGACAGCGCTGAGGAAGCTCCTCGCTCTCTGTTATTAGAGACGAGGTGCTTTCCACATTTTATTTCTCCCTACTTCAGTCTCTGGAGAGAACTTCACAGTCCTCTCCGTTTTTCATTCCCCATTTTCTCTCTTTTTATATTTTCTCTCCCTCTTGTCTCAAGAGCAAGGCCACCTAAACTGCTATTTTGTCTCCCATAGTTACTGAGGATATCACACAGAGAGCAGCGGTCCTCAGCAAAAACTTACCCTGAGAGTGAATGCACAATGCAATGCCATGAAGAAAATCAGGCGGCATTTGTTTGTCCTCTCTGTATACAGCCAGCGCTCGTCACATCAGCCGGCTATGATAAGAATCGAGGCAGAGGAAGATGGAGGCCGAGGCATGGTCATCCCCGCCATGCAGAGGAGACATCAAAAGAGAGAGGTAGCGCACAATCTGTCATCTGGAAAGAGGTTTGCTGATTGAAACGCAGCAGAAACTGCATTTCTGCAGCCACGCCGAGAATAAATCGCAGCTGTTACGGAATACATATCCAAACGGGGACGGGAACGATTTGCAGGTACGAAATGAAATGCAATTTAAAGACTGCTTAAACTCTTTTTTCTCCATTTGCTGTGATAAACCTAACTGTAGATACCGCTCAAGGAGTGATAAAAAAAAACCCCTGACACATCCGCACCGCTCCTGTAACCCCAATAATTGGCACATTTCTTTAGCACCACAAGTGTCAGTGTGATCCTCTGAGTGCTTTTAATGTTCTGAGGTTAATGCAAATGCTCAGAGAACACTCAGAGTTGTCCCTGTGGTTTCTTGTTCATGAGCATTCAGCTAAAATAGGACAGGGAGGCATTTTTTGAACTGAATATGCTGTGCACTCTCAAAACGTTTGAGATTTGAAGCTGCAGTGTCACTACTAGGCCATGCCTTTCCAGATCAGTCGGGTAAATCCTACACATGGTGTGATGGAGCACATGACAGCCTCTGCAACTCTTACTCATGTCTTCACCAGCCGGAACATGTGAGGAACAGAAATGCAGAGCAAAAAAACCCATGTCTGATGCCTCACAGAAAACATTAATTTCGTTAAGCTTGCAGGAAAAAAAAAGCATGTAGCAACCACAGTCAGTGCATTGATTTCATCTGGTAAGAACTAAAGCTGCTGGGAGAGTAATTTCATGCCAGGTAGGCTCCCTCTCCTCTCCTTGTCTCCATGCTCACCCCTGACTGGATAACCAAACCCAGAGGGCTCCTTTACAGCAGGTGTTCCGTTAGCGCCTCACCCACTCACCCCCTCACCCTTCCCTGCCTCGTCACTCCGCCCACATCACAGCGAGGCAGGCGGGAGGCCGCGCTCCCCTCAGCGTTACGACGCAACACTTTGTTACGGCTCTATTAGCTAACTAATCTGAAAGAACTTTATTTTATTAGCCCCTTAAGACTCCTGCCAAGGCCCTTTTCATCCTTTATGGATTCAGTAAGTGTGCAGTCTCCCTGCCTCACCCCTCCTCTCCCTTTTCCTCCCGTCTCTCTCAATCCTTCAATGCCTCCATCTTGCATGCTTGCTCGCCCTCTTCTCCTGCAGTCTGTGGTTCTCGCAAAGGGTTGCAGCAACTGTGCATCGCAGACATGAGAACGGGAGACACTGCAGAAGCACTCGCCGCTCAGATGAGGCCCCACTGCAGGCTGAACGAGCAACAGAACGGACGACGGATGAAGGATGGAAAGGCGAGGAAACAAACACACTGCAGGGAGCTTCGGTCTGCAGGAAAATGGACCTCCAGCAGCAATTCAGACACTCAGGTGTGAAGTAACGGCTCCACTGACACCTGCTGTTTATGTTTGCAGTACATGGCTTCTACTCCATCTCCTGACTTGCCTTCTTCTCCATGACCGCCCCAAACAAAAAGACATCTGAGGAGCACGAGCATAATCGAGGAGTCGGAGTAGGCGACCAGGAAGTTGGGATCAGTGACGGATAACAGATTCTGTGAGCACACGTTTGACACACTGTACATGTTGTTCTGTTGGAGCAGTCATTTTAATTCATACCTTTCATCCACAGTCGTATCAAATTGACATCTCTGGCAGCATCCAATTTTGAACGCATACATTTGATCAAGCAGAAAACAAAAACTGAGATTGGATGACAGCAAAAGAGAAAATGTGAAATATTTCATTGGGCTCGCCGTGATGCATTATGCAAAAGGGACAAACAGTGCCACAGACTTATCTCCTAAATGAAAAAAGCAGCAAAGGTGAGCTTTGATTCCGTAGGTGGTTTGAGGTTTGAGACCTTTGCTCCGGCGTGCCAGATGTGTTTTCGTCACAGCGTTTCCTCCATTATCTCGGCCTGCTGCGTACGTCTGCACTGCGAGGCTTTGGTGGAGGAAGATCAGAGCAAAACAGAAGAGACATCAAACAGGGGGCAGCTCCCTCATGCACCTCGCTGGAGGGTGGAAGCTCGGACTTTTTGCTCGATATGGAAGGGCTGACGGCAGGGCGGCCCGACGGCGGCACCGGGGCCCGACGCGAAGGCATCGCACAAAACTGGCTGCATGCACACACAACACACAAAACACACAATCACTGGAGCTGGGATAAAAAAAGACACACACAGAAAGTCTAATAATGCCATCAGAGATAGCCTAATGATATTGGAGGGCAGAGTGTGCGGGTTGCCTTTGATCTTCCCTCTTTCCCTCCTCATCCCTCAAAGCTTGTTGCAAAGAAAGAAGCTGAGCAGAGCAGAAAGAGAACAAGCGAGACACAGAAGGAGAGAGCCAGGATGAATTGCCAGCCTCCATTAAAAAACAAGAGAAAGAGGGTTAGGATTGAGTGGAGCCTCGAGGCAGCAGAAAAAAATGAAAAATCAAACCGCATCTTCTCGCCTGGATGTACCTGCAGAGGAGGCAACGGACAGCTGACGGCCCACCGCTGCCCCTCCAGCCCTGACGGAACTACAGGGCTGGATTTGGCCGGAGACGCCGCTGAAGTCCGACAGATTCTCAGCCACAGACAAATACAGCATGTCTGTCATTCCTGCTGATAGCTGCCAGCGTTAACCCTACGCCTCCCTCTACATCTGCCTCCTCCTCCTCCTATAACCAACTGTGAGAGGTGCTTTCTGATCACGGCTGTCAATCAACTTTCAAAGCCTCGTCTCGGAGCGATTACAGAGGGAAAAATGTCAGTCAGTCAGAGGGAGAACTGGAGGAGTCCCGTAAGAGCTCTGTTACTACCAGATCAAACATCTTGTTTGTGTTTGTCAGCCGGTACATCATTATAGAGATGTCCTTTGACGAGGCGCCGTCTTCCGGGTTAGCGAGCACGTCGCTGCTCGTGATGGATTGTGGGGGTTTGGATCTATTTCGGGGCACCTGACAAGGCCTGGCGGGTCAAAAGATTAAGGTCTATGTGTGTCTGCACCTGAGGGGCGAGGCAGCAGCTGCACAGGCCAAGGAATGACAGTTGTGAGGAACCAGGACACTGAATCTAAATCTGGATGCCGCCCGCTGAATGCACAATGAGGGAACCTGAGTCATTGCTCAGCAGAAAATGTTCTGTTTTTGGTTTTACAAGTTTGCGATAAAACTGCACCCAGTCTTATTTGGGTGTGTGAGCAAAGGTTACCGGCAGGAAAGAGACCAGATAAAGAATATTGGTGCTTCAGGAATGCAGACAGTTTCCTCACAACAACAGCACGATAATACATTTGTGAAGTCGACAAGCAGGTAATTTTGTTTGCAGTCTAACGGAGAGTAGAGCCAGAAGGTCAGTGCTGGTTCCACCTTGGTAGATCCTTGGCTAGAGTAAGGACAAAAGCTAACCTGTCCAAAGAGAAACAAAATGCAAATTCAAGGCGGCAGCGAGCATGCAGAAACAGCACAACCAAGAAAAGCTTGATCTTAAAGAAGGCGAGTTGGTGCATTTTGTCCAACTATTGTCTCACCAGACACTGTAATGCCATGGAAAGCACATCGACAGCAGATGGCAGGTAAATAGCCGGTTATTCCACCAGTTCCTGCAGCTCTGTTGTTACAGTTTTTCTGTGTTCAGTCATTTTCAGGAGCAATTTGAAGATTATATAACTGACTGAGTCAGTTTTCAATGTCAGCTTATACTTTGAGTCACATATCATGTCATACATGTATCCAAATGTGTGTTGTGTTTTCCTTGCTTTCCCACCCCTCCCTCTTCTCCCATCCCTCCCCCTTGCCCTCCTCTGTCCCTCTCAACCCCCCCGGCCAGCAGGCAGATGGGTCCCCCCTATATAGAGCCGGGTTCTGCTCGAGGTTTCTTCCCTGTTAAAAGGGTGTTTTTCTGCCACTGTCGCCTTTGGGCTGCTCTGGGGGTCAGGCATTTGGGTTCTGTAAAGCGTCTTGAGACGATTTGACTGTAATTGACGCTATATAAATAAAATTGAATTGAATTGAATTATAATAAATCCTAATCATAATTAATTATTCTATTGTTTTTACAAGGAAAAAAATCCACCAAAGTTCTGTTCTGCTTTAGTGGTGCTTAAAATGTTCCTAAAACATTCTCAAAATCACTGATAAGTTCGATTTAAAGCAAATATTTGAGTAAATGGAAGTTAAATTTCCACTGATATTGGAGTTGATCACCGCAATCGATGACTTAGATGCTGAAAATGCAACCATCAGTAAATCAATTCAGTGTAAAAATAGTTCCTGTTCTGCATCTTTTTTGGCTCCAGTCAGGGCTACAGCTTTAAAAATGTCGGCTGCAGCAGAGTTTCCAAAGTTTCCAAAGATCTAAAGCTTCAAAACTCTGGTAGTACTTCAAATTATCACAAAAAAAAAAAAAAGGCGGTTTGTCCGCTGTGCAGAGTTTCAGAGGCAGACTACAGCAGCACAACTGCAATGCACTAAAAAGAATATATTATTCTATGAGACGCACCGCCACTAAAGGTAAAACCACCATAAATGCAGCCCATTGATCAGCAGGGAGAGCTTTTCAATATATTTTGTCCTTGTAGCTGCTAAATACACCCATAAAGCCTGAAACTCTAGATTATTATTTTTTTGGATAAAGTTCATCTCCCAGATGAATCTACTGAATGGTTTTCAGCGGCAGCCTTTCAAATGCTCGACACTGAACTATTTTTTTTGTCGCTGGTTCCAACAGATTTTTGTGTGATGTTTAGGAAGGAGCCAGCAGGTGATTTGCTACGTTTAAAGCGTGAAAAAGCGACTCAGTTGATCTCCTGGCTCCACTTTCACGTTTACCAGACATACATGAGTGATAATAATCTTCTCATCTCACTCTCAGCAAGAAAGCAAATAAGTGCAGTTTCCAAACTGCTGAACTAATTAGACCTGCTTTAACCCAATTCTTTTCCTCAGCTACAAACACACGATACCAGGAAAGTACACAAATTATTTGCAATAATTATTGTTTAGGACCTAATTCAATATGTTTTTTTTCAATGCTAACTGTGGTCCCTGTGGTCGCCTGTAATTACAAGATAATGCTGACTGATAAAATACAGCGAGGCACAAATAGAAAGAGTGATAAAGTCAGCAAAGCGAACCGCACGGCGTTATCTGTTTAAAGTTTATCAGCCACCACAAGCGACTGCACTGCTGCACCCAAACGAGTACAGATGTGTTTCTTAATTATGAACTTTCATTTGAATCACGTGGCATTTCCCCGCTTCAAAAGTTGCACAGTCTTGCATAAAGTGATGATTATGTCACTTGCAGCACATATTTGTCATCTGTTGCATTTAGCTTTAATATTTTTACCTCACAATATGCTGAATTATTGACTTCTCTAATATAGAAAAATAAGAAAAAATAAAGATTTCTAAAATAGCCTGTCAGTAAAATGACAAAAAACAAAAACTTTTAAATACATTTCCCAACCAAATGCGACAATATTCATTTTAAAAACGTTTTCTTTTTTTTTAATGGCCGCTGCAGCTGGCAGCTCTTCAATAGATAATATTTGCATCCATAAAATATTAAAAAAAAAAAAAAAAGATTCCTGAAAATAGCTCATCAGTAAAATGATTTTAAAAAATTTGAAGAGAAAAAAAAATTCCCAAATGTCACAGCATTAAATTTTATTTTATTCATTTATTTTATTTATTTTTTTTTTTTTTTTAATGGTCACTGCAGCTGGCAGCTCTTGAATTACACACTGAGCTGAATTAAACAGTCTTTGTGAGTTTCTCATTATTTTCTGCTCGTGTTAAGTGTTTACTGTTTTATTTTTCATGGACTCTCAGTAGCGCTACCTGCATACGACTGCTTCCTGCTTGTCTTGTTTAATTCCATGGAGAGGCCGTGTTCTGTACGTGTGGAGGGTGAGGATGACTCGGGGGTCTTTAACATGCAGCATTGTGCCTCTACATGTTTGTTTTCTTTAGACAGTGTTTACACAAATAAGCCTCACAGCGTACACTGTCATTTTCACGCAGCAGTATGCGCTTGTGCTTATGAATTTCTATGTGTGGCTGCGTGGGGCTGAGGGACAGCCAACCTGTGTGAAGGTTGTGTTGTGTTCTGGCACCTTCAGGAAGGAATGACAGACGAAGTAATTGGCCATCGCAGGGATCCTTTTCTTCTTCTTGTTGCCATCACTGTGAAAAGAACCTTTTCGCCGCTTCTCTGACTGCATTGTGCAGCAAACAAGGACAGAGCACATTTTCTTCTGTCGTTGTTTCACAACTGGTATTGTATTCTTTCACTGCTCAGAAATTTCATTCCTGATCTGCTAAGTGACAGAGCGGTGGACGTTAACCACATCTACAGAGGCCTCCTGCCTCCTCACTGCCAGCACATATTCTTTCTGCTATAAACAGTCAACGATCACAAGCGCTCTTTTGTTACCTATACAAGGGGATGAAGGAACTACATATGGATGTATTCACTAGCATGCCACACCCCCCCCTCAGGAAGTATTGTTTGTAAAATGGCAAAGAAGAACTTAAATTTTCAGTGTAAAATCTAGACGCTCCTGTTAGATCTGTGTACTCATAATGTCAGCACCAAATACATCCGACATTAAAACCGCTTCCGCACCGCGTCATGCCGAGAGTTAGCACACTTCTTCCAGAGATTCAACTCATTCCTCTCACAGATTCTCTTTCAGCTGAGCATGCTGGGAGAAAAACCTGCAACCCAAGCTAAAAAACCACGAGGAGGGGGTCAGCTAATCATGTGTGCTCAGAGCAATTACAATCCCATTAAGTTCAGAATTATACACAACTATGTTTAGGCAGGATTCCAGTGTTTTAAAACCCTCTGAGCCCCCAGAACCTGAAAGAGATGCTATCGTTTAAGAAAAATTACCAAAATTACACCATTTATCTGAGCGAGAAATCAAAACAAAGTGAAGAAACGAGCAGATGTTCAACCTTTCAGTCGAGAAAATTTAACAAATCTGAGCTTCGAATTGTGATATTTCATCAGAATCTGTTTGTCTCATTTAAAAGTTTGACAAAAACAAAGCATTTGGAAAAAAAAAAAACTGCCTTCCTTGTTATAAACTCAGCTGTGACCCACCGCCACCTGGAAAAAATTCAGGGAATTTAAGTTGAACTTGGCTGAACTGCAGGATGTGTACAAGACAGAGCAGCTGAAAGACAAGAATGGAAAGAAAATGAACATTTTAGTTGTAGAATATCTATAGAATTTAGTGGCAATATTTTTCCAGTAGTAGTAACATGTGGGTGAACTTGGAAAAAAATGTAAAACAAAAAACTAATTTTGTTTTCTAGGATTTATGGCGTCATAGCTGCGTCATACGGCACATAAAACATGTCTGAGTCCTTGCTGCTTCTATACATGGTTGTGCTGTTTCCAAAGGCACAAGATTTTACCTTGGAGTAAAAAAATGAGCCCAACTGGAGCGAAGAAACTCTCCCAGAAACAGCTCGGCGTTCAGAGGGTTAACCAAGAACTACACTTTTAGACCCGAGTGAAGCTGCACAGCTGGATTTAGCTCGATTGTAACACTTGTTTATGACTTTGCGATGCGTCACACAATTGAAATTGAAGATGATGCATGTCCGGTACTTCATGCCCATCTCTGCTTTTTCCACTAGTCATCGTGTCTCAGTTGAAACTACACAACTCCCCCCGCTACGACTGGCCACAAGAAACCAACACTGTCAAAACACTCATTAACTCCTTTGTTTAAATATAGCCCACACACTGAGCATAAATATTTAAAAGACTGAGCTGGAATTCAGAATGCGACCAAACAAATACCACTGAAGACACTGGAGGGTTCAGTTTTTTACAAGTTTCATAACCAGCAGCGGCTTTGTTTAACCTTTGCTGCACCAAATCCTTTACAAAGAGTTTATCAAAACAGATTTCTACTCTTTTGTGACATTGCACAACTGCAATTATGGTTTGGGGTTTGAGATTTTTATAAAACCTGACCAGCTCCCAGAGGATTCAGTGACGGATGACGGTAAGTGGGCCCATTCCGTGTAAGCTGGATCCCCGGAGGTCGGCGGTCGGGTTGACTGTGATGCAGCAGTTCCAGGGTTCTGACATTTTATGGAGAGGTTTAAAGACTTCTGCCAGGAAGGAAGGAAGATTTAGAGAAGGTAGCGGTGCGAGCCAACACACTGGCTCTGCCGTCTGCACCTTTCATTTCTGATCACTGTTGTGTGTTGTTGTCTAAAATGGCAATATAAAGGCGGGAGCTCATTCTGCAAGACAGCGGAGCGCCGTGACAAACAGCCACACAAATTTAAGCTACAGTTTTGAGTAAAAGGTCTCCGGCTGCTGCGCCTCCAAATCTCTGGCCTCCTTTAACTGTCACATAACGGCTGCGGTGATGTACTGCGACGCCCCGGTTGTTATCTATCGCTCGTACAGTAACAACACGCCTCCTTCCCCCTTAATACGCCACTCTCACTCGAGTAAAATAAGGTGGGTCTCCTTTACAAGCACCCCACTTATTCCTCACAACCTGCAGGTGAAAGCTCAGCGCTGTAAACACAACACAGCGAAAAGCGAAGATGAAGGGAATTGCAAAATAAGAGATGGGTTTGGAGGGGAAAACTGCCCACTTGAACACAGCAATTAATCAATTAGTCGCGGCGAATCGATGCTCCCCGCCCAGCTTGGCAGGCTGACAGCACTCAGGTGTAATTAAAATTGTAGCTATTGACAAATCAAGATGGATGGAGCACTTCTTGCCGCTTCTGCTCACTCGTGAGGGAGTGATTCACTTTTGTGCGACGAGCAAACACAGGCGAGAGAGAAACGTGTGCATGTTTGTGCAAGCGTAGCATCCGCGAACGTGCTAGCGAGGCTACCTGTTAGCGTCCTTGAGCTGAGGTCAAGCGAACGCAACGCCGCGGGGTCAAAGCCCGGCGTCCGAGCATCCATCTCACTCTGTCACCTTCCATTATCGTCGGGTTACTCCCATTAAGTTGACTGCCGAGAGTGTAAAGCGATTTGGTCAAGTGTGAAGTGTATCCAGGCAAACGATAATCAAGATGTTAATCTAACTAATCTACATTTGGGGACCTGTTCGGCTGTAAAAGTGTAAAGAAGAGCCATGAAAGGGTGCTGTTCTCTGAAAGTGAGTCACAGATAAATTAGCAGGTGCTATCAAACCATAACAATCAGCTATCAGTGGTGACAGAAGAGCCAAGCTGAGGAAGCGATCGGGAGCTCATCAGCGTTCACCCGGATAAAAACTGCACGCGTACAATAGTTTCAAATAAAGCCTTTAATTATCCTCTAGTTAACTGGTGATGCCGCTATCACCTTTTTCTCTTCTTTATTCATTGCTTCTCTGTGTGTGCGTCGCTTTCTTTCCTCGCATGAGAAGACATCGTCTTATTCTTCATCCTACTCCTGTTCTTGTACATGGGATGTGCGTATTTTGTGCTTTATAAATTGTATCCATTTGTTGTTGGTTTTTTTACGCATTACCATGGAAAAGAATAAATGAAATGAAATGAAATGAAACATTTGTGAAGTACATCTGCTAGCACAAAAAATGAAATAAAAAAGATCACATGCACAGTGCTTGGTGTTTACATGAGGCTTGGCAGGAGTCAAAAGGAAGTATTCAAAAGCAATATCATAGGCGTCCATGATCAATGCACCAATACCAGCAGAGAACATTCATTTTTTCAGAGATGTAAGACGTTCTCCGTTGAGGGAAATGTGCCTTACATCTCTTGAGAGTGGCCCCTGAATGTCAGACAATGACTAAAAAGGAAAATAAGAACAATGTTTCGTGAGTTGAAGAGCAGTTTTCAAAAGCGCTGCCAAGGCTCTGTCATTCACAGCGTGTTTAAAGAGGAGCGAATACTGACCCCACGCAGCTGATGCATTAAGGAGGCATTTCATCATTACAATCTCCTCTTTGTGCCTCTCAATCAGGTCAGAGTTCATCCTTTAGCTTATTGCACAAAGAAGCAAATTATCTAACAACTTGCAGAGAAAAAGAGGCACCAGTTAGTACATCCGTCTGTACAAGGCTTCACAACAGACACTGACAGTCTGATGAAAAATCCACATGATGCTCTGTCTATCCCTCTGACAAGTTCAGAAAGGAGGCTGGAAAATTAAGAGGCACACAGAATTTCCCTAGAAAGCATTGAAGGTATCAAACTCTGATGCCAGATCACTTCCAATGCAGCCAAGGTCCTCCTGAAACTTTATAGCTGCGCTGCATTTCATTCGCTTTTGTTGCATATTTAAGGTATTTATCCTTCACCATTATGTCTCTACTTTCTCATTTTCAACATACATCACATTTTTCTCATGAATTAGTGCCTTCACATTATCAAAACAAGAACAGCACCCAGAGAGCGCAGCACTCTTCCAAGGCTGCTCAGTCGCTGCATCATTTCCCGCAGCTGAAATCTTTAAAAAAAAAAAGTTGTGGCAGAAATCCCGGCACCATAGAATGTGTTAGTATAGATGTACTCACAAACACAATGACCTCGTCTGAGCACAGGCGTGTGTCATGCATGTGTACTAGGGTTAGAACTTTTTGAACTTTTTTTCCAAAATCAAAGTCCTGCATCATGATTGGATGAACTTTTTGGTATAATTGAAGAAAGCAAACTCCATTTTCAACACTCTTTTAAAAAAGTCCCCCCCGAAACAAAAAAGTATTAAATACACATTACAGCCAATGACATGGCTTATAAAGTGAAAGCAAGAATAGAAACTGATACTCCAGTATATTATGATGAAAATACAACTTATCATTGATCCATTATCAGTCATATTGACTCGTAATGGCCCTTGTGATAACTTAGCACGGTTTCATTGGCTGTAATGTGTATTTAATACTTTTTTGTTTCGGGGGGACTTTTTTAAAAGAATGTTGAAAATGGAGTTTGGTTTCTTCAATTATACCAAAAAGTTCATCCAATCATGATGCTGGACTTTGATTTTGGAAAAAAAGTTCAAAAAGCTATAACCCTTATGTGTACGTTATGTACGGATACCGGATCACGTGACCTAAATATGTAGCCGGTGGCAGGAATTGATGGGACTCTGAATTGATCTAACGGTATATAAAGCCACATTCAGGATAAATTCATCCACTTCTTAAACAGTCATGAGACGTTCTCCAACAGCACTTCTATTAGCTGCTACGCCTCGGGTTTTGTTACGATGAGAGAAGAAGAAAACAACTGGCATGCCCACAATACCTGCAGAGGAAATGCAGGAAACACTGACATCATATTTGACTAATAACACAGAGAATAGTGTCTTTTTTAATGACTTTTCAAGTACCAATATTCACTGCAGCACTATCTGGGATACTTTCCTCCTCCAGCCCTCACTCTTTTGCATCTTTAATAGACATGTTGTGTTTATCTGCAAATTCACCAGGAGAGGAAATCAATTTTTAGTGTCTTTAGGAACCAACAAATGGTGCAGACAGCGCAATTATTTTTGAACTCCTGACACACAAACCTTCCAGGCACACAATCTGCAGTCGTCTCCTTTTTGGTTCAAAGGTTCTTCACCTGTTTCATATCATTATAGCAAAAAAAATAAACACCTGGAGAAGAAGAACACACTGACCTTCATGAGAATCATTTACATATTTCTACAGAATCTCCAAATATTTTCAAATATCCCTCCAACTGGATTCAAAACAATTAACGTAATAATCAAGTCCTGTACCTGCAGACAGGCTGAGTCCTGGAGAAAATGACGCTGGGATTCTTGTACAACTGAAAACGCGTCAACCACTCATGGACTACCTTCCTGCGGAGAGTCATAATTTATTGTCCAAAGGATTTTCTTATTTTAACTGGAAGCCCTCTGGACCAAATACAGCCACTGGACATACTCATCCAGACTGAGACTGGATTTAAATTTAATGGACTTTGGCAGGTGGATATAGAATAATAAGTTGAAATGAACATGATATGGAAATGGGGTACTTAATGTCCTATTTTATTTTATTGTAAATCTTTCTTTTGCTTTAATTGTATTTTTTTTCCCCTCTGTCTCTTTCTGGTTGTGTCCATGTATATGTCTTTAACTGTTACATTGTTCTAAAATTTCAATAAAATTGTTGCTTAAAAAAAAGAAAAGAAAACGCGTCAAAGGTTTAATGCTACGAAGAGTCGGTAGGTTTTCTCATCAAATGATAAGACGAGTGCTAAGCAGGAAGGCGAGCACACTGAAAGGTATGGAACGCTGCCATTGAAAGGACTTCAGAAGATCACCTTTGATGCGACTGCCTTACGGAGAAGATTAGAACCTCGTGCATCCAAATAACGCGGCGCCTCCACGCATCAACGTAATCAAAAGTCATTAGATGATTGAATCTAAAACACGGCCTCTGAAAATAGAAAGTTCATTCAAACCAAATGAATAAACAGAATCATTGGTGCTATAATTTGTGAGTAATGGATCATAACAGCAAGGTTATCCTCCAAATGCATCTGGAAGCTGGAAGCGGAAAAAGTCTCACGTTCTAATAGTTCTCTTCATTCGACGTTATTATTATGTAAAGCATAAAAATGTGCTCTCTCATCAAATCAAAGCACCCTACAAATCAAAGTTAAGGCAATTACAATCTTATTCCACCCTTTCAAATGGCAACAGCTGTTTCCCTTGGTCAAAATTGCAGCATAATTGCACACGGTAGCATATGGTTATGGCTGATTAATCCAACTGGGGGTGAAGGCCCCATTATTCCTGCATGGGATGGGTGAGGAGGCAGTGGATCCGAGTGCTGGATGGATGGGTAATGGGATGGCGAGAAAGGGAATGGGCCTTTGATGAGATGTCTGTTAAAGATGGTGTGATTGTCAGAATCGATCAGGCCCTCCACCGTCCCTATCTGAGCCGTTACATTGATCTGCGTGTCATCCGGCTTCTTCACGTCGGAATCACGCCAGCGGTGTCAAAGTATGCAGAAAAGAGCAGCGGTTTAGCCTGAATTTCTTTTTATTCACAAAGTATACGGCTCTGGGCGTTTTCAATTTAATGCTCCCGAACTCCATGAACTAGAGATGCCGGGGTTCCCCCCCCCCCCTATCATTTTGTTCATACAGCACTGCAGGGAAATTATTAGAGCTCCAGGAGAGCCCAGTGTGTGGCAGCCAGTCGGAGATGTGACAGTTAGGCCAGCTTATTGGCCTGTGGGCTTTAACTGGACACCGCTCGCACACAGACCAACACCCACAAGCGCCTTCCACTTACAGATGCATGCAAATTCAGACTTCACCTGCAAACACCCACAGAAAAAACACCTCCCCCAGGAAGCGGCAATTACAGGGTTCAGAGGTGGCTTCCCAAGCCGCCAGCCAATCTGAGCGCATTTCAATTGTAAACACACAAGAGTCCACATGAGTGAGCTGGTTTGGGGCCTCCTGAAGCTCGTGTCACTCTGAGGTCTGCGCTCGTTTCCATCCATCAGATGAGGGATGATGGTGGTAAACAGGCCTTGACCGTGGCTCCCCTCCTCCGCCTGTCGCCTCGTGCATAACGGCCTTCTTAAGGTGAGAGAAAAGTTCAAGTCCATAATCACATTCGTACCTCTCGGTTATTATTACTTTGAGGTCGTTTTAGAGCCCGGTTTGTGCAGCAGGAGATCAGGCTCTGTACGAGGCAGCAGAATCTGATGTGTGGCGTATAAGCACAGAAGGCCCCCAGATGCTAATTTAGGAGGCTGCAAGAGTGCAGAACTGCGGGTTGGCTTGCCTCAGCAAACATGGAAACACAGGATACGCTCTCGCCACAGTGATATTAAAACGAGGTGGAATGCCCTACTGTAAATCCTTCACTCCAGCACAGAAAGCCTCAGCTTTATTGTGCACACAAAGTAGATCGAAAGGAGCTTCAAAAGAGAAATGCTGCAGCATTCTTACAGAAAAGCCAAGAACAAAATAAAGAAAACATGCACGCTATCGGTGGTCTCCTGACTGTACATCAAAGAATAACACCTGTAAATAAAGATGCACACGCTCTGCAAACGCAACAAAATTCAAAAACACCAGCCGCAAATGAAGCAATCATTTCAGAGCAGGTAATCCAGTTTAGCGTGGCGCACAGCAGAGCGATCAAAGGAGGCGTTTAAAGACTCACCATCCCGGTTAAATCCAGTACAGTCAGAGCCCCAATTAGGATATGAACAATGAAATGAGCTCGTCACTACTAAAGCCAACAGGGACACAAGCGGACCCTCTGTTTTTTTTCCGATTGACAAGCACTCCAAATAGTTTTCAGTCCTGCGGGTCATTCAGCGCTGACCTCTGTCTGTCTCAGTCTATGCTGACAATTCCCAGCTGGCTGTGGTGGCCTCTTTTCCCAGTCCCAGAAACCAAATTAATAACCATGCAAAGACAAATAGGGCAGCCCTGGCAAACACTAGCCAGACTCCTTTGTGTTATGTTCCAGGCAGCTGGCACCATGACAGGGGCTTAAAAGAGACTATTAGTGAATAAGGCTCGCTACGTCTTCGGCCCAACCGCTCTCGTTCTGGTCAATCCGTCTGAACCGCTCAGAGGGAAAAAGGAAATAGTACAACCCTTTATCTTTCTTCTTTTTCAATCAAATAGTTATTTTTCTGCAGGTTGCATAACTGGCATTTCAAAGAAGAGAGCGGGACTGGGCTGAAATTTGAGGATTCTCACGACGAGTTGAGGAAGAAAAATGGAAAGTGGCTGGCATGCCGATGAGGGAATTTGGAAGCAAATGCGGTCACTGAACAGAAAAGCTGTGAAATGGTATTGATTATGCCTCACCATTGTTACCAAGCAACTCCCTCTGAGGAGTGAGCCGGCGCTGGTGGCACCATTTTTATGTCATCTCTCCCCAAGTTAGACTGACCTTATCTCCACCTACTGCACTAAAGTATTAAAGTCAGGGGGGAATTTTCAGCCATAACATTCAAAGTCCTTACCCGAAAGCTTGGCTATTCAGAAACAGTTGCTTTTGGGTGAGCTAAAGCAGATGTTTTAAGCCTTTTATGCCTGTCTGTATCAATGTCTGGGCTTGTTCATGTATAAAGGCATTCATTTAGTGTATGTCTCTGGTTATGCAGCAACAAGTGTGTAACCAGACTGTCAATGAGCTGAACAGAGAGGTTAATAGGACTAATACTGGCCGGGTTACAGGGATTTGGTCGGTGGTTTGTGGAGACTCACCGGGGCACGATGGTGTCAGGTCAAAGTGAGACGTGAAATAGAATCCAGCTGGTCCACAAACAGAATCTGAAGTGTTTTCAGACAGTGGTTTAAAATACTCAGAGACAGGATTTTCCAACTCGCTGCAACCATTCTATCTTTTGTCACAGGCGTCAAAAACAGCAGCCAGGAGACACATAAACAGCACAAACAACCATGTTTATGTCACAAAGTAATCCAGCGGGAGTGTGCGCTTGCACGTATTTGATTGGCCAGTGCGGCGTCTCGCTGAATGACAATGAGAGGGCTGCAGTCTGCCTTCTTCTCAAACTGTGGCAGCGCTTTCAGAGCCACGAGTCCTTCTGCCTCCGCAACTCACTGACCGAGAAGAAGTTTGTCTGTTTGCATGTAGCTCTGGTTTTTTAACAGGCATTCTAGCACGACGATGCCTTAAATCTGGCACATTATCCACCGTAACCACACAAATTGGGTTACGTCAGGCAGCACAACAAATGCAGTGAAATCAACAGAGCCTGGCAGGATGTCGTACTGTAGATTAAAGCTTGATAGATTCAACACGTCTGCACACACTTCCACCCCACTGCCCCGGCGCTTTTCACACATGTATGTGTCGGCACAAAGGGAAGCATCGACACCTGGTCAACATGTGAACACAGCCGGAATTTGCAAAATGTTTGAAGCACTAAAGGTGCAACTGTGACACTGTTTTGTCACATCAAATCACGTTAACAATGAAGGAAAGTCTTTTCTGCAGATGCAAATTACGCCAGTGTACGTGCACAGTCATGCACAGGTAAAGCTAACTTTTCTGAAGTTTTATTGAGGCAGTTGTGACGCCGGGGTCAGAATTAGCTGAACATGAATCAGAATCACACTTTCGGCTTCCCACAGTTAAATGAACACGATCGATTGAGATGTAAAAATGTCTGCTCCTTATCAAAAAACTCACGATGCCTATGTAGATGAATGAATTTGGCTTAGACTTAACAAATGTGACATTAGAGCACCTTGTTTCAGTTTTTTCCAAAGTAACTTTTGGTTGCACACACATCCTGGATGCAGTAACTGAGTGGAGACTAGAGGCTTCTCTGTGCACAGCTGCTTAGCTAGCTTCTACCATATCCATATTTATATTTTGCCTCTAGGAGATACACTGAAAATTCAGGTTTCATCCTGATGCAACGGTTTTGACATTAGCAGGAATGCAGCAGGACATGGGAAATAAAAGCAGGGTGTGGTTTATTTAAATGTGAAACCTCAATAAAAACATTCATCATATAATCACAGTCTCAGCTTTGCTTAAAATAATCTTGATTATCACTTGGGCAATAATCGCGCTGCCCTTGTAAAAACGAGCACGAGTCGATAACGAGCATACATTTCTTCTACTGTAATGTAAGAAGCCGCAGGTCTACATGTCCATGGGAGGGGGTGAGAAAGTGCTGAGCTGTGTTTATGGCTGTCGATAGGTGAGAAGTTCACTAATGGGGTCCTCAGATTCCTTGCAATCATCCTGAAGCTTTGCCTCTGGCTACACAGACACAGCAGCATGATTAAAGCGCACATATGGAATGCGTACGGTCATGCACACGTGTATTTATGTATCTAAAGGATGTCCATGAAGATCTGTCATTCTGTCACCACTCTCCTCCAAGTGACAGCTCTTCTTCTGACAGTTAATTATCCTTAAAAAAATCAATTAACACAAGAGTTCACTCTAATTTAAGTAAGATTGTTTTATTGACTCTGAAAATAACCTCTGACTCCAGCAGGAGACAAACTGAAGAAAGCTGCTATGTTGACTTTCTGTGCAGTCAACAGTGTGTATTTTCTGCTAAGTGTCTGATTCTGTAAGCCATTAGCATGCTGTTGGCGTAAACTTAATTATCAGAGTGGAAATTTATGAACACTGAAAAAGTCCCACTTAGAAACACTTTTAACCTCTCTGACTGACTGGTATTGGGAAACCGGAACCCGGATCGATGAAAACAGTCCCATTCCAAAAAGCTCTGGAAGTGCTTTCCAGAGAGAGAAAACAAAAGGTCTCTCAGTTACGCCTCACTCTCGGACTTGCCACTACTAGAGACCTTGGGTGGGAAGTTTTGTTTTATTGAACGTAGCACAGTGAAACTCCAGACATCCCTCTGAGAAATCTATCACTGGACTTTGACCGTGAGTTTTCTTGCCAGCCCTGAATACTAAAAGCAATATGTTGTGACCTTTTGCCAAAGTGCTGGCTGCAGGGATCTAGGACAGCCTCCGTCTCATTTTTTTTTCCAGTCTTTTTGAAAATCATTTCACAGGGCACAGCTGCTACAAGGAAACAGAGATCCCCGGTCTGTCAATTAAGATGAGTGACAAATCAGGACATTTGTAGTCTGGAGACATTTTCTCAGCCCCTCTGTCTCCACAAATCATTCACACTCCAATCTCAATCAGCGCTTTCACTGTGGGTTACCTCACTTCAGCTCTGACCAAATACATCAGGCCAATTCCAAGCAAGCCTAAAGAGAACACTCATATCTGCAGCTTAAGACTAAAAGTGGCTTTGAAGAGAGACAGAAAACCGGCCGATGTGCCTCTTAATGTAAACACAGCTCTACAATCGTCTGCTGTCTGTCTCCTATCTTCATTGGACTTCTCAAGCATCCACAAACAAAACACACAGCGACTGAAAACCTTGATAACCCAACAATCTAATATTGCCACTTGCAGCGTCGCCCTCTTCATGTGGAAGCCGCTGACTGAATGTTTCCACTGTGCATCTGTGATTACGTGCCCTATTTTGTCGCTCGTGATAAGAGTGCATCCAATTTTACTTCCTTCTGAAGCAGTCAAGAGGTTCTTCCCAAACCGCATTGCATTTCATTCCAGTCCGACAATTTCAATCCAATCTCCAAACAGATTTAAAATGGAGATGACATCCTTGACTTCTATTACTGTGTCAAGGTCCGAGCTAAAAACAGACCGCCGCTCCAAACATGTGCATCCTCTGCAGAGACAACAACATGAAACGGCTCGATTCTCATGCCAGCCGCGTCCCAGCAGCTTCCCCTCTCCGACACTCTGTCATAACCACGGTTATGGATGTTAATCTGAGCGCCACGCCTCTGACAGAATGAAGTCCTCAAGTCCCTACAAAGCTCCCAAAGTCGAGCTGTAGCCGCTCGGCCTAATCTGCAGACGTTGAGTGATGCAGAAGTATGTATGCCAAACATGACATTCCAATAGAGTCCTCCCCCGCTGCTGCAAGCTCCAAAATAGACGTGTTAGAAATGACAAAAGCAGCAGGCGAGCCCAGCATTGTCTCGGCATGACCTCAGTAAATGAATTGGAATGAACAGTGGGACAGACCAGACAGCTCTTATAACTGTCACTTTAAACTAAATATGCTGGGTGAGTTTGGAGGATTGTGTTTTTCTGCTTTTTTTTTACACAATTCAAGAAAAAAAACAGTGTGCTCGCATGTCAGCAACCAAAAACAGGCTGTCAAAGTGTTTCAGGGTTCGAATGCTTCAAAAACCACTCGCAGACCAAAGGTACAGTTTCAAACCATCACACTTTCCTCTTCCTCCCTGCTGCGCACAATGATGATAAATGACAATATACAAAAATAAATGGGCTGCAGATTATCTCCCTCTGCTCACCAGGCCCTAAAGCAAAGACTTGATAGCACTTAAGTCTGATGAAGGCTGTTCTCCCGTCGTTAAAAAGCTGTTTCAGTGGACTGGTCATTAAAATGTGGCAAGCCGTGGCTGACATGTCCATCCAGAGGCATGCTGCTCGCCTCATCATGTTCTTTAATCATCGGGTGGAAAGAGAGCGGCCCACACTGGGGTCACTTTCAACGAGCTGCAGCTCCGAACGGTCTGAAGAGAGTCCAATTAAATCCTACAATTTCTGACCCGGGAGCGGAGCGTAATGGAATCTGAGGGCTGCTTCTGGATGGACTGAGTGGATAGAAAGTGACTGGCAGCCTTCGTCTCCAACAAACACACAGGCATGTATATTGTTGTACGCACTCATGCACATCCAAAAAAGAAATGAAACCACCTCCCCAGGCTGCTGCTGTAAATAATGTCGACTTATTTAACTCCCTTGGTTAAACAGGCATTCAGAAGGAAAGAGCCAGAGAGGTACAGAGAGTGGAAACAACAATGTCAGGAGTCCTAATACCTCAGTTATCAATCTCCTGTAAATGTCAGGTGCTAGGATTTGCCCTCATGAATGATGGATATCTCGGCTTGTTTGTTTGTTTCCTATTTTTCCCATCTTTTCTACATTGTATTACTGAGTGAGCCCCACCGAGGGCTTAGAGTCTATCTTGAGAGGTAATACTCCCTCCTCACAGCGGGAGCAACACCTGAATCTCAACTACCTGAGCGGGGAAGGTGCAGCAGACCAAAGCAGAAGCAACATGGGGAGTGTCACCAGAACAGGTGAGAGCAACATTTGTTGAACACGCAAAAAAAAAAAAGAGTTTGAGCTTTGTGCAGCGAGGGAAAACCTTCCATCAGGATCACTATTCTTCAAGTTGCCACTGCCTGGCAATTAAGATGTTCTTCGCTAAAAGACCCCCTGGAGCAACCTCAAGGAGCCACGGTGAGAACTCCAGTCCTCCCTGTTCTGGATGTATGGGAACAACGTCTGGATCAAAGTGTCACATCGTCTCTTATCATGATCTGACTGTGATCTCCCACAGCAACCGAGCTGTTGTCTCATAAAAACAAACGGCAATTAGTGATCATTTTCAGCAGAAATACAGCAGAGAAACTAAACACCTTGCAGGGATATGACGGGGTAAAAATAAAGAGGAAGAAATGCCTGAGGTTGCAGTCGACTCTCTCTCTTGGTTTTCCAGATCTCCACAGGAATTTTGCAGGGATCTTGTGGGATTATTGAGAATTTGACTCTGCCAACTAAAAATAATGAAAAACAGAGAAGAAAAACGCTGTCACCAGTTCCCTGTAAAATACCACACTCCTCTCTGCTCAGGCAGCACAGTTCACAGAAAACCAATTCATTTTCAACATTTCACACTCCTATGAGCACGTATCAGTGTGGATCTATTTATTTGCAAAGCTCAGAGAACTGATTAATTAATTAGCACTTATTACTCAGCCTAATATTTCAACAGCTTGGCTTCTGTCATTAAAAAAGCTCATTACATATGTTCCAAGCAGAAACATCCAGTAGCTGTCTCCAGAGGAAACATCATGGAACTGGAGTGCTGCCAAATAAAGAAGCACACTAAATATGAGATCTGAACTAAACGGAGCTAAATGTGAAGTTCAGGCTGTGAAAGGTGTCGGGGGGAAAGCGTCATCGAAATGTTTATTAAATGGGAAATAATAGCACCGGTGCGTGAGTGTGTGCCACATTTACGCAAAAGAGATTTGCGTGTCAGTAGGATGTGCAGCCTAATGAGGAAATTACAGGCTGCCCGACGTGCAAAAGGCGATGAATAATGGAGACATCACAGACTCGATGCCACCACATAAACATCCAGCACAGCAGGGAGCCACAGTGGGCCTGCGTGATGACTAATCGGCACCGTGCCGAGCCGGTGTCCCTCTTACCTTGAGCTTGCGTGGAGTGGATGAGTAAGGAAAAAATAAAATCCATGTGGCGCGCCACATCGATCTGCTCCAGGACTCCTCAAACATGGTCCCAAACCGGCGGGTGTGGGGGCGCAGACTGGACAACAAGTGCCCGGCGGAGGTCGTGGCCGTGGTGTCCCGGTTCCGCTGCTCCGTGTCTCTGGGAGTCGAATCGGGCAGAGCGCACCGAACCCCGGGAGCGCGAAAATAAAAATGCTGCTGTAGCCTCTGGCGACCGGAGAAATTCGGTCAAACAGTCTGTGTTTGTTTTACAGTCCGCTCTAGTTCCTCAAAATATTTTCCTTTCGGTGCCAAAGCAGCGTGCGTTTTGCTCCGAGGACGGATGCAACTCAGTCCAGACGAATCCAGGTTAAGTCCAAACAGCCAGTCTCTCGCTGCACCTGTAACGAGGCGAAGCGGCTCCTCATACTTTTTTTCTTTCACCCTCGTCCTTGAGATGCAGTTTTCCTTCTTCTACTACTTCAAACTTCAGCCTCCCTGCCTGGTCCGCGACCGAGTGGCTTCCAGCTTCTCCAAAACAGACTTTTTTTTTCCCTCGAATCCGTTTCCTTTCTGGAGAGGAGCGCCAGATACGGAGCACAAACACACTCTCTCTCCGAGCCTCCTCCTCCTGTAAAGTTCCTCTCCGCGGCACGCTGTCAAGGTCGGGATTCAGTTTGACAGGAGCGCTGAGGAGAAGTTGAGCAGTTCGGAGAGCGGAGAATGAGGACGGCGAGGGGGCAGAAACGCGCACGCAGTCACAGTAGCATGGTGGGAGCCTGCCACGGAGGAGAGCCCGGCTGCCGGTGTGCGTCGGATGAGGACGAGTCCTGGGTTCTTCATGAGGTAACGCCGGGAAGCTGATTCTGGACGCAGCGCAGCGCAGGTCGCCACCATGCGGTCATGCGTAAAAACGCACGATCCAGTGACAACACAGCCAACACAGGATTTGCAGGAGAGGGTTTTTAAAGCTTTCCACAGCACAAAAAAGCGGAATGAATAAATCCCTTTGTTAAAATGATTTAAAGAACACGTGTTGTGCTGCTGTTGTCGGGCTGGGGACTGCACTGTGCCGTAGAAAATCTGGACTGTTTTCTGACCTTCTTGTATTTCTTATTCCCTCCTGGTATCATTAAAAGGATTTTTTTTTTTACCACTTTGAGCTATGATACTGTGTGTTTTGTAGCTCTCTTCTTCTTTTTTTACTGAGGCTATGGGATGTAATTCCATCATGCTATCTGAAGGTGCCTGACATGAACAGAAAAGGACACAAAGTCTTCACGAGACTGAACGTGCTGCACGTTATCTTGTCAGTGTGTTGAGCCTGTGTTGGAAGAAGAGGGAGGACGAGAAGGAGGAGAGGGTGAGAAAAGAATGAGAGGAGGACAGAAGGAGGAGAGGGGAGGAGGTGATGGAGAGTGACTGAGCAAATGTTTCCAAAATGACAGTATCAGTAAAGTAGGAGTGGAGGGAGAGAATGAGAGAGCATGACTGAGCAAATGTCCCTGTCTTGGAAATGACAGTGCCGTGCAGGAGAGAGCAGGAGTGCTTAATGTTTGGAGGCCCATCTGAGCGACCACAGGGCAGCCAGGAAATAATGCACCATGATAATAGCCTCTGTTATTTCTCAGCTCGAGTTTTGGGCTCCTTTTGGCTTTCTCCCTCTTATCCAAAAAATGTGATACCTTGCACAAAAGTTAATAATAGGAGAGTTAACATCAGGAAAAGCAAGACAGAGTGCTTCCCTGGCCACCCCCAGGGCTGCTCAGGGACCCGATTATGATTTTTCAAAGTACTTACTGTGACTGAACTCAGCAAGAGGGTAATTTAGAAAATCCCTGGACACAGTATTGTGAGCCACAGCTTTCTGCACACAAGTGGCAGAGCCATTTATTTGTGTTCTTCTTTTTTTTTTTTTTAACTCTCTTTCCCTGCAGATGCCAACTCCACCAGGTGTTAGCTCCTGGTGTTGTTGAGCAATGGCTAGCTGTGATCACAGGTGCTAAAGCCGCTTACTGCAAGCTGTATTCGCTTCAGAATGAGGCACGCTCTTTTCGTTTCGCCCTAGAATTAACCACACAACTGGTAATGATGACTCAGACTGATCCAACTGCAATTATTTCAGGTTATTCTGACTTTTGCCCTGGGCATCCATATTTAACGCCATATGAAGCCGCACATCGGATGCCATTTTTGTCTGAGTGAAGGAGACGGAGAGGAGGGTGAAGAAATCTAAATGTGAAGTCATTGGAGAAAGTCTTCCTGTAAAAGACTGTACCATGAAGTAGTTTGCTGTTAATTCTCAGGCTACGCTGTAAAAATAACATTTTTAAGCTGTATTTTTCACACTTTACTGTTATTTTACAGATTTTCTCAGTTTAGTTGAATTACAGATAATATTTACTATGATTATAGAAAAAATATTTATTTGCATGTTTACTGTAAAAACTTAAATAAATAAACACATTTTTAAAAAACAGGCCAAAACTGTGAAACATATTCACATCAGTAGGCTGTTTTCACAAACAGGAATCTCTTCTTTTACAATATTTAACCATAAAATTACATTTAAAACTCTGTTTAAATCAGCAACAATAAAATAATTTGACACATATTTGCCATGGGTACAATGTACATTAAGAAGTAAAAAAATGTTAAATAATACTGAAAAACATACAGATTTTCCTCATCAAATTACCAATAATATCTGGAAAAAAATAAACTAAGCTCAATTCAAAGGCCTAAAATTCAAGAAATGTTGACCTCAGAATATGTTTTACTAAAATTAACTTTAAATTATTTTGTAAAATCAGCAAAAAAGTAGAATTATTTTACAGATGTTATTTGCTGTTATGTTTACTATTTTACAGCTTTTAAATTTTACAGTAAGTAATGTAGTTTTCTGGCACTCCTGCTGCCAAATTTTCACAGTTTTATTTGAAATGTAAGGATTTCTATTTATTTACAGTTTACGTTTTCGGGACGTTTTAAGAGCGTTAAAATAGAAGAGTTTTGAACGCTGCCCAAAACTCTGATTCTGTGTTTTATTCTGGATGGAGCAGGAACGGAGACGTCTGGAAGCAAAGACACTCACGCTGGCTTTCTAAACGGCTGTAACTGTCACTAGTTGCTCCTTAATCCGTCATGCTCCGAGCATGTAAATGTTTTCTGGAGAAAAACAAAGACAGAAACAAAGCTTTGACTTCCAGTGGTTAATTCAACACGGGTAATGAGTCACAGACGTTGTTGATCTTGTCGTGTATGATAGCAGCTGTTGTGCCGTTGAGGAAATCTTTGCTCTCACTTTTGCTCTTCTTCCTCTGGTGTTTCCTACAACTCAGCAACCAGCCACCTGCTTCATGTTTACACCTGTACAGAGCATGTGATACGTGCTCTTTGACATGTTAATATCCATCTCTGAAACGCTGCTAAAACACTCGTCTACATGGAGACTGATTTCATTTTAAACACTCTTTTGTTTGTTTGGATGCAGCCTCCATTGGATCAAATGCAGATCTAGATTTTTTATGTTTTCAACCGCTGTTCTTGAGACTTACTTCCATTTGTTTATGCATTCAATGAAAATCACTTGTAAATACAGTTCTCACTGTTTGTTTGTATGCAAACAAGGAATCTGACTAAAGTGAATCTTACGTCTCATTGTCTAGTAATCAGAAAAATCAAAAAATCAGCACTTCAAATACAGTAAAAGTTGAGGTGAGAACAATAAAAGAAGATATAATGCAGCAGAAATCATCCCACTGGTAGAAGTGTAGATTTCAGTGAAGGTTTGCAGAGTGACTGGCTGTTTATTTTAGTAAAGACTAACCTGGCTAGAACAACAGCATTTACAGTCATGATCATTAAAATAATGAGACAAATGCAACTGTCCCACACCACAAATGAGTGAATATAATGTCCAGTTCCAAGCAGTTCAACGTGATTTAATGCAGGATTTACAGGAAATTGGCTAAAATCTGCAAAAGAAATACCAGTAGGGGCTGACACGCGAAAAAGTAAACTATTTACAAACTCTGCCATCACCTCTGCAAAGGCCACGCTCACTGTTTCCAGTGAAAACTCTCGTCCACACCTTTCTAAACAGTCGACTCCTCCGACTGACTGAATCTTCAAGCATGAAGTGCACCGCTGACAACAAAATTCGCCTCTCATTTCATCGTTCTGAACAAAGCAGAAGAGACGCTGAAAGCCGAAACTCCCCTCCGTCTTCTGAGGCCTGGAGGAGAGCAGCACATAGGAAGAGAAGAGAGGAGGAGAGGCATCTTTGAACAACAAAAGGCATCAGCGCTCCAAATCATGGGAGATGTGCTCAGACCAAAGCCCTGATCAGCGGTTCGGACTCTCACCTGCGTTTGGTGCAGACTTCACTTCACAGAAGATAAAAAATTGCGGCACACATCAACCTGTAAGCACACCAATAGCCTGAAAAGATGAAATAATATCAGAGAAACTGTCCATCAGTTCCCCAGATGGAACTACAGAGGTCAGAACTCCAAGAAGAAGATAGGCCTAAGGGAAGACTCTCGAGTGCTTCTGAAAGATCTGTGAAGTCCACAACCTCCATACACACCCATCGCTTTGCCGTCCTGATGCCCAGCTGACCCCACTGATACCTGGAGGGCATCACAGCATCTACTAACCTCCAGTGATGTTCTCCTACAGGACAGAGTAGCCTATAAAATTACCTGCCAAGGAAAAGAAGTACAGAAGTAGAGCAGTAGATGCAGTTCTCGTCTTTAGATAAAGGTCTCGCTATATTTATCAAACTTTTCTCACACCATTAACATTTCTCTGTCAATTAGCACACATTTAAGCAGAGGCTTCAAAGGGAACGGGATCTTCTTAACCGAAATGAATCCCCCCACCGCTCTGGCCGATCTCACTGGAGGTTTAATGAATCAGAACGAGTGGGGGATAATGGGAATGGAAGCTCGGTGGGAGGCCGATAGGGTGATGAGCGTTTCTTATTACCTCTGAGGCCAATTACAATAAAGATCTGTCACTGTCTGTCTCTGATAGAGGAAGGCTGGTGATCGCCCATGAGGCTCGGCTGACCATCAAAACAACTCCACTCAAACAAACTCACACAGAGAACACAGCTTAGTTCAGAGGGACATTTATGGAGCATCGTGTCTTCAAGTTCAGCTCTGTTTGTGAGCATTATGCACACAATGATGCTAATAACCACATTTACGTCCACTTTCTGCAGTCAAACAACTCTCCAGTCTAATTACAGTTGTCATAGCAAATTGACAACCTCGGTTCAATTTGCTCAACCACTCAAGTGCCACCTGTGAGTAATATTTCCTTTAGTATAGTATCTCCAAGGCCAAGGTACAGAACTGTCTTACAAAGAGGCAGAATGGCAAAAGGGTGTTGCATTTGCAAGAAAAATCTTTACACACAAAAGTGACATTTAAGCAAACTTTATGGACGGTCTAGTGTGTGTAAGAATCTTAATTACAGGCATCTTCACAGATGGGAGACGAGTCAAAGAAAAATCCAACAGCAGTTATTGGTGAGAGAGATCGTTCAACAGGCCGAGAGAAAGACGAGCAAAACAAAAAAGTCTGTGTGAGACAGATGGTCAAGGTGAAGAAGAAATATGTTAAACAGACCTCAGCAAAGGGTCTGCAGCACGAGAAGAAAGGTACAGAAGGTAGGTGTAGAAGTTATAAAAGACAGAAAAAACTGCTTCAGTGAGTTAAGTGCTTTGTGAAGCATCACTCTGTCTGCTGTTTGCTGTAAATTCATTTCACCAGCTTCACTCCAAATAACCCATTTTCCCGGCTCTGTATCACCGACATCCGCTGGAACGCCTCAAATGTTTTTAGGCGAGTTTACGGCTGTGAACATGCAGCACCTGAGAAGAGATTGCAGCTGACTGCATCAGCCACCGATTCACATATGCACCTTCTTACTCTCATTCTCCCTCCCAAGAGACAGAAAAACAACTCATGGAGCTCTGAGCAACAGGAGTATTTAGCTTACAGACAGATTCCCCCCAAAAAAGAAACGGCACCCCAGAGTACAATATCATCTCATTACATATCAACATAAATGCTTGTTGTTGTTTTTGATGTTTCTGCCATCAGCAGTCGACTGATTTTATAGCCACCTTTGTTTGAAGTGATTCCAACACTGAACAGTAAAAATGTCTTTGTAAAACACAGCAGAAGGGATTTTCGTGTTGACAATCATTCAGGAGAAAAAGCAATTAAAGTACAATTCATTATTGAAGTCTGTGGATCACCTAGAAGAAATGGAACACGGTTTCTTGAGAAAAGATGTTACTGTTGAATGTTTAAAGGCTCTTCTGGCTTTCACTGTTTTCTGACACCTCCAGCTCAACACCATGGAGGGAAAAATGGCTGATATGTGATTTTAGTCTTGACCTACTTATCAAGCGTTGACAATACATCGGGTAAAAAAGATGGACGTAGCCTCCGCATCGTTCCAAAATTACTATAAACCTACATTCTTTCTAATGGCCAGTAGGTGGCGACTGTCTGATGACATAGAAGTTTATGAGAAAATAGCACTACTTCTCAGTTGATTTGCCACCTCAGTAAACTTTGTCATAATGAGTTAATGGTCTTAATTTCTAGATTCACGTTCCTCCAAAACAGCATGGTGTTAATTTTTAAAGCTATGGTCTTATGTGGAGTAAAAATGCTGATAAAGAAGGATATGTTTCAGACAGGGGCTACCTATGAGTTGCTACAGGTATTGGCTTTCCTCCAGGTTCAGTCAGAACCACGTCTCACTTGTTATGTCTTGTTTCCAAAAAATCCACAAAGGAGAAATTCCAAACCCAGGGTTTTCTAAACAATAATCCATAAACCATCTTGTGAATACAATCATCGTTTTTGGCAGTTTTGGACCCGTTCACCAATGACCTGCAACTTAGACTTTTATAAGCTACTATATTCTGTTTGCCATCTTTGCTCGTGCACCTTGTTAGGTGTAACAACGACACGATCACCCTCCAAATCAAACTCACGCTGTGTTTGTTCATGTTGCAGTTCAGGGTCTGATGCTATGCAGACTTAATGAGCATTAAATATAGCATCCACAGGACATATTTATAGGGTTTACTGTGCAGAACATCTTAGTGTGAATGGCTCATTTAGCTTTTCAGGGTCAGCTCCATATTTCCGCATCATGTCTGAATTATAGCAGGTGTTCTGTGTTGGCTTCACTCTGATCCTTTCCAGTTAATCATGAACCTTTCTCATTAATATGCCTGGAAGGAGGAAGAAACTGTAACGTATATTCACAAACTGCACAAGATCATGCAGTGCAATCCAAGTCAATATTTAAAAGTTACCTGGCTTGGCACTTAGTAAAGGCCAGAAAGTTTGCTTTTTAAAAGTACACCGAGCAGTAACATAAACACAGAATGCATTATTTTATTACATTGCATTGATTCTTTTTAACATAGGGGAATAAGTAGTGGTTTTTCCAACACATCCCTCCAACAGACTGGAACATCATTAAAAAACACCAAGTACAAACTGTACTGGCCATGAGTGGAAGATCAGGAATGGGTCAAAGACCACAAATCCATTCATCCATTATCTATACACCGTTTAATCCTCATCAGGGTCACTTAGGGCTGGAGTCTTTCCCAGCTGATGTAGGGTGAAGGCAGGGGACACCGAGAGAGACTGAAAGACTGTGTGCAGTTCACAGACTATTTGGGGGACAGAAACACGTACATCCAGATGAAAATAGTGGAGTTATGGATCTTCAGGTTCCTGGCTACGGCTCTAATGGACACACCAGCATCCCATTATAGTCTTTCTCATGTTATTTGAAGCATCATAAAGCTGCACTTTAAGGGAACCTTATGTAGTTCCTACCAAAGCAGCATCTGGTCTCACTCTCTGATCTTTCTCCTTTAAGATGTGGATGAACTCAGTGGTCAAGAATTTGTCACCCTTTGAACAATTCAAAAACTTTTTCTGCACCATTTTGCAAGCTTGCTTTATGTATTTGTTCAGAATGCTTTGAATAATGCACAAACCAGAAAAAAAGAGAAAAAAAAACAGTGACAGACTCTCTCTGGGGTCAGATGTTGGTGCGTACCGAAACACACGGTTTTCATCAAGCATGTTGAAGGGAATGAATAAATGTGTGCAGCACTCACAGGAACATACTCAGATGTGCACGCATACATCACACAAGCATGTGCAGACAAACAAGCAAAAACAAGCGTGACTGCGACTGACGGATTACCTTGGCTGCAGAGGCACGGCACCCATATAGCTCGTGTATCCTTCACTTTTATTACTGGCTGGGGAAAATGAATATAACGCCACGACAAAGCTGAAATAGAGCATCGTTCTTTCAGTTCTGATTGAATTCTGGGCTCTAAGCCCATCTGATGTATCCAACTGTCACTCTGTATCACCCAGACATTCTGCATAAAACCTGCTCTGTGAGGAAAAGACATCAAATATTGACACCATGTGAGTACTTACCCTCGTTTGCCAGCCATTAGAGGTCTGTCGTTAGTACATATTGTGAACCAGATAACATATATGCATATAGATCCAGTGCATAAACAACAAAGCATCCACAAATGAAAATGAGAGCAGCAAAACTAACATAAATAGCTGCGTGACCACAGTCAGTCCCCACTGGGTTTACTCCTCTGGAGCTCGCCGGATCAAACAGCAGTCAATGCAGAGCTGTAATTGGTACGAGCATAAAACCTTGGGCACCTACATCAGATGAAGCATTGATGTTCTTCCACCCACTGATATGCGTTTAGGTCAACGCATGTGTCACTGAGCCTGGAGCCAGAGAAAGCTTTCACTGGCCAACGTGCTGCTACGATGGCACCGCGCTGCTCCGGTCTCCATGATGGAGCCTCGACCCACACGCCCCCACAGTGTCGGAGGCAGCGGTGGGCGCTGAGCTGCTGGAGATTTATTTCGGTTCTTCTTCTTGAATAACTCTCATTGTCTGATTGTAAGGTGTTCCACAGGAGGTAATTCAGCCATTAGCTTTTCTCTGAGGACCATTTTTCTTACAAGTTTCTCAGTAGTTACGTGTCAAACAGGTGACCAATGAGATTAATTGACCGCGCTCTTTTCTCTTTTAAGAATTTCACATCTATTATTGAAGATTACTGTCATTTCTTAGCATCCACACAGGCAGTCCAGTAGGGTTAGAGAGAACTGCACACAGGAATCAGTGTGTTCTACCTCGTACATGGAGATAAGCTTCTATTATCTTTTCAGATTCATCCTTTCACCTGCCCCTGTCCTTTTTAATAGCTTGTGGAGAGATTTCTGTCTCTTCTGTGCACCTCAGAGGAGATAATGACACTCCATCAGGACGTTGAGAAGCAAGGACACATGACGGATTCAGCGCTGGTCTTCTTTTGTACCCAGTAATTCTCGTCACGTGTGGCGGCCCGCTGACAATTACGCGTGTTTTTTTGTGTCACAATCTTGAAGTCATGTATTCCTGTACAAGCCATGCCATTCAGATTGGAATCCTGTTTGAATCCTATCCGTCCTCGTCCTTCGTTCATACGACTTCACGTGCACTAGCTATATTTTTGACAAATGGTGCCATAGATTTTCCGTTCATCATGTTCAAATTCAGAAAAAAAATATTTTAATTAATTAATTAACCTGCATTTATAGCATCCCCTTAAGGAGTCATAAATGTCACCAAATTGAAAAAAAGACTCGTAAAAATGTGTTAAGAATCAGGTTTTCTAAAACATCCAGCTCTATGATAGTTGTTAGAACTTGCTCAGTCATCCAAAAGCTCTATTTTATACACTACATCATAACAACAGGTCAGTTTGGGTCATGAAATAAACTGAGAACAGTGCAGGATATCTAATACACTGCATGTGTTCTCTTTAAAACCAAAAAACAACAACAGCAGTAGCAGGAAGAAATTCCAGTCTGTGAAATGAGACTAATTTGCACGAACGCTCGAGGAATCCTTTAAGGGAGCCTGAAGAAGAATGGAGCACAAATCAGAGAAAGCAAATTTATTATGAGATCTCGAGCGATCACAGTGGAACTTTATGTGAGGAAAGAAGAATCGCTGGGAGGTCTTTTTTCTAAACTTGTAGTTATTACAGACAATAATAAATATATACTGTTTTTTTCTCAGCAAGTGGTGAGCTAATTAATCCTAATCCATCCACAGATTCTGATATTTTCCTCTTCTCGATGTGAAGTCAGGTGACTAGTCTTACACACTCCATCTTCCTCTCTGTGTTCCCATTCAGTACAGATGTACAGTACAGATGAAAATTGACGTTAAGGAGAAGCTAATAAAGCAGCTGTGTTTAGCCATTTGAACCCTGTACTCGTCCCCGGGCGACTAAAGGCAAAACTGCAGGAAGTATTCTGAACAGATCGACTTCCACCCTTCCAGACCTCCAGAGTGCAGATCTGACTCATGATGCCAAATGTGCAGATGCCATTCTTCTGGCCGCAGCCAAGAATTATCGTGACATCAGTATTGACGTTTTGAATGTCAGGGACGTGGGGACCTTTAAAGTAGCGACGGTCCCCTTTGGCCGGTATCCATGGATTCTCTGCGGCCCTTCACAGCGAGCCGCACCAGACCTGCTCTTGACTCTTCTACTAGAGCCCTATTGTACAGTTGTCACTTGCAAGCAACATATCCTTATCACTCAGGAAAGTCTGAAAAATGTCTTGTATTGACGTCGCGGATGCACATAAAGAAGCCCCAGTGTCATACATATATTTACATATCTTGTAAAGCTCAGATGGCATGCAGTACTTGGCCTTGGATAATGTGCATATCGGTGAATACTTGCGCCTGCATTATAATATATTTGTTATTTTCTCCTATCTGATCAATCCAAGCGACTTCACTGCCTCTTTGTGTCTTTTGTGTTAGCACAAAAGGCAAGGCATAGCAAAATGTTCTTTCCAGAAGTGAGCATGAAACATTTTCACCACCACAAAGCAACTGGATTTTCTTCTTCTCTGCCAATGTCTTCAAACTGCACCAACTGGTAACTCTGCAGCCGACTCCTCTCCCATAAAAACGACAAACGGCTGAGGACAGTCAATCAAACCCCACAGTGGATTAATCAGACGCTAGCAGAAAGAGGTGTTTAGAGAGCGCAATTTTAAGGAAAAATAGATCAGCGTCAATGCAGCAAGATCGTTGCCCACATGGGAAATCCGCTGGCGGAGTCTTTACACTGCTGAAGGTGAATATCTGAAGAAGACTGAGTTGAACAACTGGATGAATGTGTGTGGGATTTCTGATGAGCTGAGTCAAAGCTCTGGGAAATACTGGAGCTGGCTGTGGTGAAAAATGGAGGTGGATGGTGGAGACAGATTGAAATGACAGCTGGTGAAAGACCATGAAGACACAGTAACACATCTGACAGCACTGAGCTAATCAGCTTCCAGAGGTTGCTGTAAAATTGGACTGAATGAAGTAAACAGGTAGAATACCAGCAGTCAGTCAATCAGCTCGCAATGCAGGGAAGAAACAGAATAATAAGAGACAGCAAGCATATGAAAAGTTCAAATATCGCAGCCAGCGTATGGATGCTGACAGCGTCCAATAAGCAGGTGTCAGAGCACAACATAGACGCTGAAAAGGAGTCGGCTAATCGTCTCAGATTTCTGTGATGTGATGACCGCTGGTGCAAGAAGGAAATGCTAAGGAGGATAGATTTTTGTTTAATTCTACAGAATTTTCAGGCTTAGCGAATAGGATATGTACATGTATGCAGAAATACAGACGGCTGACAAATTTAAGGAAAAACCTGAACCCTTGACCCCTACTGTGAGAAGATGCAGTGGCTCTGCTATACTGTGGGAGGCATTTTGCTGCCATGGCTTGAGTCTATGTATCCGCTTACAGGGAAGGGTCAGTGGAAATCAATACGAAGCTGCTCTAGGTGATCACCTTTGACCTGATGGGAGTAGTCTTTTCAAAGATGACACTGCACCCATCTATAGGGCACCAGGGCTCACTGATGAGCACAGGAACTGAATAATTACCTCTGCCAGGAGGTTATGTAATCATTGGAGTTTGTTTGTCTGTTTGTCTGTTAACAGCATATGGACGGATTTTCACCAAATTTTTACAGAATGTCCAGAAGAGCAAAATTAACAATCAATTAGATTTTGGAGGTGATCCAGACGGTGATCCGGATCACCTCCAAAATCTAATCGATTGTTACTTTTGCTCTTCCAGACATTCTGTAAAAATTTGGTGAAAATCCGTCCATATGCTGTTAACAGACAAACAGACAAACAGACAAACAGAGAAACAGACAAACAGACAAACAGATGGCCTGGCGGAGGTCTGCGCTCTCCGAGTGCTTTTCTAGTTAGCTATGGTTTTTGCAGGCACCAGATCTCCCAAATGAATTCCTGTGCTTAATTTTTGATGAGCCAATGTTATACGTTCCATTTCTGAGGGCATGCAAGGAGCAACTCGGGTCCACGGGCAGAAATTTTGTTCAACACCCAAGTATAGAAAAGTCTCCACGGATGTCCACTGGGGACGTGCAGCGCAAAATTTGTGCCTGCAACTATATTAGAAAGCATTTCTGTGCATCCTCCACAGTATTGGACATCCACAGAATATGAAGGTGCTTCAAAAAATGTTCACCTCATCCGGAAACGTAGAAGTGTACTCCCTATTTTAGGGCATAACTCGATATTATAAAGCCTTACATCACTGTCCACAAAAACTCAAATGTCTGACATCACTTATTTTGAATGCAGACACCAGATCAGAAGTTGAATGGAAGTTTTGAGGACACTTCTGGCTCATTTTCAAGCAGATCCAATCAGACCCCTCAGGAGGTTTGTGACAGAGGAGAGGACATGGGTTCAGAGGGCATGGGAGTCAAAGCAAACAATCGAAACAAACAATCGATGTTGTCCACAGAGTTCTAGGAAGTGTCAGCTTCTGTATTGTGAGGCAGTGAGCAGTGAAGTCATCCACGCTGCTCGGGAGTATCTGGAGACTCAAGATGTGACCTTCTTTCGTGAAGGGATAGTGAGGTTTGAATATCAGTGGACCACACTGAAAAATACAGCAAGAACAATCCTTGTCCAAGAGGTCAAGAACTTCCTGAAACACTTTCATACTTAGACCCAGATCTGCAGCACATGTATGGAACAGAGCCTTTCTACTAGCAGATACGCAGGAATACAATCAAAGCCTTAGACAGAACTCTGCACCATCAAAACACCAAAACAGGGAATATCTTATGGAAGCTATAGCCCCATTCAGTTCCCAGAGACTTATAGAATCAACACCAAGGCACACCAAAGCTGTTCTCAGACTCTTTACATAGATTTCTCCTTTTATTTGTCACCTGTCGGTTCAATGCCTTGTGACGCTCAGATTCCTGTCATACAAGAGTATGACAAAAACCAGCGCTCCTGTACAGACTTTTATTCAAGCAAATATCAAGCAATGTCTCCTTCTATAAAGACAGCTAACGTTCAAGATCGATTTAGCACGTGCACCGAGAGAAGTGGAGGTTTTCTTTATGCATGCACGGAAGATGAAAATTAAAGAGCAAAAGGGAAACACAATGCCATTGTAGCTTGGCAGCAATCACACCATTACATGCTTGGTTAGAAATATGATAACGACAGTCCGGGCATCAGCACACCATCATACAATGTGGCGTTATAATGCAGCTTGGTAAAACCTGTCTGGTATCCTTTGATCACCGTGATGGATCACCATCACCGACCGAATCAGACATGTTGGGAGCCCGGTGGCTGGTATGATTAAAAAATACTGTTCATCAAACTGTTTGCATGTAAAAATAATCCAAGATACCACTAAACCCAGTCACTTTCATGCACTCTAAATGGAACGAGGATGAAAATTGTGTCACGCTGGAATGATCCTGTAAAGAGCGAAGCTTTCAGCGGCGGTTTGACATGCCGTTCACATAAGGCCTGTGAGTGACAAGACCTCTGGTTTGACTTTTTCTACATCTCAGGAATGGCTTTAGAAAATCCCCTCTGCTTTTACCGGGGGGGGCTCTCTATTTGAAGAAAGCAAACATGCAGTGATAGAAGAGACTACCTTTCAAATCGAGAGAGATTTTCATCATCTTCTCCCCCAACTCGGCTGTGATTGATGAGCCATCATTTCTTTCAAAGTCCTTTGTCAAATTTACCTTTAACTTCATGCCGCGCTTTCTTTTCCTGCACTCGCTGTCTATTCAAGTGAGCGTTTTTTCTTCTTCTTTCAGGTACGCTCTGCTCACTAAGCATTGTCCTCAGACCTGTTGAAGAGCAAAATCTAGCTGCTCTCTCTCTGTTCTCCTTACTTTTTAATGTGGCTGACAAAATCGTACAGTTCTTGCTTCATTTGTCTTGCTGGCTTCTTGTCTCATTGCTCTTACTGCAGCAGAAATCTCCAATGTTGATCAGTATTGGGGAAAAGTGGAATATATACAAGAAGCTTTGTTAACAGAACATTGTCAAAGGCAAACGCCACTGCAGGAGGCCTTAAAAAATTTATCTTGCAGTTGTCAACCTTTTCACTCCAGAATGTCAGCTTTGACTTGGCATTTGATTGCTCTGACACATCCCACATGAAAGTCCCAGCTACCTGTATTTGCATTACAGTCATATATATAAGTAACAACAACATGTCTGAAACGAAAGCAACTCTTAAGAAGAAACACAAAGGATTTTTTTGTGGGTGGCATACTGTTTGAAGTAAAAAGCTCCACTTAAACCGAATTTGCATTTCACTGCCGTAATCTGTGACAGCTCACTAAATATGTGTCCCCGTTTGCAACTCTTCTCTTAAAGCTTTACACCAAATAGTCGAGTTGAAATCTTGGAGTCAAATCAGTTTTCAAGTTACCGGCAATTCACTTGATCAACTCCTACAGCATTTGTTTGAGCATTAAGATTTGATTTGTTTTCTTTTTATATATTCTACACAAAGACAGCTGTGAGACATACACCAGTGAACCAGACTTGAATCCTGTGAGCCTGAAAGAAAACCTTAAGTACCCTGATCTATGATTTGCCTTTTGATGAACTATGTAAATTCCGTTTTACACAGGATTTTTTTTTGCTTAGACAATTCCAGTAAGGAAGCTATGATTCATTCTGTGAGGATTACAGTTAGTCATTTCCAAACCCACGCTTTTGAAAATCTTGCAATCCCATATCTGCATGTCTGTCCGTCAGTCTTACTTAAGGAAAGCAGAACCGAGTAAGGAGAGAGAAGACGGAAGAGAGAGATGGAAGGAAGCATGAGTCCTTGATCTCCCCAGGATTGCTTCAACCTAATTGCCATGTATGGGCGCCCGAGTATACGCACCAGCCACCTTTATCCACACAAAGCCCCTCATTAAGAGCTGGTTGGACAGCGGGCCCGCTGCCGAGGTGAACGCTGGCTGGAAGCGCCGGCCTGGCATCCACATGCAGGTGCAGAGCTGCCTGCTTTAATTGACAACAGGAGAAGAAAAGCCTCCGTGCTGTGCATGACAGACCCGCCTTCTCTCTCCCCTTCCCTCTCTTCCCAGCTCTCCCTTTCTGATCTGCCTTAACCAGGTTATGAGTCCATCTGACAACACATCAGCTCCGCTTCTCTGTTCCAGCACTCAGCTCCAAGTAACTTTGCAAAATTTCTCCCCCTCACTCGGCACCTTTCTTATTATTTGCTTGATGAAACATTTCAGTGAAGTTCTCCCGTCTCACTGTCTGTCCTTAAATTAAATTCTGCAGAGGATGTAGAGGTGTTGGCTTCTTCTTATTTTCTTTTTAATGGTATTCTTACTTGTTCTGAAAATAGAAACGCAGGTGTCTCCAGGATAATTTGATGCTGCGCATTTATCCCATTATTTCAACTTTACTTTCTGAGAATTCATGGGTATTTTTTCACTTCGGTGTGACTGATAAAATGATACCCTGGGCCTCAGTCTCCCGTTGGCGAGGAAAAAGAGGCTTGGAGTGAATCAGAGCTGTGGCAAATTCAAAACGCTTTGTTGTGGAAAATGGGAGCTGAGCGCTGCACCATATTTGCCAAATTCATTGACCCAGAGTGAACTGATACCAAGATGCTGAATACATAATTAGATTTAACTTCTGCTTGACATAAACAACACATGCTAAGTAGGCAAGAAGAATCACGTTTTGCTTGTTTTACTGATGATACAGAAAGAGTTGAATGTCCAACCTATTCTTGGAAGTCCTCCAACAGAACCTCACTGTTCCAGCCCATAGTTAGTCTTACTCCTCACTCCTTTGTATTCCACCCTTTTTTTATTTTATATATGTAAATTGCTGCGTGCAGGCTCCAACTCAGAATTGGTCAGGACACGCTCATCCACATCCTGCCTGTCATTCTGATTGATTGGTCCAGCGCTCCATCCCTTTGCTCCAGTCCTTGTTCCTCTACTGCCGACCGCCGCGGCTGATTGGACCGCTGCCCAGTCCCATGCTCCAATCAAGCGGCAGCAACCTGGTTTAAAAGTAATCTGTCACTGCGGGCGGCTGGGATTTCAAGTAAGCAGCTCTGCCACTGTGCCTCTTGTTCCAGTAATCGCTCACTAACGGTCTGTCTGTGTCCTTTTCTAATTACTTTCTGGTGGTTACTTGTTGTGTTTGTGCTTTCTGGAGCCCCTTACTAGTAGTGACTTGCAGCGTTGCACCGGCTAGCTCTGGACACTGGCCCAGGATGAGTAACTTCACACTCCTGCTCACACTTTGTCAGCAGCATCTTTTGCAGTTTGCTCAGACATCCATCGGTCTTCTTTTGATTCTGTTCTTTCCTTTGATTTACCAGCACTCACAAGCCATTTGCCTTTGTAGTTCTGCCTCCTTTGTTCACTTAATTCATCAAGAAATAAATAACTTCACAAAACCAAGAGCAAATGGTTTGTTCTTTTAGTTTCAACAGAACCGACACGCAACACCACCTACGCAGAAAATGACTGAGATTTCCAGGACAGGACAGCAACTCCATCAAACTCTCATTTTGATCTAGATCTATGATCGACTGTACCTTCAGAGAGAGAACAGAATTAATAGTATGCAGACACAATTGGGTGAAATATGAACCTCTGATGTTCCCCTGGAATCAATCGATACCTTTTATCAGCGTTATTACCACAGTGAGACTTTCTGATCTCGGGCTGGAGTGGTTTCATCTGGAAATGGTGTCCATTTGTCTCACAGCTCAATGAAAAACAGGACGTGATTCAGCACAGATTGTCTAATTAATTGGATGTATTTTGCCACATTTGACAGTGAGAACAGAGGCATTCAGACGGAAGCAGCTGCAAAGTGTTTTTATCCTCCTTTTTTGGGGCTCGTATCAAAGATCCAACATGTTGGTCCACTTACCTCCATCTTCTCATTCATTTTAATAATTCATGAATTTTTGCAGACATCATTTCAGGCAAAGAGCTTTTCAATTAAGGATGGAGTGCTGAACAGGTTTATTGTTTCATATTGACGGGAAAAAGCACCTTCTATGAAATGTCTCTATTTCAGCTTGAAACAGAGGTTTATTATGGTATGAGTGTAAAGGGAGGTAAATGAGAGATAAGACACAGAGAACATGAAAAGAAAACCACACAGAGGATGAAGTAATGCCTGTGCTTTAAGGGATTAGGGGAGCTGTGTGAACTTGGTTTAGAAATGTGCTTTGTTTGGTGCACAAAGGTCAGCAGTTAAGAGTGTCCTGGATTCCTCAGCCTCTCACTCTCTTAGCTCATTTCTCACATCTTTTTTCCCAAGACGGTTTTATACATTTGTTTATGAAGAGAACTCTGCTGCATGATTTGACCTTTATACTGTGGGAAATTGTTATACGCTCTTTGAGGGACACTAATAAGGATCCAGGCTCCAATGAGGATTTTGCTGTTAGAATTAATGTGCCATTAGGAAACAGAAACCTGAACATGAAGTCGAGTGCTGGTATGAGTGCAGCAGCAGACCAATAACAAGTGTCTGTCTGGTACAGCTGCCCTGTGCACCTGCATTAATACACTTCAACGTTACAAGTCAGCTGGAAGCCCCACGGCTGTGAATGAAGCAGCCTGATGTCAATCAGTGTTCTGCCTGAACCAAAACTATCCTTTCCTTCTCACTAGAAAATCATTTGGGTGAATTCAAACCAAAGGAATGAGAGAGTGAAACCAAAACTCTGCACCACACATCGTCAAATCGCAGCTCTGAACATTTTACCACAACTAAAATCACTGGACCCACTGCATAACCTGTTAAACTGATTATATACACCAAAGAAGGCATAAAATTCAGTTCACGCTTTCCTCATCCATGTCCGAAAGGGTGGGAGTGACTGAAACTTCATCATCCACTAAATCTGTGAGGATCTGCAATGACCTTGGGCATATGGGACAAAATCTGTGAGCAAACTACACATATGCAAGGAAAACAAGTAGTGCTCGAAATAAATAAATGAACAGAAGTCACTGCAAGACTGAGGAGGTGTTTGATTTGTAGATGCTTTTCAGTGATGGCACCCAGACTCAGTAGGAAGTTCTAAACTCTCCAGAAATCTTGTGCTGTGTTGAGCAGTTAGCGGACACAACACAGGCTCTCTGGAGGATTTAGAACCTCCTACAAGTCTGGGCGTCATCAATGGAAAGCAAACAATCAGCTGACACTCTGTTCTGCCGTACAATCTGAAACCAGCTGCCATGTGTGTGGATTTCTGTGTTCGATATGAGAGGCAATACAACCATCTGCACAAACCAGCACTATTTTAGTATGAAGACAACGTGAATTGGCCCTGAGGCCTACAAAAGCCCCCTTTCCTCTCAAACCATTGTGGAAACCAAGAACAAAGAGGTAACCAAAGCGAGTTATTTTCGTTGATGTTTCGGCTCATAGATGGACTCAAACACATGAGGCAGGCAGGTGAAAGTCAAGTTGACTTGAAAAAGTTCACTTTTAAGGCTCTGGCAGACAGAACAAAAGGGATCAGGCACAACATGAGATCTAGGATGGCAGATAAGAGCAAAAAAAACAACATAAAACACAGGAAAAAAAACTACAAAAACTGGCAAAAACAAACAAGACTGAGAGCAAACAGCAAAGTGTGAAAAGACAATGACTCATTCACCATCTCCAGACTCACAGACTTTGTGGTATGTTCTTTTTCACTGCCTGGGGGCTTATGGCTGTTTCACTGTCAAACTGACTTTTCAACACCATTATGTGCCTTTTTGATAAAGTCTGCATATTTGCAGATTTATTTCATGTTGAAATAGGAGGTAATGGGGGAATTGTGGCAAAACTTGCGAGACATGGTTGTGAATAAACGTGTTCTTGACCAGATTGTCCACAAATGGAACCCACAAAACAAAATATAGCATTATTTAATTCATAACTGACATTCAGGATGAGACAACGGACAAGAAAACAACACAACATCAACACAGCAGTAAAAGCACACATCAAACTCCGACAGCTATTAGTTCACTCAAAACACAAAAGAGAACTGAAGCACAAATGTAGCATCATATATGAAATACCGTGTAGATCAGTCATATGCAGTGTCAAGTGTGAAGTAGTCAGGTGCTTCCTGAAGCAACGATGAGTCACAGTTAGCGTGAAGTGTCGTCCTCCTTCCATAAACGTAAACATATGTCATAAACATACGGTGTGCTGTCATAGCTGCACACGTGTGTTAATTAGCATCCAATGTGTGATCGTGCAGAGGTGTTTGTTGGATGCTCAGGCATGTGTGTGTGTGTGTGGGAGGATGGTGGCTTCCTGTATAAATACCACCTGATTTTGTTTTCGATAATGGTGGCATTTCTCCAACCCTGTTTTTTATTCCCCCTTTCTAATTCACTTTACTTGTTTTTTATTTCTGTTTTTGAGCCTCCTCCTTTAGACAGGCAAAGAGGAATCTGAATCATCCAGGTGACTGCTGACATTTGCTCGTTTGCTCTTTATTAATTCAGAAAAGTCGGCTGCATTTGCCAAAAACAGTCATCATATACTGCTTTATCCTTTATTTAACTGTTATATAGAATTCTCTGCAAGGGTGTCCTGGATCTGGTCCGTATTTCTGAGGTTTTAACCTTTTACATTCTGCCAGCCACCCCAAATATCGATTCAATTTAGGATTTTGTCTCTTCAAAATAAAAGCATGGGAAAGTATTCTCAGTTCAGTGTTAGCATCTTAAACGTTTGCAGTAGTTAGTGTGATTTATCTATTTAGGCGTTTCAATTTACATAATTTTGTGAGCTGTTTTATGATCTTGTTTTTGCCTCCGCACAGTGTTTTATCTCATTTAATCTTATTTCACCTGGATCGAAATGTGTTAATGACACTTTGAAAAGAACTTTTTAACCTGGGTTTTTCATGGCTTGATGAACACTGATTATTCATTATCATTTTTACAATTACTCATGCATTATTCATTACCTTCTTACCAGCATACCTGTGTGTAGGCGTGTGCTCTGCACTTTAGTTTTCTGAAGGTCAGCATAAACTTTCCTCGGGATGCTAATTTATTCATCGCCAGGTAACTTGTGCCCAGCTAATGCCTAGAGCTGCCGGGATGAAAACTATCTTTATCTCTGACAAATTGTCTGTAATTTGTTGATTCACACAGATGTGTTGTGAGAGGTGTTGATGGGGAAAGCAGATGAAGAATCCATATGTTTCCGTGACCCTGTGCACGTACAGCACACACTGTCACTGTTGGAGCTGTGGGAGCTATTTGGAGAGCTTGAAACCTGTTTCACTGTAGAGACTTGCAAAGACTCTTTGCCTGCAGAATGCAAATGCTTTCCAAAATGATTGTCACTGCAATTAACACTATGAGCTCCACAGTCTTCTCCCGTGTCCATGCATGTGTGGTGCTACTTCTTGTTAGTTAAAACTCTAAAAATGAACCGAAACACGATCAGATCAGGGTCCAAGCTGCTGCTTTCATGTTGACATTCTCTTGAAAATAGGGCTTTTCTATTACTTTCAACAAATATTACAGTGCCAATAGAAGATACAGTATGTCGGTAAGGTGATCAATACACTGAGAGGAAGAAAATGTGCTTCTTTAAACTTGTTCCAGTGCAAATGACAAGGCACTGCTACCCTGTGCTATTAAAGATGAATGCATGGACCTCTTTTTTGATGAATTACCACCGCATCCCTCGATGGAAGAACTCGCAATTATCCCCTGAAACTTTGTACTCCTGCAAGAATCAATAGTCCGCCACAGAATGCTATGCCTGTTTTCACTATAAGAGGAAACAAACAATATAGCAGTGAAAGAGTGAAGGTATCTGAGACGTCTGCATGGGTCAGGCTGAAGGACTGAGGGAGCAACACATTCACACATCCTGGAAACTGATCAAATCTGTAGCTTAAAGCTGTGATATTTTATCAAAACCACTTTATTCTACGTGTCTAATTTTAAAAACTACCTGACATAAATCACACGGTTTCATCAGATTCTTTAAAAATAAACTAAAACTTCTGCAGTGCAACATTCTGGGACTTTTTGACTAAATTGGGTTGAACTGCAGGCTGTGAATACACGGACCAGTAAGGAAACAAATTACAAATTTGTGGAGTAAAATATCTGTCTTTATCTATCTATATCTACAGATTTCCAGTATTGGAACACGTGTGGGAACGTGGATGAATCTTGTGCTTGTTGATTTTTGCTTCTTTTAATTTTTGTTAAATAGGTAATCAAACAAATGTAGTTCAAGTCATTATTATTATTATTATTATTATTTATTAGGATTTATGGCATTACAACTGTGTGATATAGCACAGAATGCATTTTTCAGTTTTCTCTGCTCTTAGCTATGTTTGTACTGTGCTCAGAGAGGTGCAGCACTTTATATTTCAGTGAAAAATTAGCCCAAAATGAGTTAAAAAAAAAAGCAAAGGAACACCTAGTTTGGAGTTCAGAGTGTTAATGGGTAAATTTTAAGCAAACAAAGACAGAAACACCTTCTGCCTTCACACTGCAGCATCTCATTCAAGCACTTGTGTGAAAACGTAACATGAAACTTCAGAGCCGGAAAATTATAAATGGAGCAAAGAAGAAGAAAAAAAAACTATCAATGCCATTTGAATTTCATTACATGAAAAGCATCATTTGGTTGCTCATATCTCGGACAGATTAATTTGTGATTCATCCTGTGGCCACAAAACTAAACTACATTTAAAATGGCACAGTGCTCAGGAGAGGTGATGGCTGGTAATTTTGGCACACCTCTTGAGCTGCTTGTTGATTTGGTCTCATATTATTTATTCTGATTAGCTCATGCGGTGAAAGCCATTGCTGAACATGGTGGAATAAATTGCATTCTGCGGGGGTAATTTGTCCACCGCTATCGCTCGGTTCATTTTCATCCCCATATTCCCCATTAAAATTCATCATATTAGACAGTGCCAGGTTACACCCCCATGTATGTCTATCTCTGTATGAAACAGTCAGATTTAGAAACATTTGTGCAAAGTACAAAAGAACAAAATAGCAGTATTTGAGGTGGAAGAAACACGCTTTTCTATGCTGCAATTACAGCTCCTTTGAGACTTCAAGCAGCGCTTTCCATTTCATGTCTCCAAGGGGAACGCATGCTCAGTAAATTCTAGGTTACCTCACAACATTATCCTGGTGAAAGAAGGGACGAAATACTCACACCATGAAGGGAAGAAACTCCCTTAAAGATACTTAAAGGTGGAGAGTTTCTTAGTGAACAGGGGAAGGTCAGGACAGAACAGGAAGGATCCCAGATTTCATCATTAGAAGAGGTCTGGAATATGAGTAGGAAAAACCCACTGTTGGTTCTCGTCTGACTCCCCAAGGTACAGGTGTCTGGTAGTATCTGGCACATTAGTGAAGGACTGTTTCCCTGCGAGCTAAAGCTGCCATAAATCACACTCCCTGTTGCTAAATCGTAGCATGTCTGTCCTTGGACTGCTGCTTCTGAGATGCTCCAACCCAGTAGTCTTTCCACTACGTCTAACCTTTGTCACAGTTAACAGAAAACCTCATTTTCCTGCATCCAACACCCCAACTTACAAGAACTAACTTCACCAGCTGTCAGATGGGTCAATTCAACTCAAATCATCAAACAATTTCTTTTGACCATCACTGATTAGTCTGACATTTTCATGCATAAAATATTTATAAATATATTTGTGGAATTTTAGCTTGACAGATCAAATATCTTCTGAGAAAACTTTTTGTTTTTCTTTTAAAACTAAATTGTCTGTTGGACCACTTGCAGTATGTTTTATTTTTTATTTTTTGCGCTGACTTGCATATGTGATGTCCAAAGTGAGTGAAAACAATGTTTTATGCCTGTATTCAGAAAATATCTTCTGAGTTATATTTGGAGAACCATTCTGAGACTAAATCTGTTCTACACTTGGATCAGGCTATCTCGTCATAATTTTGGTTTTGTTTTGTCATACCTGCTCAAAAATAACTTTTGTTTCATTTTGCAGCCGAATATTTCACATTTAGAAGTATTCTTTGAGTTTTGTTGTGTATAATATGTGTATAATACAGGTGGGACTTTTCAAGACGACTTGATTGACTTGTCCCATATTGCAAGTCAAAATTAATGGTATGATGAGCAATAACTGTAGAAATTCCAGGGGGTTGTTTTTAATGCTTCCTGAGATAATGTCATCCAAACATAACCTGAAAAAATGTGCTTAAAGCGGATCAACGGGCAATTCTGACGATGAAAACCTTGGAAACTACATGATATACCAAAGTAAAATTTCCCAGCAGAAGGCTTGTGATGATTTAAGATGGAATAAACCAAAAATATCCCATATCTTGACATGCGCTACTGTCATGAGATAATCAACATTACTCACTTCATCTGTGAGTGAAATGAAAAAGGAGGGAAAGAATAGGAAAGAATGAATGCATGCAGTGATTGAACCTTGAAGCTAACGGTGGTATTAAACAATCAAATGAACTGAATGGCATTAATTCAAGAAGCGACGCTGACCTCAAAGACCAAAGATACGTAAACAGGAGACACTGGGAACAAGCAACAGTTAAGGGAAGCGTGTAGACTCATTGTGTATGTATCACTGTCAGCAGATTGGCTTGTTACGTTATAGCTTCAGACACCTGCTCTTCTGTCTGACTCACCTCCTGACTCCGTAATCAGACAGAAAACACAACATAATCATTGGAAATTAGAGAACTAGTCAGACTTCCAGACTGACAGCCTCAGAACTGCTCTCATCTGAAGAGAGAAGTTGTTGCAATTTCTCTCACTTGTAAAGATGTAAAACAAAAAAAAAAGCTTTCAAAACAACAGCGAGAAAAAGAAAGAGAATAGAAGAGTATCCCCACTTGAGGTTATTGATTCAAACCTCTGAAATCTAAAGGATTTTACAAGAGAAGAGCTTGTTTCCTTTAATGAAATGATCACATTGAACTATTCATTTTTGGATCTGTACCAGAGAGCAGCCTGTGTATTTATAAACTGTACAGTTAAATGCAAATAAAAGTCTGTTAGGCTGTTGTTGAATCGCAGATGGAGGATCTTGTGGTTTGCTTGAAGTCGTAAAAATGCTTAAACAGATTTACACCAACTACAGCAGCAGGTTGCATCTTTCTGTCAGGCTTGAGAAAAATCATCCAGGTAAAGTGATAATGAGGAAGACATTAGGAGAAGGCCTTTGGGCAATCTGAAATGGAGAATCACCTCAATGACACAAGCAATGAAACCAAGACACGAGAAGAGCTGTCAGATTCTGGTGAATGGCACAGCAATAAATGAGAGTGAGATTGGGGTTAAGCATCCAGGCTGAGGTGGTTGGAGTTTGGGTTAACAATTTTCAAGAGGGGATAATGCACAGAGACACACACAGGAGTAAGATTACGCTGGATCTTGTGAAGTTCTGCCAACAGTGACTATCATTTCAGGGAGGAACTAAAGGAGCAGGTAGAAGCACAGACTGTCACACAGATCCAATGGAGGTAAAGCAATCGAACGATTCAGGAAGTCTGATCCACAGGTGTTACAGCATAAATAAGGTATGGGTCAGCTAGCAAAGACAAGATCATCGACTGATTATCCATATGCTTATTAATTCATGTATGTGAATCCCTCTAAGCTTCTGCCAGAGTGGCTGAAAAGTAGAAACAACCAAAACTGGATTTTTGGGGCAGATAGTGATAATAACAACATTGAAAATATGGGCTATATTGGCTGATATTCTCTGTGTAGACACATATACAGTATATGTTGAAGTTTCATTGAAAAGGGGAATGATGGGCCATTGTTTACGGACTTTCTATCAACTTATTTGACTCTGCACCCGTCTTTTCATGTGCTGCATATGGTGGTGCTGTTGCTGATTCGCTGTTTGACAAAGTGTTTGATGACAGAATTTCAAATTTTCCAAGCGTCTTTCTGAGTGTCGTGTACAAAAACAAATCAGACAATATATCTACTGACACATCTCAAACAGGACAAAATCAGCTGATAATATCGGTCAGGCTCTACTGATGAGATGGACAATGAGATCCAGAGATGCTTGGAAGCTGCGATTCATCAGATTCAATGGAACGTTGTTGTTGATTGTCTCTCAGACGGGTTATGTTTTGGTGCCTGTATTATGTTCACAGGTAATATATTTGTGTGCATTGATATGCCAAAGTCTTATTAAGGAGGCTATCGGGGTGGATGGAGGGGCGACACGGCACAAAACTCTCCAGTCAGGGACCAGTGTTTGCACAGTAAGTCTAATCTGAGGTGAAGCTTAAGCAGAAGAAACACATGGGTTAAGTTAATGGGAAGACTGAAGAATGATTTGTCTCTCATGCTTCAAGTCACTGTGGATTTCTGTATTAAACCAGAGCATGATCTTTCTCTTACCAAAGTGCTGCCAGTGCCTTCACAGAACACTGGATGAATCAGGATGAATTTCAAAAATGTTAAAAATTATTCAGTCCTTTAACAATCTTCATATATTGCTTTTCATTCCTCTTTCAGAACTTTAGATTCTTCTGGACTTTGTAGTGCTAAAAGGTTTGCTATTACCTAAATGTGGCTCAGTACATTCATAACGAACAGAGCGTGCTTCCATCTGCACCGCCACAATAAAGGTAGAAAAAATCAAGTATGTCACGAACCGTCATTTACTGAGTGAAACCAATGAAAACTATGAGAAGCCTTGAAAGAACAAAGAATGCATTAGTATGAGTGAGAAAACTGGAAGCAATGATCTAACATACCGTGCACTGTTGTGAAAGTTTACCAAGTAAATGTAATTACACATAGTTTTGATTAACTAAGGTAATTTTAGAGAACACAAACTCTTCATTGTCAAGCTAAAAGATCAGTAACAAGATCAAAGGAAACACGTGAGAATATATAGTATGAAAGCATTTCAAATATTCAGCTCTCATGTTATGTCCCTGATGTATGGAATAAATGCTGAAAAAGCAAAGGCTTTTTGTTGATGAAAGAAACATTTTCTATCTGCATTATCTGCTATACAGCAGAGCCCAGCACACATTTTGTAGAGGCAGAGGTTGCTCTCACAGATTTGGCTCACAAAGGCCCATTTTGTGTTCAGTAAGTGAAAAAAAGAAAGAATTTTGCTGAGACAAATTTAAGGTCTGATTTCTGGTCTCCTTTAGAGAAATTCAGTTACTTAGATGAGCTTTCTTGCTCTCTTTGTGTTTCTCCAGCAGTGCTGATGCTTCAGCATCCCTGCTCACATATTCCCCAATGTTTCCACTAAACACTTAAAAGAGCCTCATCTCTGCACATTAACATGACAATGAAGCCGGCTGCTACTAAAACCTTCATTTAGTGAATATTTGGATTCCTGATGAGTCTTCTTTTAGTCCTGTCTTGGTTCCTATATGCCCCTTAGAAAAATATCTATGAGGTTCAAAAAAAATTAATAAAAAAAACAAAAACATCTCCATCGCCGTAGACTCACAGCGATCACAGGGAGCCAAACTCGATGAGAAAAGCAGGTAGGGAGCAATGATTGTGTAGGTGTTCTCATCAAACTACACATTTTCAGAGTAGTGAGCGGATGCATTGTCATGATGGAGTTGCAAAAAGCCATCGCACCACAGTTGGAGTCGTTTGCACTGAATGTTCCGTCTCAGACACCTCAGGATGAAACTAAAGAACTCCACATCAACAGCCTGACTGTTGGAGAAAATGATGACTATGCTGCTGGTGTTCTCCTGACTCGATGAGCTGTCTTCGGTCTCGGGCTCAAAGACTGCTGATTGGTCTTTGGGTTGTGGCCACAGACTCACCTCTTGTCGGCAGTGATTGTCTTTAATATCACAGCAGATCAGCAGCAAGGAACTCAAACTTCACCATGTGGGTAGCACACAAGGACATGGTACACATGAATTTTTGCCCTGCTTCATTAGGGCTATAAGGGATGCCAACTGGGTTTTGCATTTGTTGCAATGCTACGTTGGCTGACCATCCATAAACACACAAATTATGCCTGTTTTGTACGTTATGACAAGTCTGGAGAAGACAACACTGGAGATAGGAAACTAGAATGTGCTTCAACTAGTTTCTGCAGATCAGGACACAAAAGTATTTTTACAAAATACAGAATAACATCATAGATATCACAAGACACAAGTTCTGTATCAGATTGAACTTCACCAGATGTCTTCACTCTGACCCATCCTGAGAGTCTTGCATCATCCACAAAGTGTGATGTTCATGATGCAAGGCAGTTTGCAAAGCAGCTTGAACCTCCCTGTACCTCTTGCAACCAAAGACACTGCGTCAGTTGATGTGGTCACTGATTTGTTCATAAGGGTCAGTGGAAACAGCATCTCGTGTTTAAAGTTAAACCATGGCTCACTGATGAACACAACAGTTCCATAAAGCATCCTTCAACAACTTGTGTACTAGGCAGCCAGCCAATAGGCAAAGATTTGGTCTGCAAGGAGATCAGTAACATACTGAGGTGTCATTTTTGACACATCCGAATGGATGTCGGAGGAAAGTTATCTGGTTCCTGTACGGACAAGACTTCCTCCTATCCAAGATGCTTTTGGTCAGCTGGAGACCCAGCCCGATCTCACGGGGATTCGTGAAACTGTCACGTAAGTTTTTGTTTCGGTTTCGTGCGCACCAACACGATTTCGTCATGTTTTTCGTGCCGCTCACCACGAAATGCGCACCAATGTATTTTAAACGGTGGACTTTTCGTGCCACTCAGAACGTATTTCAAAAGAATGTGTATATTATATTTTTAATGTAAAACCGTGGCGAATCCAACGCTATATTTTGCATGACATCGTCCCTAAACATAACCCTAACCATAATCCTAACCATAACCTAACCATAACCTAACCATAAGCCGGTGGTACACTTACCAATTTGCATAGGAATTTCAAGAATGTCCGGCGGCCGGCGGCCGCAAACGCGATCACACAAGCAGTATACGCCGATGGACAGCTTAGATCGTCATGAATCCGCCGGTATAAACCACTTTCAGATGTGATTACCACAGCGAAAAACATTTCGTGGTGAGCGGCACGAAAAACATGACGAAATCGTGTTGGTGTGCACGAAACCGAAACTAAAACTTACGTGACAGTTTCACGAATCCCCGTGAGACCGGGTTGGGAGACCTGTACATGCAAATCTGAATGCAGGACGACTTTATGCTTTTGCTTGAGGAAAGGTCTCCAGCACACCACCCAGAAGGATAATAGACTGAACACAGAAGATACAAATGGTTTGTTTGACCTTATATAGTATAATCAGTCAATAAAGACATCACACGTATGTCTTCATCGAGATTAAAAAACATCACCATGTTTGGAAAAAAACCCTAAAAACACATTTAAGTGTAACAAATAGTCTGGATGATAATTACACTGCTTGTGTGCATTGCATGTGAAAGAAAAGATAACTCTAAAATGAAGAATTACCAAACATGCCTTGGTTTTAAAGAAGGAGAAAAACTACCAGGTTCTGCCAATTTTTGTTCTGTTTGACTTTAAAAATGACTTTGGAAATCCAACTTCAGGGTGGCATCCACCCACACCTTTTTCTTCACTCTATAATTAATTGATCTAGCATGGATGCTTTCTATTAACAAGCAGTGCCCCTGAAAGTGGAAAAAAAAATCAACTTTGGCTGCTCCATTATGACAAGAATAAACCAAGAGAATGAGCCAAAGCGTTTAACTGGATGAGACTCTGCAGGACTGAAGGGGATCTGCAGAGTTGGGCGATAATCCTCTGTTGAGTTTATCTCACTGAGCGACACCTTTTTTCAATACCGGTGATCATTGGATCCATTATTAATTGGCATCTACTCAGTAAGCTTCTCTTCACCTCGGCTGAATAAGAGCGAGGGGGAAAGACGGGATCCATTATACATGAATTACAGGCTGGCAGACAGCACAGCACATGGCACCCATTTTACTGTGATGAGCCTCGGAGACTACTATTAATTCTACTAAAGCATGCACAGTGCAGACAGCACAGGGAAGAGAAATGAGAAGCTGCTGGAGAGCTGTGCTGCAGAGCATTTGAGGAATCGGGGGGCGAGGGCAGGCACGTTAGTTAAAATATTCAAGCAAATAAAACCACCAGTGAGGATGAGTACATGGGTTTGTGTGTGTGTGCGGCTGCATTTGCATATTTGTCCTTAAGCGCTTTTAAAACTCTTGTTTTTTATGTTTAGTACCTTTTCTTATTCGTGTGTTTGTGCTTTACATGCAAGTGTGTATTCCTGAGTAGGTTTGAAAGAGCGATAGGCAATTGGGTGTGAGAGTCCAAGCAAATCCTGCATAATGAGAGCCTAAAGTGGCCAACTGAGGTTCTAGTCACGTCTCCATCTGCACCACTGACAACGTGCACACTCCTCCGAAGCAACACGCACATCCGGCACACTTCCACTTGGATAGGTGGCACACTGACATGCAAATGCAAACACTGCAGAGAGACTTTACAGAAGATAGATCGAGCTTCGAGGCCCCAAGGTCATTGGCTAAAAGATAGATCTCCACGTTTGTTTTGGCCCTTGAAGCTCGTTTTCTTCACCAAAATGGGATCAAGTGGCACTGAAGCCAAGATTGCAATTGAGTTAGTCTCAGCACTCAAGGTGTGCAGGGAAAAAATAAATAAAAAAATCTTGAGCATCTACAGCAAGGATGATATGGTTGTTATGCTGCAGTCAGAATGCCATGCCTCGTAGCACAGCGCTCCCAGGACGAAGATGAGGAGAAATCTTGTTCACACAAGCACAAACACACACACACACACACACACATGTTTGTACTTCTATCTTAGTGAGGACATCCATAGGCGTAATGCATTTCCTAGAGCCTTACCCTAACCTTAACCATCACAACTGATCGCCTAACCCTAACCCTTACCCTAACCCTAACCAAACCTCAATTCATACCTGTTCTCTAAAAACAAGTCTTCACCCTCAAACATGGCTGCTTCAAAGTGATGACCGGCCAAAATGTCCTCACTTTGTAAAAATGTCCTCACTTTGATAGTTAAATGCAGAAAATGGTTCTCACAATGTAGCAAGTACAAGAACACACACACACACACACACACACACGTGCGTGTCTTGCTATCATTGTGGGGACATACCACTGACTCCTATTCATACCTAACCCCTAACCCTTACCCTGACCCTAACCTTAACCAAACCCTAACCCTAACCAAAACAATGGCTAACCCTAAAGAAACGTTTTTGCACTTTTACTTTTTTCAGTAACAACAACATGGCCAAGAAAACACTGTTTAAACTTGTGGGGACCGAAATGAGGTCCCCACAAGTGACATAGTTTTTGGTTTTCCTACAGTTGTGGGGACATTTGGTCCCCACAATATAGCAAAAACATGAGCACACACACACACACACACACACACACACACACACACACACACACACACACACACACACACACACACACACACACACACACACAGACTCACTCCCATTCTATCTTTGGTTTGTCGCTGATGGAGTGCTTGTCTGAGTCCTGAAGCTATTGATCTGAAGCATTTCCTGATAGCTCTTCCATGGCCACAGTCACAGTGTCTCCACGATGCCTACGCACAGTAAAACTAACAGCAATTGATTCTCTCCCTCCTATCAGGGAGACATTTCATTTACTGGAACAAAGCCATTTGTGCTTTTGTTGTTGTATTCACTGGGCAGAGTGACAGAAATAAATATGTCTAGGTGATAACTATGATTGGAGAGCGTGATGAAGAAGTGAGGCGGGGAGAGAAGTGGTTGCTCTCAGGGTCAGTGCAGCATACGGCACAAATTAAAATTTAATTTTCATTACATATGCTGTTACTTCTGTTCCAAAAACTTCCAAATAGTTTCCAAAAAAAGCCTGCTCAGAGATGCAGAACACGATACAAGAAGCAACTCGCCCAACAACTCGGTACAAAGTAATGAACATTATCAAGGATAACGCTGCTGGCTCTATATTTCTTCCCCTAATTGTGAACAAAAACTCATGAAAATAGTAAAACCAGTTAGTTTGTGTCTCTAGCAAATGCTACTCATGAGTAAACAGTGCATCTGCACCGCGGGTTTATACACATTTTGCAGCCGGAGTATTTACAGGAGCTGGATGGTGAAACTGCTGCTTGGGATAATGAAGAAACAGGCCTCCTAATAGAGCAGTGTGGCTCACTGATGGGTTTTTAATAGTTTTTGGACGATAATGGAAGAATAAAGCACAGAGGATTACTGTAAGCAATATCACACTTTGTATTTACAGGCAAAAACTTTTCAGCAAGATCTATTCATCGCTGTTTTTTTCACGGATACGAGAAAAGATGGCGTATCACATCACACATCTTTACGATTTCTGCTGGTTCACCTACAGACAGGACTGGAGTGGTTTATGGCATCGTATGCTGCAGCTGAGGGCAGTGAAGCAGCAAGAACTCTGGATAAAAGTGTGAATGAACACCTGAGTGACTAGAGACAATCTGTAAATACCCAACTGAAAACAGAGCATCAGGAGGGAAGGTGTCAAAGGACCAGATGTAAAAACAAAGTGCTTCCATTAAAACCACAGGCCAGCTGACATGTGGCTGCAAAACATAAAGTGAGCGTCGTGTTGCTATACACTAATATTACTGGTCGTTGTTTGGTTGATTAGGATATCAGGCACATGTCAGGAATTGATGATTTGAGTGATACGAATACAGATGGGTGACAAATTAAAGGAAACCCCAACATAAAGGAAGGTGTTAACCCATCACATGCTGCCAGATGCACCTTAGTACTGACAAGCCTCTGGAACTCTGCTGGAGGGACTGAACACCATTCTACTCAAAGATATTCCCTCATTTGTTGTCTTCATGATGGTGTTGGAGAGCGTTAACGTTCATCAAACCATTCAGTGACCCCACATGCCCTAAACATGGAGCATTGTCATCCCACAAAAGAACCCATAAGAATGAAGATAGAAATGTTTTCACATAGAATAAAGGTGATTATTAAGTGTGTATTGATTTGCAGTGACCCCTTGTAGGCCTAAATAACGTTATCAAAAATACCAACAGATCCACCAGACTGTAGGGGTCAAGGGTAAGGGTTGCTTCTTATGTCTTTCTTAGCGTGTCACACTAAGACAAGAGCACCCTCACTATTAAATGTTGGCTGTTGATCACCATGTTGGACCAATTTTCTCTCTTACCAATAGATCTAAATGCAGACAAACACCAACCAGTTGAGCAGACTTTGTGGCTGAAGCTCCTGCCATCCGCGCCCCGACTCTCTTTTAAAGTCAATTACATCGTTTCATCTTGACATCTTGATAAAAAAAATCTGAATCAAACGGGCTGATCAGCATATTTTCTACATGCAGCAGAGCGTGATTAGATGTTAATTGCATAATTGTGCTGTGGAGTGCACCTGTGTGGAAGCATCTGCATTCATCTCTATTCATTTATTCAGACTTTTAATTCGTCACCTGTCTGCAGTAAATGTGCAGCGTGGTACACTTGGTATTTTAGGAAAATATTTGTCTCTTTGTTTAAGATTTTATTTCATGTTCTTTTAAGCATTATGTTTTTTAAAAAATATATGTTTAAGCTATTTGTTGTTGTTCTGCATCATCATCTTAAAAATGTTCCTGTAAAAACAACGCTACTACTGCTGCCGATCCTCTGACTTGGAGATCCTTGCTGAGAAACAAAGGTGTAATTAATAGCATTACTAATGGCTGCCTTCTATTCAGTATCAGTCTCTGGGTCTAGGTGTTGTGTAGACTGACTTGCTGGTGTACTGGGGCTCTTAATTGGAACAGATTCATCATTAACAGGGTCTTTCCTCCTGTGAGAAGTCAAAATGAGTGCTGTGAAAGTAACCGTGGGCCTATTTGCAGCTCCTTTCATGGTGAGGTCTAATTATTTTCTGCAAAGCTGTGATCGAGGGTGTGTCCTGACAGAATTCGTAGAGCTTCTTATGCAAGACAGAAGAGATTGCCATGATGCTGTTTTAGTGTGCGAGGATGGTTTTCTTAAGATCGTCTGAATTATCCCTTTTGCTTTTACATTAAACCCCCTTCTCTACATTGCGCAGACCATTTAAGACGTACAGAAGAACATTGCGTGTTTGACGTAAAAGGGCACTTACAAAGTAGGAACCCTGGAAAAGCTACAGCTCAACCGAGGAACTGACATTATAAAAGGTACATTCAAACCCTGCCAGGGTGCATTAAGCAACGAGGAGCATTTTCATCGACAGACTAAAGGTCAATAAGGGGACATGGAGTGGATCCAAAGTGCCTCCCACTCTTTTGCCATGGCGGTCACAGACGAAGACAAACTGTGGTGCCAGCTATCAGCGCACACCCACTAGCGATCAGTTGCTAAAGATCAATGTGAACTACTCCTACTCGCTTCATGAAAAGTCCATAAAGGTGACGGGCTGGAGCTGGTGGTTGCCAAGTCTTTAGAAATCAAATGATCAAATTAATCAAAAAGAAAAAACAGAGGAAGAAGAGGAAATTGCATCTTGGCTGGCATTATTCTCCAGTTTTTTGGGCACAAACAATCTTTACACACTCTCAATCTGAAAACTCACTGAAAGTCATTCTGTAGCTGTCTCAAACTTTGATGGTTTTTCCTCAAAAAATGGGAAAAAAATAGTTCTGTCGCCTTCGTGTTCCTAAGTTTCTCCTAAAATAGTCTCACTCTCTGACAGTTCGTCTGTGAATTAGCATCCTCCAGCCGCAAGAGAGGGGAAAGACAAAGGGAGAAACAGGGAAAAGGCTACAGAGGGCTCCGAGTCGGTGGACCATCACATTTATCTGTAAGATGAATGTACTCTTTGAGTGATAAAATGGAACGGACACGGTGTAAGGGAGATAAAGTTAATGATGGAGAGGGATAAACAGAGTGGGAGGAATGAACAGAAGATGAGGGGGAAGACAGGTGAGATGGAGAGAACGGAGTAAAAGGAATGTCGATAAATGGAGGGCGAATGAAACAGGAACAACTGCTGTTCTTCTTGCTTCACCTTTTATTGTTTCCACACCGTATATGGGTGCTAACCTTTTCATTAATTACCATTCTGAGTTAGACTAGAATGACTGAGACATCACTGCTGTTCAAATCTGTGATGAATTAATGAAACTGCAGATGCTCTAAAGAATGACAAACCCCTTTTAGAGATGCACTTATTTATGTTAATGTGACTGCAGCATCAGTCTAACTAGCTTGTTCCTGGTAACTCTTTAAACACGGGACACGTTTCAACACCATGAATAAGACACACAAGAAATGGTGCTTTCAGTTGTGTAAAGCAATTTAGGGAAGGCCTTTTTTCTGCATTTTAGCACTAATATTGTTTTAAAAACATCACAGAGATCACTAAGGACACAGTTTATGGCTAAATTACGGAACATCTTTCTTGTTCACTTTGCCCTACAATTTTCTATTAAAATGAGGATGTCCATAACAATAAAACTTCTGCTATGATGAAGACAGGGCGTAACAGCTTAGACTGATGATGAGAATCAATAACTAGTGTCATTTGTTTTGCTTTTTTTGGGCCAGAAGCTGAAGTTGAGTTTGTTGCTCCCAGCTGTTTAGGAGTCTTTCCTCTGAGTTTATTAAATATCGGCAGCATTAGACAGCAGCAAGATCCACATGAAGCCTCTGAAGTGAGAGAGTTGCCCATTTATGCATGTGGAACAACCTAACAACATCAGAGGTAACCTAAGTAACTACGTATAATTATAATGATCCCAGACATGGAGACACGATGAACAGGTCAAACAGAGTCACAGTTTATGAGGAGCGGTTAAATCATTTGTTTTATGGCGTCTGTCATTGAGTGGACATATTACTAATCCACCAAGGAGGCAGAGCATTGGTGGAGTTATGTGACGATCGGCGTACGTTTGTCTGATTGTCTGTCTGTCTGTCAGCAACATCACTCTAAAACAGACCAACAGATTTGGATAAAAATTCCATTGAAGGTCAGAAATGACACAAGGACCAAGTGATCAGATTCTGGCAGTGATGCAGCTTATAGTCTGGATCCACGGATTGGTTAAAGATTTCTGTATCGTTGCCAGATAGCAGCACAGCGTCACTGTAACCATGACAACCAGTGAACACTACATCAGCTGATTGTGATCCTACTACAAATCCACCTCTGAGGACTTATCAGGACTTATCCATCAGAAATGATCCAAGGAACAGCTGATTAAACTGTGGGGGTGTTTCTGAGCCGCCTGCTACATATTTAGGTCACGTGATCCGGTATCCGTACATAACACACACATGCAGAACACACGTCTGTGCTCAGAGGAAGGTGATTTGGTTTGTGGGCACATCTATATTAAATGGACACATTCTATAGTGATTTCTGCCACAATTTTTTTACTGTCAGTTTAGATTCAGTCTTTTGTTCACATTGCCTTATTATGTATTAAACATCACTTGTCCAAATAATAATCACCGCAAAGGACACATTTGAATAAAGCCGTAGCAAACATTCATGTAAAACTAGCCTATGTCTGAACAGCAGAAAGTCAGAACTTCCACAGACTGATGAAGTCAGCAATGCTGCATATCCAGTGACTGAGAAAGCCCAAAAATAAGGACGGTTTTTCAACACTTTTATAGGTGAGAGGTGAAACTGCATTTCTTTGACAGGCCTGCAGACGACTAAAGACAGAAATATTGATAAGTGAACCAGGGGATATGGCTGCGTCGGCATCCATCCAGCCTCCTGCCCAGTTTCCCTTCTGCAGTGACAGTCAGACTGACAGAGCAGCTCTGCATAGAGGAACACTAGTCATCCTTCATCCACACTGAAGGAAAGTTCAATTCTAGTTTCTACTGTACATATCGTCTTCCACCACTAAATGGGGTGGCTGCAGGAGCTGGCAAAGATGTATCTAATTGGCTGAAATGCTTGAATGCAAGTATCATTTTTTATTTTTACAGAATGGTGAGTTTGACTGGCTAAATTAATGACTTAATAAGCATGGCTGTTTATTTTTATGTCACTGTCATTATGGGAAGACACACATGGAAAGTAATAGCTCCAGACTAAGGGTAGTTTATTCTCTTAAAGATGCATAGTGGGCAGCAGTTAGTAGTTTTGCAGCAGTGATAGAGTACATAGGCTTCCAAAATATTTAACCTGCATAATAATGTGTGTAGAAAGGTCAGCAGGTCTTGTTTAACACACTGAACACATACTTCCATTTGCATATGTGCATCTGATTCCTTTTCCATGTGCACCGCCGTCCTCTGTATTTGGTTTTACAACCGAGGCAAGAAAACAGCAAGATGATAAAAAAAAAGAATGTGAGGCATGAGTGATGCGACATTAATAGCAGGAAAATGCAGCAGGCTTGTGAAAATGATTGTTTAAGCACCAATAAACTACCCCTGACAGGTAATTTGGCAGCCCGGCACAGCACAGTGTATGTGTAAATCAGGCCATTTGAAAGGTAAGCAGGGACTCTGGCAGTGACCACACACACACACACACACACACACACACACACACACACACACACACACACACACACACACACACACACACACACACACACACACACACACACACACACACACACACACACACACAGCCATCTAAAATTTTAATATCGCATGTAAACAAATGAGACAGTAACTGTGTCAATCTATGTTTGAGGGAATTTTGAAGTCCATGGGATTATCTGCATACATTTTTATGTTTATTATGACCATGTCTTTACAAATTACATAATTATTTATTATGGAAACAATCACTTATTAATAAAAAATGACTGGATATCACTAAAATGCCAACTAAATAACCGTCTGAATTTAACACCAACCACCTTCTAATGAGCTAAACTATAATAAAATGAGCTGATTCACAAATAGTTTGGATTGTGTTCTTTTATTATGTTGAGATAATCAGGACAGAGATTTCTTTTTTGGCAATATGTCAATTTTTAAATGGAAACTAACAAATTAAATTCCTTCCTACTAAGTTCCCCGTTCCAAAAAAACCTCTCCAGGAAGTGTGTTAATTCCAGATCACATGACCTGCTCCTCATGATGTCATTTCCTCCTGAAGAAAAGACTGGACAGACTCCAAGGCTTTCTGACTTATTTAATATAAAGTACTCAACAGGTTTACTGCAAGATCTTTAGAAATAAGTTCTATATATAATATTTAGAAGAATCTTTCTCTAAAATGCCATGTGGTGTTTGGTTATAGACGGCTATGTTGGTTTTATCCCTGAAAACAGAAAAAAATGTCAACTATAATACCTGTCAGCTATGGTACAAAAAGTCCATAAGTATAACCATATATTGACCCAACTACAGCATGTACAATAGACACACAAACACAAAAAAATCTTCCAAATTTCCAATTATTCCAATATTCCAATATTTCTAATTTCGATTGTAAACTATCATGGATGTGCACTCTTTCTGTTGTGCATTTTCAATCTTTTTATCTCTTCCATACGTGATTGCTAGTCACAGTCCTTCATCAGCGAAACACGACCATACAGAATGCATCAAGTGCAGCAGCTGCGATAAAAGGAAGGACACTAGAAAACTGAGCTTCAAACTATGTCTACTCTATAACGCAGCTGCATGCGGCGCGGCATTTGATAAATACTGCCTGGAAGAAAAAGTAGCAGCAGAAGTATCGTGGTGGGTTTGAAATCCAACCCCTACTGGCCCAAATGTCACAGAGATAAAGCCTAAAGGCAAGAAAAAAAGTCCAGTTATGATTTGTTTCCCTTTACACTCTGGATTCTAGATGTTTCTGTGTACTTGAAAAGCCATGGAGCAATGCAGCACAAAAAACAAACATGGATAATCACTGCGCTGCATGCTCCCAGCATCCCGCCTCAGCATGTGGTAATCAGGTGGCCAAGCAGGGCCATTATGAAAAATTATTTATATTATTCAATGTCAACAAAAGCTACAGTAAAACACATCATTGCTGTTTTCATTTGTTTGTGTTTCGGTGGTAATTGGGCCTGCAATCACATCTCTCTTTGCAAACCTCTTCACTGCTTAATTGCAGACCAGAGAACAATGCGTTGTAGCGTCTCTGCAGCGTTTCGTACGGAAACACATCTGCTCAAACGCACACTGTAGTGAATCTTTATGGAATCACAAGAGTGCCAGAATAAGAAATAAAGCTGTGTTTTTTGAAGAAATAAAGAAGAAAAAATAAAAGAATAAATAACAAAATAAATCAGTTAAAAATAAGGAAATCAATTTCTAAATATAAAGAGGAGTAAATAAATACGGAAATATAGAGGTAAAATTTTGTCTTTGCTTTTCCCTTTTGTCACTGCTTTAACTTGATGGACTCAGCTGTCAATCAAATCTCTTTGGGCGGGGCTTTCTGTCCAGGTGAGTCATCAATACCCGATCACAGGATTCCTGCTTGGCACAAGCTCTTTTATATTCACATATTTTTAAATTATTTTTTGTTTAGTCCTCTTTACATTTACACATTTATTTCCTCATTGTTTAACAGGTTTATCTTTTTTTATGGCACTCCTGTGATTCCATAAATAATGAGCTCTTTATTGATTGTTTATTTGCACCTTGCAGTTGCTAAATACGTTGCTCACCTTCGTACCTGCTCACAGTGAGCACAAACACACGTGTCCTTGTGACGCATGATCAGCCGTCTCATTAATCACGGCTGCTGCTGTTGTGACAGTCGGGCACAGAAAGGTCGCTGACAGCGGCTCACCTCTTCTTCCTCCCCACTCTCAGGAATATATATGTAAAAAAAAATCCTCCAATGTGGTGCAGCGTCTCCCTGCAGCACACCCAGCACAGCACCAACCCACGGAGGAAACATTTCTCACTGCGCTTAATGAGAAACACGAGAATGGTCGCACTTTTAATACATGATTTCTGCGGTTGCAGCGCATGTTTCATCATTCCCACTTTGTATAATTACCCCACATAAAGAGCAATTTCAGAGAAATGAGGAAGCTTTTATGAGTGCTCACCTACTGTGTCACGTACTTTGGTGGGATGGAAGTAAGAAATGTTGATGTAAAAGCCTCTGAAAATAGATGATATGAATTACCTGTGGCTGCACAATTACAGCTGCCTTCAAACTGAAATGTAATTGCGAAAAAAAATAAGAATTCAGATGTTCTCAGTTAGTATCACAGAATACTTCGGCACACCTCATTATAAAGTGCTCAATAAAATAACCTGTATGAAGAGTTCTACACTGTTTAAAAACAACAAAAAAGTATTTAAAAATGTGAATATTTTGGCAGCTAAAGCACCAAAAAACAAAAAACAACTGGTAAATAAGGGAAATATATAAATATACCGAGTTAGGGTTTTTTGTTAATTTTCGCTAATTTCAGAAATATTTATACAGCATTAAGCTTGAATTTACCACTTGCATATTTTAAATAAAAACAAAACATTCATAAAATTAAAATGAAAGTATAATGATCACTCACAATTGCAGTACAAACCATCATTGTAGTTTACTGATATTTTAGAATATGTCAAATGTATTGAAAAATGTATTGAAGCTCAGAAATGACTCAAGGACCAAGTGATCAGATTTTGGCAGTGACTGGGCGTATAGTCTGGATTTGTTAAAGATTTCTGTATCATTGTCAGACAGCAGCACAGCGTCACTGTAACCATGACAACCAGTGAACACTACATCAGCTGATTGTGATCCTACTACAAATCCACCTCTGAGGACTTCTCAGGACTTTTCCATCAGAAATGATCCAATGACTGAGCAGCCTTGGAGGAGTACTGATCGACCTTGGAGGAGTACTGCTCTCTCTGAGTACTTTTCTTGTTTCCAGTGTGGTTCTTTGTGATTGCTAGCCTAGCCGCGCTAGACAACCCACGGCAACGAATTTAATTCTCTGCCAGGGTGGGTCTAGTTACCCTCCATAAGGCTCGAGGCTGGATTCTCCTAAAACTGGGCGGACCAATCACCATGAAGTGTAGAGTCAGAAGGCGGGCGTAACTAAGTGACGACAGAGGCACGACGATTCTGACAGAAACAACCGGCGCACAATAAACAGTTATCTTTGGACTCGGCTTTGGCCACAGCCCTTAAAGATTTGAAGCTAAAATTCAACTTGAAAGATAAACAAAGGACGGCACTGAAGTGTTTCATTGAGAAGAAAGACGTATTTGGACTTATGCCGACGGGATATGGCAAATCCTTAATGTACCAGTTGGCTCCGCTGGTTGGGAAGCTAATGGGACTTAGCCACAATCTGCCGGTGCTCTCGGAACCACGTCAGCCTATTCGTTGTGCTGATTGGTTGTATACCTACCCAGTTGCTGCAGAGGGATTTGAAAGACAACCTTTTAGCCCGCCTCCCTCCCTGTCGAGCGTGCCTAGACCCTTGTGCCTTCAGAAACATGGGTCTAGCGCGGCTAGGCTATGTGATTGCAGCTGTACCTGTGATCCCGAGTCTCCATCACTTGAATCTCAATACGCTGTAAATATTTCAGCTTTGCTTGTATAGTCGTAAGTGCATCAAAATGCTTTCATTAACGATGCGGTCCACATAACGACCCTCATCAATTTTTTGCCCTTCACTGAATACACCGAGCTCTGTACATTTAGCCTACGATTAATTAAACAGCCTCTAAGAAACGCTTCACTCTCTTCATCTTCCTGCTCTACGTGTGTGAATCTGATCGCTGGCGTCGTTCGTCGAAGCTCCAGACGTGGACGTTCACCAGACTGATTAGAATATGAAGACACGCTCCACACACACACACTGGTACGGACGCTGCTCGTACCTCTAACGCTCAGAATATAAATACGCTGCTCAGGATGAGGGGTCAAACCCAGTTTACTGAATGAGAAAAGAAAGCGATGCAGTAATAGGATGCTGTCTGTAGGTATTAGAAACAGTGGAGACCATGGAGCCCTGGGCAGCGATGGATGGTTCGTAGTATGAAAAGAACATTCATTTGAATTTCTGGAATCTAACCTTCATCATTACCATTTAGGCCTTTATTTCATTTTTTTAAGTCACAAATATTAGCATAACGAGAGCAGAATGTCTTGTAGCTGCTTCCGCTCTGCATTTTTGTTTTGCTCATACCGACTATTCAACCTGACCTCTTCCACCTCTGCAAACTAAAATGAAAAGGAAATATTCTGAATATGTCAGCTTCTCCTCTTCAGACTCTTCCTCTGCGACTTTTCTGATGTTTGTCTTGACCACGAGAAGATAACTGGAACTTTCCTTTAAAGCCGGAGCCTTTGATCGCTGCGTTTCATCCTCTTCTTTTCATCCCATCACCATTTCATTCAAATACTTAATTTTTATTTGCTTTGTTTTTGTTCCATTTTTAAATGCTTGTTTTTTCTCCATCCTTTTATTCTCAACTTTCCTCTGAAGATTAGTTTATTTGTTGTCCCTTCCTACCAATTTAGGACTTTATTTTGAAACATGAAATGAAAATGTTGCATTCAGGGGACACTAATAGAGTAGCTTTGGGTGACTTTGTGGCTTCGTTGGGTATCGGTGCAGACGAATGTTCCTCCAAGCTGCTCTTCCATAAATATCAGCAGCAGGAGGGCCGAGCTCCGCATGGAACCCTCCTAACCAGATATGGACGGAGGAGGAGGCTCTTGTTTGTTTGCATCGGAGCAGGAGAGAAGATGAAGTGAAGAGAGTCTGTCTGATGAGACATTTGCTGAAGTGGAGACGGAGCAGGTGAGCTGCTGGAGCTCCCACTGATGGCATGAAACCCTAAAACAGGGCGTACTAGATAGGGTGTTCATGTACGTATATACAGAAATGTAACTGCAATTAGAAACACCGAATCTAAAGGTTCTACAGTGGGTTCTTTGATTAGACAGAAAGTTTATCAGCTTCAGGGATGAACAGAGGTTAGGGCTGACACTGATGCCGTTCATTGGTCGTCAAGAAAGGCCGATAGCTGATACTTGGAGCCAATATACATTAAAAATGATCTTAGTATTCGTCCAAAAACATCACCAAGAGAACTAAAGACATCTCTGAGCTCCGTCACAGCTGTCAGGATATTTTCATCACACAAATATAGAATATTCACTGATTAGTCACACCATAAGTAAACCAGGATGTTAGTAGTTTGGACAGTTTGAAAAGCTGCTGTTAGTTTGGATTTTGTCTGTCTCTGCTTTATATATTATACATTACTTTGTGTATTGCTTAATCTTGCATAAATGACAAATTTTACACGTGAATGAAACAGCGAACAACGTTTATGGAAAAGCAAAGACTGGTATCTGAAAAACAGAATACCGTCACTTTACCGGGTTGATGAGCAATGTTAGGGATCCCATGTCTAAAACATGGCTAAAGATGGCATCCTTCACTCCTCTATCAAACCGGCATGTCGTGAAGGGGTCGTTAGAAACGTGAGGTGGTGGCGATACACCAGTAGATCCAGGATTCCAAATCAAAGAGTCAGAACTGAAGAAACCTGGAGGACGGTGGAGGCAGAACGTCTTCAAGAACCACAAAACAGAAGTCCAGTTGTGTTCTTTTCAAACTCTTAGACTGAGAATATACACAGACCTGTCATGCATGACTTTGGCCTGTAGGAAGAAGCTGGAGCAGCCGGAAAAAAGCCGCCCAAGCTGAGGGAGGACATGAACACTCCACACAGAAATACGACTTCCAACCAGCTTTGTCGAAACCAGAACTGACTTGTTGTGTTTCAACACTTTCATTGGTTTCACCTGATATTTAGCAGATCTGTTGTCTGTTATCCGTGCTTCACTGCAGATTGATGCTCTGAGCTCCTGATAGCTGCTCTTTTACGCTCTGCTACTGCGCCCTGAGCTTTGACTCACAGGAGTTTCTGTAGCTTGTGGCTGGATTGTGATTGATTTGGTGTTCCACTTCAGTTTCATGCTATACTGCAGTTTTTGTGACATTTGTTAATGCGGGATTGAGGTTTCTTTTTCACTATTTGCCTTAAAAGAGACAATAGTGATTTACAAATCTTGACTATACAAGATAAGATAAGATAAGATAAGATAAGATAAGATAAGATAAGATAAGATAAGATAAGATAAGATTTATTGATTCCTCACTGGGGAAACTCGCGTTACAGCAGCTGGACACAGATGAGGCAGAAAGAATAAAGATATAATACTAAAAACGGCCTCAGAGACAATCTACATATGGATAAGTACAGTTATGATTTGGTGAGTTACATATTGATTTGTACACATAAAGCATGATGAATTTACATATATACAGGTATGGCATGGAGGATAATGTACCCATGATCCTGTTACTGCAGTCAAATGTTGTTGGTGGGAAGGCGTACAATGTATTGTTCTTGACTCAGTTTGGTGCATATAGGACGCTGTGCGTTGGTCTTATTACCGGTGATGGTGTCTGTTTTGCTAACTTGCAGCGCTCTGCTAGTCTCCTGCTGTCACACTGGATCATCTAATCTCATTTGATGCTCCAGCTGTAAACGCCCCTGATGCTGATACCTCGTCTGAAATCATGAGGGGCACCGGGTCACTTCTGGTTTGGAGAGGAGGTCCGAGCGGTGACGGCCGGTAACCCTCCAGTTATTATGAATGCACCGTTGACCAGCCAGTAATGAGCCACCAGTGGTAGCTGCACACCCACTGTTCATGCACTTTCTCTGCCCTTTTGTGCTGTTCTCCTGGGCCAGAGGAGCTGGAGCTGGCTTCTCTTTATCATTTGTTTTTGTCAGAACAGACAGAAACCACCTACTAAAGATCACAGCGTGCAGCAACTGTAAAAAGTTAGTGTAGAGCCCTGAATTTATCAAAAAGCTGTACGGGTCATTCCATCTTAAATCATCTGCTGAACCATCTGTTAGTGGCTTGAAATTCATTTTTAAAAGTATCCGTGACATATTACATTGTTATGTCAACTACTTTTCAAAATAAAACAACAACAAAAAAGCCCGCTGATCCGCTTTCAGCAGGTTTTTTAGCACATTGAAAATTGAGGTTTGAACAACAATACCTCAAGAACTATCAAAGATAAAAGTCTGAAATTTTAACTCTTATTTCTCATCAAGTCGTTGATTCAGACTCTACAGTGATGAACAAGTAGGTCAAATATTCTGTGATTATGGGTGAGTTGAAATGTGAAAGAAAAGTGAAGTCGCTATGAAAAGTCTCATCTTTGAGTTCACATTCACTAAAAAAATCCATAATGTGAAAGTCAACTCGTGATGTTTTCTGAACCACATGTAGCTGTATGTCAGAATACAAAAACTGGTCAAATATTCTCTGATTGTGGGTGAGTGGAAAAAAAAAGGTGACGTCATCGTGAAAACTACTTGTATGGATCAAAGATGGGGCTTCTCATGATGGTTTCATACTTTTTTCATATTTCATGTTATTTGATGGACTGAATCAATGATGTGATGAGAAATAAGAGTGAAACTTTCAGGTTTTTATATTTAACAGCTGCAGAGATATCGCCTCAGAATTCAGTGCCTTAAAAACATTGGTTTGTTCAATTTCTTTTTTCATTATCTTGGAAGGCATCTGATAATATAAAAACATCTTTATCAACATCTACATTTTATACCATTCAAATTGAAGGACAATCAGATCTGGACATCGTTCTAAAAATCTGTTGATTCAAAATAATAATTAGTTGTGCTGCATAGAGAGCATTAAAAACCAGTAATGTGTCATGTGTTCCTTCTTGTCTTGCTCTCTTTGTGCTAACACCACCAGACTCCAACTGTGGAGAAACAAAGATAAGCCAAAGCACACAGAAGATAAGAAGCAATGTAAAGAGTACTGAGCTGCAGGTGATCAGGAATCAGAGTTAGCCTACCGTTAGCAACGCTAAGACACAAATGACCCAAAACCAGCTGAGAGAGAACAAAGTAACGGCTGCGTGTGCAAATGACCAGAAGGTGTATTTAGCCACGGATCCACACATCTTGGAGTTTTCTGCTCCTGTGAACAAGACGGGAATAAAGAGAGAAAGAAAAGCAGATGGGAATGCTAGAATTTCTTCCATTCCTCCACCTGTACGGTCCTCAGATGCTGTGCAGTGAGGCATCTGTCAGAAATCCTTTTTGTCCATAACTTTGCTTGTCTATCTGTCATTTAGGATTCCATTTCCTGTCTGAGGTGAGGAAGCCCACAGACGGAGGATTGGGCAGGACTCCTGTTCATTTATTCATCCCCACCATCATCCCTCCACTGTAGGAAACAAAACAACGGCGAGGCTTGGAGCGCCATCACAAAGGTTATTAAAGGCAGGGAAAGCTGTGCCCCCGAGGCAAAGAGCAAACAAGAGGGTTTAATAATGAATGACAGCGAGGAACACGACAAAGTCAATTCATTCTTTGAGCAGCCTTCAGTGGAACGTTTCACTGTCAGCCAAATTCCCCACAACACTTACGGAAGACACAGATACAAGGGTTTTCACAAAAGAGCGCGGGACTCTTACAGCTGTCTGGATTGCTTTCGTGTCATCCACCTTTGTAATTCACGGCTGTCAGGGAGTGGAGTGCTGACACCGTTGCTTAAGTGGATGTGCCACTATCTACCAATTATTCCAGTCATTTGTGCTCATCGCTTGCCTTGTCCCTGTGGTTAAGCCTTGGGTGTTATTTTCCTTTTTAAGATTTTTTTCCTGCCGCCTGCAGTGAATGCTATAAAGCATCTTGTTAATTGAGTCAATTAAGTTGTGATCCCTGCTCCGCCAACCCATCCCACCAGCTTCAGTACACCTGTGTGCTCTTTTTCAGCTACACACCTGCATCTAGTTCATAGTTACGTAGATTACGTACGCCTTGGACTTACGTGTTTTCTGTATGTGTTGCTTTGGTATAGCTTCGTAGTTAGCTGGTGACTTGTTTTGCTCATCTTTTTTTACATAATGGCAGATAAAGATCCAGGGGGACCCAGCCGTAAAAGAAAGTCATTTTTAGAGGTCAGAGAAAATAAAAGACGACTGGATCGCGAGAATGCAAAAACAAAAGTGATTATTGGCGAGTCATTTGGGCGATGGCGTCAGCTCAAGCAACAAATGGACCTAAAGACAGATGCCTTGGTTGCTAAATTCCTTCTGGACAGGTAAAATGTATTATTGATTATTGATTATACTGCGGCTGTAGGCAACTTTACGAGTCCTACGCAAGTTTCTGGAGGGGGGGTTTCTTCGTAAATGTTAAGAGGGGGAGGTTAGAGGGGGGTGAGGGAGAGGTTGTATGTGCGCATGCGCATGCTACGTTCAAAGTCGTAGGAAATTAAATCTCCTCTAATGCCTTTAATGACATAAAATGCATTCATTGACCTCTGCGTCTTTCAAAAGGTGTGAAGAATTTTCTCACTTTAACTCAACTTCTGGTGCATTCAGAAGCTATTTTTCCACATTTACATTTAAAAACAGCTAAATTAGTTTTTGAAACGTAAGAAAATATCACTTTTGTTGTAAATTTAATTGCGATCTGCTACAGCATGCTACATCCACAGTACGGTGCACAACTTTTAGACACTTTTTCTTTCCGTTTATATTCTTGTCCTTCTTATAGTCCCGTTAGGAAGGGGTCTGATTAATCCCAAAGGCACAAAGAACAACAGGAACATGGAGTCCTACCAGAGAGAACTGAGGCAGGGCTTGAAGAACAGCCTATCATTTCTGATTTTAGCCCATGTCGATTATTAGTGGTGGTCCTGGTGGTTATTAAATGGATTGCCATTTAATGAAGAATAAATATCGATGGCGCCCAGGGGATGGACAAATACAGTTAACATAATTAAATGAAAATGTCAAACTAAAGCAAAATAACTAATAGAAGGCAAAACACTGAAGCTCCCTCACAATTACTGAGAGCACTTTGATATAAATTAGTATGTTTTAGCAGGTGGAAGACTTTGAAAAGCGTTTAAATATTCAGCAAAAAATGTGTGAAGTTCAGCTGTGATGTTGGAACAAAGCCGTTAAATAAGAGTGTTCTAAGAAATCTGCTGTTTAACTTTTTCTCCAACAGCACTACCTTTAAATCATTTGTACTGTCTGTGTTCAATCTTAGTTGTAAACATGATTGAACAACAATGCATATCACTATTTCAGATTTCTATGGCCCAAAAACTACTTAAAAACAGGAGAGAGTGGGGTAAAATGAGCCCGTTTTTACCTGAGGTGTCCTGACAGTGGAGGTAAGACAGTAACGTCGAAAAATAAAACGTGCACATTTACTTCAGAATGTGGGGCATCCCTGGGAAGAATTGGTTTGGATCTAAAATAAACTGTTTTCAAAATAAGGTTTTCTTGTCTCAAATTGCCCCCAAGGGGTAAATTAAGCCTTTGGAGAAAATATGTCAGTGTGAATTGTGCCATTAATTATTTTAAAGTAAAATTACAAATTTTATTCCTCCTAATGCAAGATCTGTCTCCATTTGTTCATCCAAGACCTGGTGGGAATATCCTGTTCTCTTTAACCCTGTTCAGGTTAGCTGATGTTGATTTTTTGTCCATGAATCACTTTAAAGTCATTCTGTCGATCTTCATCTACTACATGATGTATGGATTTCCCTTTCTTTACTTCTCCTACAGCGAGCTGAAGCACTGAGGCACACATGGCATGTTCTCAAAGTCAAAATGTCACATTGTTTTGGTTATAAAATGTTGAAATACCACATAGAATTACAGTGATGTAAATATTTACCAATAACAGGTGGCAGCCAGTGGCTCAGCCTAACCCCACTGCCACCATTTGGACAAAAGTGCATCATCCAGCAGTTTAGAGCTAAATTCATGCTCACAGTTTGGCCTCACATTGTAGCTTACTGATGCACTAATACATGTGTGAGATTGTTCCAGATGTGTCAATAACTGTTCAGCTGTTCACAAAAACATGAAGAATTTACTTTGAACAGCAAAGAACTGTTTAGTTAACTAAAACGTGTTTTCTCTTACTCCATCCCACTTTATTCCATTTGATCAAAAACTATTTCTCCCATGGTTTTCCAGAAACAAGAGGTGGCTACAGTTCAATGTTCTACTGGGAAACCTGAACTCCTTGCATTCATTGACTGAACGTTATTGCAGACCAGACTGGCAGCGTCCTCCCCCACCAGGACAGCATGAAATCTGCTCAGTAGTGGCTTGAGGAACACAACCAAGAGTCCAAAGCATTGAGCTGGAGCCTCCAAACTCTCTAGATTCCAATCTGATGAAGCATCAGCAACATCTGCCAGAAAAACTGATCTATGGAGGCCCAAAACCACAACCCAGAGAAGTCAAAGGATCGACCAGACGCCACAGGACGTCCTTCCGTTCAATGGTCAGATCTGTTTTGGTGGCAGCAGTTGGAGCTACACAGTATTTGACAGGCGGTTTTAATACTGTGGCTTTTCCTCACGCATTTTCATGACATTTTAAAGAGAAAAAAATAAAGCAGTAATCGTGCTCTCTAAAAACTGTGTTCCTATATCTGTTGACATTTGCTGTGTTGAAACTACTAAATGTGACGAGGATGATAGCTCCCGTTTTTGTTTTAATTCATTAGCCTCTTGGGAATGTGTGCACAGAGACACAAAGAGAAGCTGCATTTACTCTTCTCCAGCACTGAACAAATTATCTGATAATGCTTTTACTTTCACTTTCCACTGCATTCTTAAAAAGCAAAAGGTGTTTCCTATGATGCCATAAAATATGTTTCTACATTTAAAGATAAAAAAAAAGTCCCTGTTAGGAGGTTAGAGGAGTGGAAGATTCATAAGTCTGACTTTCACACAGGAGACTGGGATTAGCTCATTTATTCTCCCACCTGCTGTTTGGTTCGATTTGGATACATAAATGACTTCGATAGCCCTTTAAGCTTCAGTCAATTCCAGCCATTTTCAGTACAAAAAAATCGCTAATATTCTATTTGTAAATAAAAATATGATGAGAAATACAGGGAATATTGGACGCGCATCGCGAGGTGCATTTCCTTGAAAACGACCGATTCATGGATTTTATACCGACTTCAGGACATGTTTTGGACAAAATAGTTTACTGGCTTGTGTCGTCTGGATGTAAAAGGTTGGATTATGGCCGTTTTTTGTGGAATATTTTCATCTGTGTGTAATAATGAACCCGGAAATGTGAGTCACGCTGTGTATGTTGAAGCCGTGTATAGAGAACGGATGGATGAATATTCGTTGTTTGTCGGACAAATGTGTTTATATTACCCGCTGTGGTAATCGCATCTGAAAGTGGTTTATACCGGCGGATTCATGAGAATCTAAGCTTTCCATCGGCATATAATGTTCTATCATCGAGTTTGCAGCTTCAGACATTTAAAGAAATGCTTATGCAGATCTCAAAGTGTTCCGCGGGCGGAACACTGAATTTTAACGGGTTGCCGAAAATATAACGCTTTGAGTTCAAATTGACCCTTTCACGTGTTCGAAGCTTTTCTTTCTACTTTCTGGGTTACCAGGTTGCCAAAATCTTACTGAGATAAATTACATGATTGGTTGCGGAAAAAGAAGAAAATACACAACAAACACAACAAAAAATGCTGAAGACACTCTGATTAGAACTGTGAGAGCAGCAGCTCTGCTACTCATTCAGGATGCATTCAGGCGCAGCATCAAGCTGTAGGTCATCTGTGCTTTGGCAGCACTCAGAGCCCAACACACAATTGCTGCACTTATGTGTGTTAAATGCATGAAAACATACTTCAAGTGTGTAAATAAGGCTTGGCTCGTGTTTACGGGCACAAAATGCGAGTGGAATGTGAGTGGAGACAGCTGGACTAATTAAAACGGAGGCGTATCTCTGCCGTTAGAGCAGCGAGAAACGGACGAGCTGAAACACTTTCTAAGACAGCTTCAGCTTAGCACACAGCGTTGTGTTTGGATCCCAGCCATCTGGTGGCGAGGAAGAAACCCGTGTTTTCCTTCTGTCTTGCTGCTAAGCTGGACACAAGTACAGGCTTTGAGGGAAAGTGGCAGACAATGCAGCGCTGAGCCGCTGACGTCACACACAGTCCTCGTCCTCTCAGGCTCTGCTCTTTATGAAGCTCTGCGGGAGGTTGTTTCCCCAAAGGCTGCTGTGAATCACTCATAATAAGGCAGTCATTTCCAGAGAATCCATAAAGAGCTATTTCTTCCTCCTTCTCTCTCTGGTCCCACGCTGAAGATCCCATTCTCCACTAATCTTTCCCTCTCATTTGCTGCACTCCACCATGTTGTTATTGGGAGCCTTTGGGAGCATTAATTGCACTCATTGGGAGAAGGGCTGCCAGTCTCGCCAGGCTTTGAAGTCGGTTACTCGCTTAAACAATGGACTTTTAATGACCCCCCCCCCCCCCCCCTCAACTATCCCCCGTAATCGGAGAGGCAGTTGTTGATGAGAACAACAATCAATCAGCGCGCTTAAAAAATACAACAATTAATGAGAGTGGATGTTGTTAAATGCTGTTAGTTTGCTCAGGTTAAATAAAGCTATTGTAGAAAACCCTTCATGTCCTGTTGCTTCATGTCGCATTCAGTATTCAGAAGCTAACCAGGACCATGCTTAAAACAAAGTGAAACCCATTAAAAATGACAACAGAAAGCAAATATGTGAGAATATATGAAATAAAACAGAAGCTTGGCTGACTAAAGACAAGACTGAAAACTTGCACAATCTGCACCGCAATTCTAAATAACTAAACCTAGAAGCTGAAACTGGTTTTACATATTTGAGAGCAGGTTTCATAAGAAAAAATAATTACTAATATGATAAATCATGACCTAGATTATAGATTCTCATAGTTCTTTACAAAATAACATCAATTTCCTATTCATATGTTCTCATCTGATCATGCCAGTATTCACTAAAAAACACCTTTTGGATCATACTAGTGCAAAAAAACGTTCCATAATCTGACTCCCTCCTGGTGACCTTCGCTTTTCCTCATAATTACAGAGATCGTGGAGCTCTAACTGCCTTTTCCGCCCCGAGGAGACCATTAAAATGCATTTCCAGGCTTTGTGCTAACCAAAGGGTGCATAGGTGCATGCATCAATTAGCTTTAGAAATGGCAGTGAAATATATTAAAAAAAGAAAAAATTAAAAGCCCAAGTGTTTGAAACCATAGGGTACGCGTATATGTGTTATTGTTAGCATGACTGCGGGCCACAGAAGGCCATCCATCCATCCATTCTCTATCCATCACTTTATCCTCACTAGGGTCATGGGGGGTGCTGGAGTCTATCCCAGCTGACTCGGGTGAAGGCAGGGGACACCCTGGACAGGTCACCAGTCTGTCACAGGGCTACATATACAGACACACCTACGGACAATTTAGAGTAACCAATTAACCTCAGCATGTTTTTGGACTGTGGGAGGAAGCCGGAGTACCCGGAGAAACCCACGCATGCACAGGGAGAACATGCAAACTCCATGCAGAAAGATCCCAGGCCGGGATTTGAACCGGGGATCTTCTTGCTGCAAGGCCAAAGTGCTAACCACTAGCCCACTGTGCAGCCCGGCCACAGAAGTCATTGAGATAATTAGCATGGGAGTTGTGATCTAAATAAAGCCACGGCATGCTAACTGGGATAAAGTACAGTGATGAAAGGGCATAATCATTTGTCATTAAACGGAAGTGTTCTGTTACAATTTCACGTCGGCTTTTCGAAGACATGTCTTAAAATGACAAAAAAAAATTACATGGTGTCGCTGCTTCACTTCCATTCAACTGTATGACGTGTTAGTGGGCCGAAACAATGAACGTGACAGATTAGATGTTTTGAAAATGACCCTAGAACTACGTAAAACACCCCATTACAATTAGTTGTGTTACTATATACCACATTATTAGTCATTATCAAGTCATTGTTGTGCAGAGTTTATAGTGAACAGGGCTTATAATAATTATAATAACAGGATAACAAACTGTTTGGCTGCTTGTGCTTTTATTTTATTTGTTTTTCTGACAACTCTGCCTATAACTGCAACTCTATTTTGTTCCTTCTGATACACTCATTATCCCCTCCTGTATTTCCTTGTCTTGTCTGTTTTTATTATTATTTTAACAATCTCCAGAAATAGAGAAATTTCTCATTTTGCACTCATAAGAAGTACGTGCTGTAAAAAGCTCAGCTGGCTAAATGAAGTGTCTGTGTTGTCTATTTTGATCTCTTTGTTGGTGTTGTTTACCACTAACAGCTGACCAATCCCGTGACGGATCCGGCTCACGCAGCCATGCAGATGTACACCATGAAGACTCATAAATAAGCTTATTTATGTAACTATCCGTTGATTTATGGCCCTCTAAAGCCCACTTCATGCTTTCTGCATCCACAGGTACATGAGGATGTATGTTTTTTGTTGTTCACCCAAGTCTGCGAGGGAACTTCAAACGCTGCGAGTATGCCAAGTGACAGGAAAACAAATGGGGATTAAAATAAATGTGTGTTCTGAAGGGATCCACACCTTCATAATTCATCATTAAAGGATTTCTAACTGCTGTAGTCCCTGTTCAAGTCTTCTATAGATGGTACCCAAACACAGTGGGAAGTTTAACAGGGCCACGTGCACATTCACAGTTCATTTATCAGGCTGCAGACACGGAAAGTATGAATTAAACTGTATTTCTAGTCCCTTGAATATGAGCTATCTAAAGTCCAATTCATGCTCCCAGCGTCCACGTGTCCACAGGGAGCATAAATTTCATCATCCACCCAAGTACGCAAGGTTCAACCTCACACACCGCGAGTGTGCTGACTGTGCATGTGCCAGGAAAACAAATAGTGCTTCAAACAAATGCTTGTTATGAGGAGAGATTCTCTGACATCCACACTTTTATAATCTATCATTAAAGGACTGAAATCGAAGTAGCTGCTGCCGGATCTTGGTGGCGCTTTGATTTGTAGAAGCTTTCTGTTAGTGATACTAAACACAGTGGGAAGTTCTAAAGTCTCCAGATATCTCGTACTACGTCCACCTGCTGTGTTCGACACACTTCTGGAGTGTTCACACTGACTTAGTGCTAGGATCTGATCTGTAATTAGCTTACTGACTCATACCTATGGCAAGCATGAAAAGAGCCACATGCACAGCTTCTGTCCACGTCACAAATTGGGTGACCAAATTTGAATCTTTCTTTCTTTCTTTCTTTCTTTCTGTGGCCTCCCCCTCTGCCCCAGGACTATACTAATAATAAAAGTCTACATGATGACAAAAGGCAGATTTTCTATTACTTTCCATCAATATTACAAATAAAACACCACTCAGATTAGTGCGCTGATATAGACACACATTAAACCACACTGAGGCGGTTTGATCTTTTTTTTCTTCAAGGACTTTAAAATGCAGTTGCACAGGACTGATGAAGTAGATTGCAAAAACATACTGTCTACACCTAATACAGGACAGGAAAGCCAACACACCAGTATTCTTGTCAACACACCAACACAAAGATACGATGACTATTCCAGGACGACAGCAACTTTAACCAAAACAACAGGCAATCCGTGAAGGCACAGCGTGGTTGGATCAGTACTTGTCATGCAAATACAACGGTGCACCTACGAGGAGCTCTTCAAACTCAGACTCATGAAGCTCAGTAATATGCAAAGTTGTCCTCTCGTCCTCTGCATCGAGTGGCCATGAGCTTCACCTCCTCACATCAAAGCAAACTCATTGTCCGCTTGTCTTTTATCCGCCGTTGTTTCATGCAAGGACGGTCAAAGAAACAAATTCAAACAGCCGGGGACTTTGAAGACTTCCGCCTGTACCTGGGTGCGTGGTTTGTTCGGTCTTCACTTCTCGTCTTTTTTGTCTGTTTGACAGCACAGAACACAGACAGACCCAACTCTCAGAATCTCGACTAGACCCCCTTTCTTAACAAAACAAGTCGCAAGAACTTTTGTGATATACGTGACAGAGTCTGCAGACGTACAACACACACAAATTTTGCCTTTAGACCTGAATACTCTCTGATCCTACATCCTTAATTGGCATCTCTTTGGAGTTTCTAGGTCTTTTTTCTCTGTAGTGATCATATTCTTCTAAGCAGCACACCTTCAAAACCCCAGACTGTGCTCCTATCGCAACAGTAAAGTCAAGCATTTCATTCTGCCGTGTTCCTGACATGAGGGGATACGTTCTATGTATCTTCCAACTGAGGTGTGTACCCAAATCTCTGCTTCCTGCCTAAAAGCACGTCTATTAGCCACACTTAATCCACCGTAAGCTTCGGCTTGGCTCCGTGAGCGAATGCAATGGCGAGTCTAGCGGCACGATGTGAGAAAGAAGTTAAATCTCCATACATCTGTTGGAATAAAACTCCAGAAAACAGTTTGTTTGAACAGCCCCGCGGTTATGTAATTCTTGACATTTGATTTGAACGTGCAGGTTGTTTTTCTTCATTTGCTATGGGGGAGGAGAAGAGAGAGGGAGTAGAGCGCTGCGGGGAAGAAAATGTTTCTACAGATGCTGTGAACTTATTTTGACACAGACTTATCTTTGAAATAAAAGCAGGATATCTGGAGGACCAACTTTATGTAGATTTAACTTGTTTGTCTCTGCAGCCACACATGGAAGCGAATACCTACAATTTAGGTGAGGAAAGATCCTGATTTTGGTTAAATGCTTAAAAAAGGCAACTGTGATGGTTTGACTTTCATTCCTGCAGGCATCCGTCAGTTTTAGAGACTAAGGAGTCGTAGTCTGGTTGGCGGTACAGCATCAGGTGTGGTTTGAAAGGCCAAAATGAGAGTGAAAGCCCCTCCCACGCTGCATACCGGTGAAGTCGATGCTAGATTGTCTTTCTGGCTTTGCTCATTTGCCTCAAACAGTCGGGAAAGTTTCTCTTCAAACTTTGAAAAGCCTTTTCTGAACCGCCAGGCCGATCTGAGGCAATGGCTTTCTAGGTGTTCAATGCTTTCCAGCCTCTCTTGCAAGTCTTTGTAGCTCAGTTGGAGCCTGCCTGCGGGACATGTTTCCTGCACTAATTCTCCATAGACGAGATCTCTGGGGATCTGACCATCATCCATTCACAGTACGCAATCAAGCCGGCTTGTGCATCTCCGTTCCAGCAGGGAGAGGGAATTCCAGCTCTCTTGTGTACCTTGATGTTTGCCATTTTATCCTTTCAGGTGATGATCTGGATGTGTCAGAGGCAGCGCATGTGAAATGAGTTATCGCTGTTGTGAGGCGTAAAAGGTCCACTACTCACTGCCATAAAGGAGGACGCTTATGATGCTAGATTCACAGACATAGGTGTGATCCATCAGCATGCTCATGGACCACAATCACCTTTGTCAGTCTGGATTTGATGGTAGCTTCCTCGTTGTTACACTTTTTTCAGCTGGGTGTCAGTGGGATGCTTTGGATTTGTCATTATGTGCCCAAAAACAGTCTCTTTCAACCAACAACCAGGATTTTCAGCAGGTAATACCTACACAGATGTGACTCTCCTATGTTAAAGTCTTGAGCTGTTTTCACAAATCTAGCAGTAGCAAAAACATCCAAACAAATGTTTACTGACATAAGTTTCTGCCATGTGTGCACCGGTTTGCATTGCCTTCAGGATATATCCATATTCTTGAGATCTCAGATAAACTTTTAGTAATCCCACAAATAGTATCACAGACTTACATGTTTCACAACTTACTGAAGCTGTATACATCTACTAGCATTTACTGTAACTTAATAATGACATGTGTTAGCACGCCCTGCATTCTTGTGGCCTAAAAGTTGCTCAACACCCACTCACACACCCAAAGAAACTGCAGTCAGTAAACACCCTACCCACAGCTTCTGTGTAGTACACGGATGCCAAACTTCCTATTTTGGAAAAAACTAAAAATGTGAGCGGACAGGAAAAAAACTTTTCCTCCTAGACTCCTTTTTTTCACGGTTAATTAGCCGTTTATACATATATTTGCAGGAAATCGGTTTGTAATGTGCATGAGCTGAGGTGCTGAGTCATTAAAGCAAGGCGTGCTCCCTCTCTGCTTCCATCTAATCACAGTCTGGGTCTGTGGGAGCTCTGCCTTGGCCTGTCTGATCTACTGTATCTCAGGACACCGGCCGCTCATGTTCGACTCCCTGCCCAGCTGCCGAGAAAGAGTAAGGCGGGGAGAAAGAGAGAGTTATAGAGGGCATAGCAGCATGTGTGTGTGTGCTTTACACAAGTTAAAGGAACTGGTGAGGTAAACGAGCGCCCGAGGGAGACCACCCTGGGAGACAAGGGGGTGGTAGGAGGACAGGTCGAGGAAAAGTAAGATTAATGATGCTTGGGAAAACAAGTGCTCCTGCTGGTCCAGACTTTAAAGACAGCGGGAGTTAGTTACTCGCTGCTGGTCCAGCAGGGGTGTGTTTCCGGCGTCTTAGCATTAAAAACATTCAAAGAGCTCGGCTGGGTCCCAGTCAGAGCAGACAGACTCTGGTCACCACAGATATAAACAGTACAAGACTGATGTCGGCAGAAGTGTTTAAAGCGAGCGACCGACCCCGAAGGCCTATTTCTTCCACCGTCTGCCAGCCTTGAGCGGATCATAGACGGAGATGTTTTGTCAGGTTTTAAGAACTTCTCACTGGTCTCCTGCTGCACATAAATCACACCTATGTGCAGGGAAGACCCAATTTCCCTGCAGGGTTCTCTCTGGCATGCTTGCACGATGTAGGTAGACTGGAAAGAAATCACGGCGCTCAGCTCGAAGGACACCGAACTGCAGTCCACAGTAACTCATTCCAGAGTCTTTTTATCCGTCACCATCGGACGGAAAGCCACAACAGCATGCAGGACACACACAGAATATCAAACAGAACAGAAGTTGTGACGCATTAATGGTGCACAGATGTAAACATTTTTGCCATGCAGGGAATATTGAGCCAACAGAACAGAGCAGCGTGACCCCGGCTAACAGCGCAAACAGAGAGACGTGATAGCATCTCAGTCGTACTCCCACACGTCCCAGTCACACGTCTCGGTGTGTCCACATTAAATTCTTACTCAGACTGTGGGGAGAACACCACAGACAGATAGACAGATGTATGTGAGAGATAATGGGCGTTGACAGTCAGCCATTAGAGAGAGTGGCTGGGAAAACAAGCTGATAAATGCTTATTGTATTACACAACAGGGAGTTTATTGAAGTGGCGGAGGTGGCTTCACATCCCAGTTGTTCCTTTAAAAAAAAAGGAGCTGTTTGAATGCTGCCCTTCCTCTGGCTGTGTGGTCACCAGCAGCAGGAGCACAATCCACTGAACTAGTTTATGACAGCAATTTATCACCTTCGTCGTCGCACCCCAAAAGCAAATTTTGTTGATTATCCGGTGATTCAATAAGCAGGACCGAATGATTGAGCACGGGCAATTTTCTGTCCCTGTACAACAGAAATCATTCCCGCTTTAAAAGAACAGAAAGAGAGAATCTTGAGGAGACAGTCAGCTTGTTATGTTGTGACAAAACATATGGCCATGATGTAGAGCTGCAAATAATTAGTTGATTCTCTGATTTGTCATTTTTCTGGCAAAATACCAAAGATTGCAGGTTCCAGCTTCTCAAAAAGCATTTGTTGACTTTCTTAAATGGTAGCTGGCTTTTTTTTTTGTTTTTTTTGCTATTTTCTGACATTTCAGGGAAAACAATCACCCAAGAACACAGTGTGCCTATCAGTTCAGAATCAAATGAACAATTAGCTGCTGACATGATTAAAGAAAAGGTTTAGGAACATGCTATCCACGTCAACATTTTGGCTTTAGCAGATGTCAAGATGCTTTCACATGAACCATCTTCAAACAAGAGCATGGTTTTACATCCACATGGTTGGAGGTTGTCCTTGGAGGTAAATGCTCATTTTTGCCAGCTCCAAAAACAAACATTCAGACTTTTAATGACTCTATTTAATTCAGTCGTCTAGATTCGGTGTATATCTAGATGTTGAAATGCGGTAGATATTTAAACGTATAAATCTCGGCTAAATTTATACTATACTGAATATCGCTCAACGGCTATCAGAATTATATTAGTTCAGTATTTGGAGATTAGCTATGCACCTTACAGTTGTTTTTTAATAAATTGTTGTAGAATAATTGTTTAAACTACAACGTCTAAATTCCATCTAAAAACAGACGGCATCTAGACGGTTGAATTTAGGTCTAAAAAAATCTAGACGTCTAATAGACGTCTATTGTTCAGTGGGTAATGTTTCACATCTTAGCCTAGAAAAATAAAGTGGAGTTTTAGCAGAGGTTTTGGTAGCAACTGGTCACTCAAAGAATCTGAACAGAACTGAGCAGAAATGACAGAGGTGATGGTTGAATGGCACAAATGTCACACCTCCCCTGAAAAAGATAAATAGTTTGCTGTGTAAATGGAAACATTCAGCCAAATGACACAAGATGTTTTTGCCAAACTGGCCTACATGAGGAATCTGAGAAACAGAAAAGTAAAACCCGGGTTGTTCCCAAGTATAAATAGCTACAAATAATGGCTTCAGTGAAAAAATATTCTGTAATGTTATTATTGTCTTCACAGTGGACTGAGACACAATGGATTTATATCGAAATAATCCTGATACCTAATCTACATGATGGAGGGACGAGGAAATCAGCTGCCATTTACCGCCACCTTTAAAATGTAGAACATCACTGACACACTGCATACATTTAAACAGTGTTCTCTAAACCACACAGACACAAAATATATTTTTTGCAGCTTAATGCGACAGAGTTCATCAACACAACCACCAGTTAGCGGTTAGCTAACACTGAGGCGCGCTAATCTTTAGCGTCAGTAAACACACATGTAACTCCATTTCATTAAACAGGAAGAAGCTCCATCTAGTGGCACAAGCAGGTGTTACAGCAAATCTGGAATGCATTTTCATTCATTGGTTAGTATATTTTTTAATTAATTATGACAATTAATGGATTGGCAACTAATCACTAATTTCTCTGATTAAAACAGGAGTTGAATTATGTGTCACTCTGTTCATCTAGAACGTTATTTAGTTTGGTCATCGTTCCCCTTTTGAAATGTTAATTTTAATTATGTTTTTGTCAATTAACAACTGGACTCAAGACACTGAGTATCACAAGGACAGATCAAGGTGAAGTCTGGAGGACAGCTGGACTTGCTGGGGAAAGGAAGTGAGAAGCCTCATGCGGTCCTCAGTGTCAGGCCTGAGTCAATTCCAGACTCTGCTGTGGTGTGGTGCAGGAGTAATGAGCACCAGGCAGAAACACGGGGCACTTAATGGGATTACACAAGGAGACGTTAATCTAGGGAGAGCAGGTGGGGAATTAAACATGATCAGAGGGCTGCAGAGAGAAGGAAAGAAGAAGGGCTGGAGAGTCAGAAGGGAGGGATGGAGAGCGGGAAACAATACCGGAGAGGAAAAAGAAGCAGAAAGTCAGAGGACGGAAACACTATTACACCCTGGAGTTACTCATTATCATTTCTGCTCCCTTGGTCACTTGTTTTAAGGACTGAGTCAAATGATCTTTTGTGTTTTTATGCAAGGAATTAGATGATAGAAACTCATTTGCTCGTAAGACTTGGCTAAACATTTACAAAATGGCCCATTTCATTTCAGTGAAGATACTGGCTGTGGGTGTGTGTTTGGCAGCTGGTTTTGTTGAAGATAGATACATTACCAATATACAATAAGTGTCTGGCCGAAGCCCATTAGTCTGACACACATTGAGCTGTACAGCTAGAGGAGTGAAAGGACCCTTTGATAATCAGCCAACCCCAGAGGACGGCAAGTGCTTCATTTGAATGAAACAACAATTAAATTACTCGCTGCAGTTTTTGCTGGCCTTATTAAATCCCTCACTGCGAATGGACTATTTCCATTTTGTAATTTAGCTTCTAAAGCCGCAAATTGATTTAGAAAACTCGTATTGTCGATGCAGATTCCAGAAGCTATGACCTTGCCTGTGAAGGTATACGACATCTTAATTGGTTTGGAACAGCATCAGCCACAGCTGAGCAAAATGAACTGAAGTTAAGATCTGTTGAGGCACAAAGAAATTTAGTTGTGGCTGCAGCCCATTGTGGTGCTAATTAAAGAGATATCGAATCCACCGCATTCCAGTCATTTATGTAAAAATGTGGAAGTGAGAAAGAAAACTTAGACAAGTTTTTTCAGGTTAGGGACAAGTTTAATTTGCTCTTTTTAATGCCGAAAATGGTAAGAAAAGCATGACTTACCTTCTGTCTAACAGATCTGTAGCATGAAATATTGTTTTTTTTAATCTGTTATGAGGGCATCGTTGTGTCTCCCTGAACTGAAAAGAACAGGATTTTATGTATGACATCAATGATATTCACAGGAAAGCTAATACTAGTACAAGTGTTCAGCTACAGTCGTTTCTTTAGGCGTTTATGTGGCGCTACTAAAATATTAGCAACACTGCTAACTGCAGACCTACTTCATTTTCTGCAGTAAATATATATAAAGTTGCATTACTTTTCTCAATAGTTTGTGCAATATCAGTTTCCAAATTATGTGTAATATTTAATTAATGCAATGTGTGATTGTTAAATGGTAATCTCTGCACATAAACAGAGAGGAATTGTACCTTCAGTTCGAAACACATCAGGAGTTGTTGTGTATTGTCTGTAAGACGACTGCACATGGCACAAAGCAGAGCAGAAACACTTCTTTGATTTTCAAATAGTAAATTAAGGACACATTTACTGAAGTTTCAGTTGGTTTTACATTCCCAGTACATCCTTTAAATCAGTAGATTTATATTTTCTCTAAATATTCTTTATTGGCTATTTTAGAAAAGCAAAGTGAGTGATGTGAATGAATATGAAGTACATTTCCAAAAGATCTGAGGACACAAAAATATATGCATAAAAATGAAAATGGCTCCAAACCAACTGTGCATCACTCACTAAATGGATTCAGAAAAAAATAGAAGCTATAGTTGTGGGCACTAATATGAGAACTGCGGACATTTCTTCCCTCCCACACTTCCTCTGTGAATAGGAGGACAGAAAAGAAAGCAGAGTACAGTACATTAAAATGCTAACTGTCATCAAGGACAAACCAGAATTAGTCCATGTGTTGCTGCTCGCAAATGTTCCGTCTATTCAATAGCTCACAGACTCTCCACTCGGTCTCCAGAATCATAATGAGTCTACCTTCCTCCTCCTGCAATGCAGTAAAACAAAAATATGACGGTCGGAGCAAAGTTAGGCCATCATCCTCACTCCTGGTGATGGAGTGTTGACGATGTGCTCACTTGATTCAGCGCCAGGAGGTTATTTCTGGACCTGGACCTATAAATGTATGGAGGCTTCTACACTCATGATATGCAGTGGAAGTAAAGCAATATACTTAATTATCCCACCAACACATTAAGCTGTATGCTTCATAAAGAAACCAATGGTGTTGTAGTTTTGATGCATTATGTCTTATTTTTACAGTAAAAGCTCCGGCTCCTATCACGGCAGCAGCAGAGATAAGAAATAGCATAGAGGTAATTAAAGTATTGAAAGCAGTGAAAGAAGCACTAAGAGACAGCTCTCTCCAGCACAAATCAACATTTACAGACAAACAGGCTCACAGTCACAGAGTCGACCGTACATATGCAGATCTGGTAAGTCCTGGAGCTCCAAGCTTGTCTGCTCTGTCCTCCTCAGCACACAGACAGCAGTTTGGCACGTATACGAAGTGTTGAGGACAGCAAGTACTGCATCCCGGTGTCAGCATCAACCGAGTCAAGTCGAGCCGAGTGTCTGGTTTGTAGAGCCTCACGGCCTGGACAGGAAGCGCGTATGGCCACAGTAAGCCGCCACCCACACTGCTCCAGCAAACCTCCTCACACAGGAGGCCAGTGACTTTCTGACGCTCTGTGAAAGGCACTTTTGGTAATTGGAAAAAGCCAAGGACATGGGAAAAGATGTGACCTTTTGTCTGTATAAAACATGTGCATGCAGTCATTCCTGGAGCTTTCCACTCTTTATACTTTTCATCATTGAATCATGGTCAATTTAAATTGGCTATTTCAAGAAAAACTTGCAAAAAGATTTTTTAATGGCAAAGTGAAAACAGAATTTTAACGAGTACTGCCAGTTAATTAGAAATATAAAAGGTAAGATAAGTAAAGGCAGAAGTATTCACCCCCTTGAAATCAGCGTTTAGTAAAAGCAGCTTTGCCTGTAATTACAGCATTAAACTGTGGCTACGCCTCAGTCAGCCTTGTGCACCCGGGCACTGCAATTTTACCTTTTTTTGTTGGTAAAACTGCTCAAGCTGTGTCAGGTTGCACAGGAATCGGGAGTAAACAGATGTCTGGGCCTAATCTGTTCTTGGCCACTCCAGAACTTTCTCTTTGTTGTCTTCAAACATTTCACTGTTCCATTGGCTGTACGTTTAAGCTTAGTGTCTTGCTGAAAACAAATCTCCACCCAGGTTGCAGCTCTCTTGCAGACTGTGTGACTCTATGCCTACCTCTGCAAGTCTTCCAGGGTCTACTGCTGAGAAGCATAATGATGCTGCCACCACCATGCCTCACAGTGAGAACGGTGCATTTGGTGTCAGGCAAGCATCGCGTCACATCTGATGCCCAAAAAGCAAAGTTTAAATCCCATCAGACTAAAGAACCTTCTTCCAGACTGTCCTTCATGACTTTTGGCAAACCCTAGTCAGGTTATAATAGGAGATATTTTCAACAGCAGCTTTTTTTTTGCCTCTTTCCCATAAATCATTGACTAGTCATGAACAGGCACTTCTTTAGGGGAATCTTTGGTGTCTTGGTGGACTCAACCGCTTCACTCTTCCTTGTAAAGTCAGTTTTAAAGGGCAGTCTGCTCCAGGAGGATTTACACCTGTCCTTCCATGTCTTAATGATGAATTTAACAGGAAGTATTGCGTGAACTGGAACTTTTCTGGACTTATATCCTGACCTGTGCTTTTCAGAACTCTTTTCGCAGAGTTGCTTGGAGTGCTCTTTTGTCTTCATGGTGTGGTTATATGCAGAATTACTGGTTTACCAGTGACTAGACCTTCCAAAAAGATTTGCCACTGCAGACACATTCACTGGATTAAAATGATCTCCATTCTACTGATTGTGAAGCACCAGTTGTCTCTATTTGTGTTGAATTAGTTACTTTAAAGAGGGTGAATACTTATCCAGTTGCTTATTTCACATTTTAGAAATTAATTAATTCACTTATTTGAGTCCTTTTTTGCTGTTGTTAATTCTTTTAAAAAAATAAATTTAATAAAGTAAGATGGAATGATTTTTCTGGCAGCACAACCTTGTTTTTGGTTTTTGTTTCTGCACTTAAAGGCAAAGTCATTATTTGCCCAACAGGCTCTCATAAAATCTTTTCATGGTTAAAGCTTAATGTGAAGCTCTGCTGATCAGTATTTACCTAAAAAAGTGCTACTGCAGCAGTTTAGTGTTGCACTTTCTTCAAGATGATTCTGGGCGGCTGCTCACAGGACACAGATTAAAAAAGCAGCAGCAGAGGCTGAGGCATCGTGACCTTTAGTTTGGAGCACATGGATATGTGAAGCTCCAACAGCTGATCTTTCATTTCCAGCAGACAGCTGATTTCAGCAAAAAAAGTTTTAAAAATGACCAGCACCAAACAGGGAACGTTAGTGATGTAAAGACAGCTGAGAAAAAGAACTGAGCTGCTAAACAGACATTTCTCATAGGGCTGGCGAAGACAGCAGGCCAAAAAGAAAAGTTAATACACCCTGTGCATGATAGCATGTGCTAGTTCCGGTTGAAAAACTCCGGGTGCTACAGTTACTTCCGGTCCTGCTTACAGCACTGTCAAAATGGAAGAAGCCAGCAGTACACTTTACTTTTCCAGATGCCTAGGCAACTTGCCTAAAATTTCTGTTGATGATGTTTATCGTCTCGTTGATGATTTTTCGTCAGCTCGTCAAAGCAAACGGGAAAAGGGATTCAGATTTTATCTATCCCAGTACATATATAACTTTGAAGGTAAGTGGCATCGCATCCTACATAGCTAGCGCTAGCTTAACTGTAGGGCTTGCCAAACATGTACCTTATCATTTTATTTTCTAGTATTTATACATTACTATTTTTTGCTTAGTTAGCTACTAGAATCCACTTTACACTTTAGTCTTTGGTACTTAGTCGAGTTCAGCAAGACATTTTATATTTGTAGTTTTGTTTGAACAAAATGACAAATAAATGCTTGGATTTCCTCTATATTTGATTAGGTGTCAAAACAGAATAACAAATGATTGAAGAGTGCACGGATTGTTGTTATAGTTTATCAGATATTTGCTGTTTGATCAGTGACTATGCACTAATATTCCCGATCCTCAGCTCAGTGTGAAACATTTTTTTTTCGTCTAATTTTGGCAATCCACTGAGCCCGCAAATGCCGGTCTTTTGGAAAACCGTGAAGGCTTATAGAACCGTTATAAACACCAGAAGCCGAACATAATGGTACACTACAGTACCTCCCATATCGACCTTGAACACGCTGAAATCTGATTTTTTGTTTTGCCGAGAAAACAGTGTTTTTCTTTTTTGATTCCATGTTATCCATGCTGCGAAATAGCTTCCGGAAGGACCTGTAAGCCCTCCCGGTCAGTTAGCATTTTGATGTGCACAGGGTCTATATGGTACCAAGTGAATACTTCTATTTGTTAGGAGGCCAGAAACTTGATGAATAAATCTCAATATTTCTGGAAAACTAAATAATTTGGCAACTAACCCTCAAGTGAGCAGACGAACAAAGAAAAGAAAAGATTAAAGAAAGAAACTGAGTGCTTATTAAATTACAAGTCCAACTACATTTTCTAAAACAATAATTCTTTCTATATTCTAGAAGTGGGCAGCACAGCGGTGGAGCCTCTGGGATGCTGATAGGAGGTCAGAGGATCCTTTAACCCTTCCTGCTCCAGCAGCTCTTTACTATGGCTAACCACGCTCTGACCCCACCTGGGATCTGCAAAAAGAACACTTCACAATGCTGTAGAAATGTGTTCATGACAAATAAAGGCTTCTTCTCTTTGTTAAATAGTAGGTTAAGTCTCATGGTTTGGAAGAGAAACAAGCTCAGTAGACCAGATAAAGAAGTAGGTGATGAAGAGAATCGTAACAGAATTGACACCGGCGGTCTGTGCTACGAAGCAGGATTTAAAGTTTTCAAGGTGATTTCAGGTTAAACTACCACTACTGTCCACCAACCTTCCCCTGAACAGGTTGTGTTCAAGATAAAAGATCAACACGTAGCATGGCAAGACTTTAGAAAATATATAAACCCTCTTCTTTCCCTGACAGGTATATGTTAGATGATCAGTTTAGTCTTTCTTGCTTCATTTCTTGGTGTCTGTTAACAGAAAGGAATTTCAAACCAATTTTATTTTCCTACCTTCCTTTGCATAGTGTCATAATCCTAAAACACAGACTGATCAAAGCATTAAAGCCTTGCTGCTTGTTGACCTTTAAAAGATCTGCTGTAAGCCTCCGTAATGATTTGAATGATGTTTTTTGCATTTAGAATTGTTCTTTACAAAACCACCAAGGCTGCAGCTGAAAGAATAAGTCTAAATTTATGTTGCGTGTCTGATAAATACACCTGAGCTCCACATTAACGTAATAAAATACACAAGTTCATACAACAACAGGCATTGATATTAGTAAGCCTATTCAGCTTATGCATTCATGCAGTTGGGCTGTTTTTTTTTTTTTAAAGATTTGGTTCCTGGGTTTGGTTCCAACAGCAGTGTTGTATCGAGCTCAAATCATATTTTTCAACTCCTCATTTTGATTTAGGAATACAGCTTGTTCCTCTCTGTTCACTGTCATCTGGTGCCTATTAAAGCCATTTTAAGCAATCCAGGCTGTGTCCAAAGTCAGTCACTATATAGTGCATTATATAGTGTCTTTGCCATTTGGTAGTGTTTGTGGTGGTATATAGTCCACTGAAAGTATCCCACAATGCAACTTGGAAAGTCCAGCTGATGGTTATGAACCAAACAATACGTACGGTCATTGTGTCAAAGAAGAACGGCAGACGGAGGAGAAAACCAACACAGGACTGCTGGTGTTTCCACAGATTTGAGACGCCTATTTTACAGTGTTAACACGTTCAATTCAATTTGTATTTTTACTTTGGTATCTACACTACTGTTCAAAAGTTTGGGGTCACCCAGGCAACTTCATGTTTTCCATGAATACTTTTATCCATGTGCTAACATAACTGCACAAGGGTTCTCTACTCATCAATAATCCTTTCAGCACCATTAGCTAACACAATGTAGCATTAGAACACAGGAGATGTTCCTCTGTACCCCTATGGAGATATTCCATTAAAAATCAGCCGTTTACAGCTACAATAGTCATTTACCACATTAACTATCATTCATTTAATGTTATCTTCATTGAAAAAAAAAAGTTTTTCTTTCAAAAATAAGGACATTTCTAAGTGAAACCAAACTTTTAAATGGTAGTGTACGTCATGTTATAGCAGCTCACATAGTAAGGTAAAGACCTGACAGATTTTAAACAAAGAACAGAAAACCCAACAATGCAAAGCAACCTTTGGATTCACTACGAGAAAGCAGTCGGTGACGGTGGGAGGAAACCCAAAAAAACCTTTAACAGGAGGAAAAACACTCAGACAGAGGCAGGCTCAGGGAAGGCAGCCATCTGCCTCCACTGGTTGAGGTGAGAGTGGGGATGGGAGGGATGGGAGGGATGGGGGACAGCAGGAGGAGTGGCCATACCAGGACAGCAGATGGAGAACATTTTAGGACATAGTTTCCACAGAACGTTTCTTTTCTATATGTGGAGCTTGTTGAAATGACAACAAATTCATGAATCATGGTGCCAAAATATTAAAATAAACAGTAATATTTTCATTAATATGTGAAGCAGAGCACTGTATCACAACACAAAGAAAAAGGCTATTTTCATGTATTATTTTGGAAATTACACGTAGATTAAGATGAATTTACCACCAAAACATCACACTAACTTATTTGACAACGTCAATGACATAATGAATGACGGCGAGACTCGAGTAGATGTACTTCTATCCTCCATAGTTCACTGCTTAGTAAGGAGAAGGAATGAGTGCATGGTTTTGGACACAGTCTGTCTTCATGTGACTGCTGAGTGTGAATCCAGACAACGAAAACAAATGTTTGCTTATCTGACCTTGTCTTGTGGTTTCAATGCCAGCTGGCAGGAGATGTTCAGGTGAACAGGTGGTCCAGACATGTAGGAGATGTTCAGGTGAACAGGTGGTCCAGACATGCAGGAGATGTTCAGGTGAACAGGTGGTCCAGACATGTAGGAGATGTTCAGGTGAACAGGTGGTCCAGACATGTAGGAGATGTTCAGGTGAATAGGTGGTCCAGACATGTAGGAGATGTTCAGGTGAATAGGTGGTCCAGACATGTAGGAGATGTTCAGGTGAACAGGTGGTCCAGACATGTAGGAGATGTTCAGGTGAATAGGTGGTCCAGACATGTAGGAGATGTTCAGGTGAATAGGTGGTCCAGACATGCAGGAGATGTTCAGGTGAACAGGTGGTCCAGACATGCAGGAGATGTTCAGGTGAACAGGTGGTCCAGACATGCAGGAGATGTTCAGGTGAACAGGTGGTCCAGACATGTAGGAGATGTTCAGGTGAACAGGTGGTCCAGACATGCAGGAGATGTTCAGGTGAACAGGTGGTCCAGACATGCAGGAGATGTTCAGGTGAACAGGTGGTCCAGACATGTAGGAGATGTTCAGGTGAATAGGTGGTCCAGACAGGCAGGAGATGTTCAGGTGAACAGGTGGTCCAGACATGCAGGAGATGTTCAGGTGAACAGGTGGTCCAGACATGTAGGAGATGTTCAGGTGAACAGGTGGTCCAGACATGCAGGAGATGTTCAGGTGAACAGGTGGTCCAGACATGCAGGAGATGTTCAGGTGAACAGGTGGTCCAGACATGTAGGAGATGTTCAGGTGAACAGGTGGTCCAGACATGTAGGAGATGTTCAGGTGAATAGGTGGTCCAGACATGTAGGAGATGTTCAGGTGAATAGGTGGTCCAGACATGCAGGAGATGTTCAGGTGAACAGGTGGTCCAGACATGCAGGAGATGTTCAGGTGAACAGGTGGTCCAGACATGCAGGAGATGTTCAGGTGAACAGGTGGTCCAGACATGCAGGAGATGTTCAGGTGAACAGGTGGTCCAGACATGCAGGAGATGTTCAGGTGAACAGGTGGTCCAGACATGTAGGAGATGTTCAGGTGAACAGGTGGTCCAGACATGTAGGAGATGTTCAGGTGAACAGGTGGTCCAGACATGCAGGAGATGTTCAGGTGAACAGGTGGTCCAGACATGTAGGAGATGTTCAGGTGAACAGGTGGTCCAGACATGCAGGAGATGTTCAGGTGAACAGGTGGTCCAGACATGCAGGAGATGTTCAGGTGAATAGGTGGTCCAGACATGCAGGAGATGTTCAGGTGAACAGGTGGTCCAGACATGCAGGAGATGTTCAGGTGAACAGGTGGTCCAGACATGTAGGAGATGTTCAGGTGAACAGGTGGTCCAGACATGCAGGAGATGTTCAGGTGAATAGGTGGTCCAGACATGCAGGAGATGTTCAGGTGAACAGGTGGTCCAGACATGCAGGAGATGTTCAGGTGAACAGGTGGTCCAGACATGCAGGAGATGTTCAGGTGAACAGGTGGTCCAGACATGTAGGAGATGTTCAGGTGAACAGGTGGTCCAGACATGCAGGAGATGTTCAGGTGAACAGGTGGTCCAGACATGCAGGAGATGTTCAGGTGAACAGGTGGTCCAGACATGTAGGAGATGTTCAGGTGAACAGGTGGTCCAGACATGTAGGAGATGTTCAGGTGAACAGGTGGTCCAGACATGTAGGAGATGTTCAGGTGAACAGGTGGTCCAGACATGTAGGAGATGTTCAGGTGAATAGGTGGTCCAGACATGTAGGAGATGTTCAGGTGAATAGGTGGTCCAGACATGTAGGAGATGTTCAGGCTACAAACAGCTGAACAGTTAGCTCACAAAGGGAGCACAGACAATCTGGCAGCATATGACTGAAAGCTGCACACGCTGCTGCTGGTTAGTAAATGAGAAGCAGCTGGGCAGACGAGTGTCTTTAAGCATTACTAAGTGTAACGCTAATGGACACAAGGAAAGAGACTTGTTGTTGATAATTACTGGAAGATTTTCAATTAGACTCCATCACTAGTGTTTAACTAATGTAAATCTGAGACAAATCATGTTCATTTCAGCTTTGTCTCTCATCAAGCCAGCAATTAAAACCCCATTTTATCCTTAAAAGCAATTAGAAAGCCTTTTCCGAGTTTGACAAAAAGCTGAGGTGAAAAAACTAAATCAGCCGGTTTGAACTTTATTGGCTTCCAGACCAATAAGAAAAGTGCAACAACACATAGATGGTTGGAAATTGCCAATAGTTCCCCCATTAAACGAGGTCCCAGTCCAGTCACAGAGCAGCCGGTGAATTATGGGCTGTTCATCAGCCTGTGGGGCTGTGTGACTGCTGCTGGGGTAAAAGCTGCGGTGCACAGCGAGCGCTGGTGCTGTTGTAGTGATGGTGGTGGTGGTGGGGAGGAAACGCAGGTCTCCTACTACAAATGAACTCTGACATAAGAGAAGGACGGAAAAATAAATAAAAAGCTGGCAGCGTGTTTGCCGTCCCCCCGATCTCTCCACACAGCCGTCCACTTAACCCAACCAGACCGACTCCAGCGAACTGCACAACAACAAACATGCGCTCGCTGACGTGCACACATAAACACCCACGCTCACACCCACAGCACCGACATGTATGAGACAGGCTGCATGAGGGTGAAACAAGGCCACTCCGTTCACGTTACCAGGCAATCTCTAAATGTACGACCTTTAAGGCTAAGGCTGCAGCTATTTCATGTTTTTTTATTACTATCAGTAATTCTCTCAGAGACACTGAATTACCCACAGCTTTCTGATATTAGATGAAGCTAAAAATGTGACACTAATTAGTTTACACTGAATGCTGACTGGAGTTTTGAAAGATCACTTAATACGAGTGGTGCAAAGCAAGCTCTAAGGTTTGTCAGCACCTAATCTGTATGTCTGATTTAAACTAAAAGAAAAAAAAGGGAACACCACAATCACACACGGTGACGGAAATATCAAGTTGAAGCAGAGAATTGTGGAGTTTTTTTGGGGAGGGAAAAGCTTTTGTCAGTTGTATTTATAGGACTACATGAAAAGTCTGTTTTCATTCTTTGGCTGCATCATTAAAACCTCTGGCAGGTGAAGTGAACGGCACTGGTCATCTTCTTCTAATGTAAATTAGTGCTGGGGAAACCTTGACTGCTGGCATTCATGTGGAAATGATTTTGATACGTACCACCTAAACACTGCTGCAAACCAAACATACCACACCATGGCAACAGCAGTCCAAGATGGAAATGGCCTTCTCATCAGGACAGAATGTTCTACTGGCGGTGTCAAGGTGGGGCTGCTGAAAAACCTTGGGGTGGAACACAAAACCAAAAGCCAGAACTGAATTCCAGGAATTCTATTCTGCTGTTGTACAGAAATGAAGTGAAAGCTATGGCAAGAATCCCACACTTTGATTTCTACAGCCAATACAAACTGTGACTCACTATCCGATGTGCAGAGACTAATACAGATACCGTTAATATTTGGATTATTTGGACAACAAAACTGTCAGAATAGCCCAAAGGAAGAGATACTGCAGACTATGTGAGGGGAAAAATGCACCTACAACACCGTTCAAAGTCTGGATCACCCAGGCAATTTATCCACATGCTGACAGAACTGTACAAGGGTTTTCTAACCATCAATGAGCCTTTCAGCACCATTAGCTAACACAATGTAGCACTAGAACACAGGAAATGTTCCTCTGTACCCCTATGGAGATATTCCATTAAACATTTACAGCTAGAACAGTCATTTACCACATTAACTATGTCTACACTGGATTTATCATTCATTTCTTGTTATCTTTATTGAAAAAAAATGCTTTTCTTTCGACAATAATAGAATCATTTCTAAGTGACTCTAAACCTTTGATCGTTAGTGTGCATGAAAGATAACCACAGTTTACCTATTCTTTCCATGTGTGATGATAATTTACGTAGCTATAGCGATTATGGTGCAATAAAGTGTGTTTTCATTTCCGTTCTGGTGGTACTTTATTATTAGAGGTCATATTATATAATGTAACCAGATCCACAATGTCACAAATCCCAAAAACTCCTGACATGACTTTGATATAGATTACTGTGACTTTAGGGTCAGACTTTTCCAGTAAAGGTAATTCTGGCTGTGATTTGGCTCCAAGCACTGTTTTTTCTGCAGCTGATACATTGAGATTAATTTACGGTTGGATCCTGACCAATCCCATCGAGGATAATTCATAGTTATATGGAATTAATGAAGTGATTTGGAGACCAAACAGAGATCGTGTATTTAATCAATTCAAGTTTCCTACAAACAGCAACAAACTAAACTTCAGCTGCTGTTGAGACTTTGGGGTCTGTCTGTGAATCTCTGGTCACATGTTCACTTGATTTCTTTTATCATAAACTATGGATATCTAAAATGCTATCTGTTCAATTTTTCACTGACATATCAAGTAGGTTCTTTTTTCTTTCTTTCAAATGTCCTTTTGACGAACTCTCAGCCACTTTCTTCTGATAATCTGAGGCTTTGTGTGAACAGCATCATCTCAGGAACAGTCTGACATGTGAGCCCAAATTTTCACTGTTCATTTTCATTCTGGCATTAATTCAGAATTTGCAATATTGAACAAACAAGCCAAATGTTTTCTGATTACTGCTGAACTGAAACGTAAAATCATTTTTGAGCACACATTAGCAAAAATAATTATAACGCAGAAGCCATCTAGTGGTCATTTCTGATCTATATGGATTTGCATGTCATAACATTAAAAAACAATATATAAAAGACTTTTTAATGTGAATTACTTCATCACAAAAGCCAGAGCACGTGTGTTTCCATTTTCCAGTGAGTGCTTCAGAGTTTACCTTCAAGCATCTCTTCCAATAAGAACATGTTTTTTTTAATCCTACATAGTTCCTGAGATATTGTCATTAGCAGCCTCAGAATTCAATGCATGAAAGTGGGTCAATAGGATTTCTAAAAAAATGTAATCTCCTGAAGTTTCTGTTATATTAAGCTAAACTGTGAATAATATCTTCATAAATATCCATATTTTATGCCAGCTGGCTCCTGCTGCAGTCATCTAATGCTGCTTTACTTCCACTTGGGCACCATAGTTCAATTTACTAAAACTTTACCACCGAAGTTTCAGCGAATAAACTTTGTCAAGAAGATCTAGAGCAGCAAATGAGATTCCTGCGGTGGCTGCGACCCTCCGACTCTCCCGTAGAGACGACAAACAGCCCAAGGTGTTGACTCCAAACCTCCCAGATGTCCTTTGACTCATCCAAAACATTTCTTTCTTTCCCTCATCTTCTGATGCAACAAATTACCATGATCTGATCGTGAAATATTCTCTGAGCTTTTGCAAACCCCCCCCCCCCCCCCCCCCCCCCCCCCGAATTCATTTTACTCCCAAAATATCATAAAAAGCTGGAACAATATTCAGACCAAGTTTATCTCCTGAGTGTATTTCACAGCTCTGCTTCCTGGGGTTTAACTTCTCTAATGCCAAGCTGGTTTAAACCTCAGAAAAATACAGCAGCACGGACACCTGGATTGAGAAGAAAATAGCGCTATGTGTGAGGACAAAGCCTCTTATTTGGCTGTTTCTGTGGCACCTCGGTGGCACAATTGCGCCCCACTGGCACAGCCTTTGAGTGCAAACAGATCAGAAGCATCCAGGCAGCTGAGGCCAGGATTAGTCTCTGATTCTTTGCAGGCACTGAAATGAACCAAACAGACACTAATCTGCCTTCCTCTGTATCTCACCAGACCTCTGCTCCACAGAGGGAAAGAAAGAGAGAGAGAGAGAGAGAGAGGGAGAAATGAAGTGGAACAGAAGAGAAGAGGCTATATTAACTAAGTATGGTTACGGTGCAGCGACATCAGCTCAGCTCATCACCCAGACGCTCCTGTAATTCTGAGTTGTGCAAAGAGAAAGAAAGCAGAAGAGGAGGAATAGAAAGGATGGGCACCAGAGAGGAGAAATTAGAGAAGAAATGGAAAAAGTTGGTTTCTAACAGGCGGTGTTTACCCGATTAAACGAAACCAGCCCACTACCTGAACACTACTATTGCACATCATTCCTGCACATTGTTGCCTTCTAGCAGACCAGATAGTGTCTTTATCTATGTTTATCATGAAAAATAAAATAATAGCACAACTACTACGTTTGTCGTTGGGTTCAGCAGAGCAAAAAGACGGAATTTTGAACTTTTCACCAAAATATACAGCATGAAAATTCGACGTCTTTACCTCACTGCCTCAAAACCTACATAGATCTGTAGAGGAAGAACCCATAAACTTTACTATTTACAGATATTTCCCACCTACAACAAGCTACCTGACCAGCTGGATAATGTTCATTTTGTTGTTTCTTATTGTAGAATAGTGTTACTTTTAAACGGTCTGACGGATCTGTCAGATCGGCCACGCCCCCACCATCCACTGGTCTCCATGGATTAAGGAGGCCATAGAGATCAGGAAGCAGGTGAGCAGTTCCATGAACCGGGACCAGGGGCCTACACTCTCTTGCTTACCTGGGATTCCATCATCCAGAGACCACCGGATGGTGGGGGGGGTGGCCGATCATCAGACTGGTCACATGATAAAAAGGACACGTCATCGCATGTCGGATGACGCTCTGAACAAGACGGCACAAACATGTCAGCGAGGTAAAACCATACTTTCCTTATTTAGTTTTTGGTTTAAAGTGAATTCTAAGCTGCCTGGCTGTTGAAAGCACTGGCTGTGTTTAAAGAGGTTAAAACAAATCGTCTACTGAGACAGAAACCCGATTCAAAGATCATGCTTCATTACAAACTGTGTCTTATGACTCAGAGTGTTCGTTAGCGTGTCCTCAGTTGTAACAAAGTTCATCTCATTTGTGTCCTTGTGCAGCGTGGCCAGCTGGAATAAAGAGCCTCATTTTCACGTTCTATATGAGAGGCTCAGACCCTGATTGTACAGGTGACCTCTGACAAACGTGTGGAGAAGTCCATGTGAGCTCTGCACATGGAGAAATGGAAATGGAGCCCAGGAAGGTGATAAATTTAGCAACCGGTTGTATTTTACCTAAACTTTGATCGTTTTTCAAACCTCACTATGCAGGTTTGGTGCCTAAACTCAAACTGAAAAACATTGAGCAGAAATAAAAGTCAAATCAAAACTAGAGTCAAAAAATAATACTATAATAACAAAGACAGGACTTGAACCGTTGTCTCCTGACTTTTGCCACCGCTAACACTTTAAAACCCCTCCAACATCCAAATACAGACCTTTATTCATATTTGTAAAATTAAAACCCCAACACCATTAAATGAGGTACTAACAGTTAAACCACTAAACGGGCTGATATCTGCTGGAACCGCCTTATATTCACAGTTTCATTCTAATACACTTAAACTTCATTCTCCTTTACATTTTCAAACACATATTTTTTCGCCTTTGACATTGTTAGAATGGATTCCAGTTTTAAAGAGTCTTTCATTGACACCATTAGAATATAAAATATAAGTTAGAAGCTCGGTGAAGTTTAGGAACCAAAACTTCTTTATTAGATTTAGTAAAACATCACAGTTGTGGTTAAAATGTGGCCTTTTCACAACACGTTTGAAGCTTTTCCTGCATTTTCTTGGTGATGATTCCCATTTAATTTAATAAATGACTGACTGCATAAATATGTCTGTTGGCTGGTAACTTAGTTATGATACAGAAACAAATGGAGTCCAGCAGAAAAAAACACTTTCTTGGAGTTTAGTTGTGTAGAAACACAATTTTGTGGTTAGAGAAGGTCTGAAACAGGTGAAATCATCATTCTACGGACTCTGGATTCATTGACTAGCTTGTTTTAAGCAGTTTTTGCATCACACAATGAACAAAGAGCATCTGAACAATAGAAGAAAAAAAAACTCCTTTCCAGTGTCATTCACCTGTAGGTCTGCACCCACTCAGTCTTCTTTCTTTCTTTGCAGTAAATTTCTCTTCTTGCCACCACATTTTTTTTAACACCGTTTAGTCCTTCAAATGAGGCCAGTTTAGGCACTCACCACACATCCCTCTGCGCTCTTTTTTACCTGAAATGGTTCTTTTGTGTGAACCCACATCCTGGTTTCTCTTTGGTTGGCGGCGCCTTTATGTCTTTCCTGCTGGGCTCAGCATAACTTCACCATGGGAAAACCGGACTCTGTGTCTGCTGTGGAGCGAGAGGAAATAATGGGGAATAAGAATAAGTCAAAAACGCCAACAAAACAAGGTGTGATAAATACTTGATGTGAGCGTATGCGTGGGGAGAGGAGAGCCATGCTTTATCATTACACAGCGACAGTGAATTTTAAAGCCGTCTGCAGCTCCGGCTCGCTCATTTCTCTTCCCGCCCTTCTCGTGTGAATATATTTTGATTCATAACTCATCTGTTTTTATCACTCAGGTGCATTCTCTCTCATATTTAATGCCGACCCCGCATCTAATTTACGGAGGAGGTGAAAGATGTAAAACACAGAAAATGACTTCATGATGGCTCCTTTTGCTGACAAGGCTATTGGCACTCGTGTGATGTTATTTGTTTTTTACAGTGATTGATTCACTGATGCATTCGCTCCAGAGAGGCCTCGTCACCCTACATCACTGATGCATTCTGCAGCTCGCATGAATGTGGATGTTCTGGAGGCGGAGGTGTTGGTTAAACATGCTGGAATCCTCTGAAGCCTCAGGATCAACCGCGTTTCCAGATCCAGTTGTAACCTTAATCCTACTAATATCCAGAGTTTCACGTGGCAGGCTGGAGCGCCGAAGGGGAGAAACAATGTCAGAGAGGGAAGGGAAAGAAAGGCTAAAGCGTTAATAGGCTAAAAGGCTTTCTGGCAGGGACCGTATAGCGTTTAGATTAGGCCTGTGGTACAATCAATGCTCAAGGACAGAGGAGGGTTTCTAGTGATAAAGGTGTCACGAGGAGTCACCACAAGATAGAGTGATTCCACCTGCCAGCTACAGGCAGACAATGGGTGAAAATATGATCCAGTATTTAGCTAAAAGGGAGCAAAGCAGACCTTGGTAGAAGGTACGATCAATCTTCCCACGCCGACAGTGAGAGTACAGGGAAAACAAACCCTGCTAAAGTGGCCCCAGTATTTGGCAAGTGACAAAAAAAGAAAGTTTTGCTTTTCTGTGTGACTGATGAGGCAGCCAATATTATTTTGCCATTTCTGCTGCTATCATGAGGGCCTTTGTAAATCTCAAAGACAGACCGAACAAAATGGAAGACTAGAAAATTTCTATCCTTTTCTGAGTTTCACATTTTAAAAACAGATAAACAACCCAGTCAGGCAACCTGAGACACTTTTATTCCTTGAGTCTTGATTAGGCTTGTCTGTTAGAGAGCCAAAAAGACACCGTGCAGAATTCAGTCTTTTTCTAATGGGGCCATCTGACAGGCCCCATTACACAAGCTGACCACTGATCCCTACCAACAATACCGGCACCACCGTCCCTGTGCTGTCATGGAGGAGAAAACAGCACAAGGACAAAGGCAGGGATGCAGCTGAAAAGCAGCAGAAACCTTGCTACAGGTTTGGTTGTTTCATGATAAGAACGCTGAATCCAGGTTAGCGACAGCAGTTTACAAACCAAACATTAAAATGAAGCCCCTTGGCTGCTTGCAACCATTTTCATGAGTCTGTGAAACAAGAGTTTGCTTTTATTACCTTTATTGTAGCAGAAGTGTGTTTTTATGTATTTATTTTGGTTTGTGGGGCTAATCCCTATTTTTTGTCCTGTCTGAAATGCCTGAAAACGTTGAATTTAGCAGCATCAGCAGGTAAAATTCCAGTTTGTCTCGTACTCTGGTTTAAGGTGAAATACTGACAAAGCTAATGGCATTTCCAGTTGGGGTAAATGGTTGTCCTGCCTGAGCCTGGTTCTGTGAAAGGATGCTGCTTGTTCCTTCTCACTGTTGCCAAGAGTTTGCTCAAAGAAAATCCAAAAGAAAATCTTTGGATTTGTTGGTATCTCTGTTTAAAATCGATAAAATCTTCACCTTGCTGTGAGAAGTGTTATGACAACGGTACAAACTAAGTGGTAAATGATAACACTAAAACCAAGATGGTGACGATGACAGCAATAAGCCTGCTTTAGATTTTAACACTGTTACTGAGACTTTATTAAGATGCTGATGCTGACATTTGCTAGTATTCAGACATCTTCACCACCCAAATGTCCCATCTGAACACTCGGGCACTGTTTATTAGCATCCATTTAGCATCATTTTTCAGTGCTGGCAGACAATAAACACACGGACAAACTCCTCATAAGAAGCTTGGAGGGGTTGTTGCCTGATTATTCAGGTTTTTGGCATTATTGCTCTCATGTTAAGTTGCTCTTTGGTTACGTTTAGAAGCTTGATTTCACAATGCTAAGCACATAGTAAACTTGGACCTGTTGCACCAACCTTCTCTTCCGTGTTTATCCATCACCATGGTGGCGACGGATCTCATTTATGATTCCTTCCCTAAAAATGGTGACGATAGCAGCAGACAACATTTGGCTTCACTCTCATCATTTGATTTCTGAATTTTAGGGAGTTCTATCGAACCTTACTTGCCTGCATGTTGAAAAGTGATGCTCTAAGGGTTCTCATGGTGTTTAAATGAGACATGGGATCTGGACAAGTGTCTGTTGTGACAAGTTAAGATTAGGTAGGTCAGACCAACATTAAGTGAAGAATGCATCCCATTCAGTGTTTGGAATCATCTGGAAAAACTGAATCTGGCTCAACTTTTGCCCAAATGTCCAGCAAACAGCGATTCGACTCTTTGAGTGTGATGTGTTTTGGATAATTTATTGTTATGTTGTTGGTTCATTTATTAGATATGGACATCATAGTAGCATTAGAACTGTCACATTCATGTATCATATGGGCATACAGTGGAAGAGCCTTTTTTAGACCAAACGTGGTGCAAAAGAAAAAAAAAGACGGTTTTCTGAAAATGATAGGGCTTTGTATAACTACACTGAATAATTTAACTGACTGCGTGCACACATGCCAATCAAAGGTCAAAACATTGCTGAAGTTGGCTGAATTCTGAAAGCCAGAAGTAGCAGAAAATGAAGAGCCGTTGGGGAGCCCAAAGAGCCGGCTGTTAGCGCAGAGCAGAGCCAAATGATCTGGCTCACTAAAGAGAGCCTGAATTCCCATCACTAAAGGCAAAATCATCTGGCAAGGAGCTGCTTTGGCTAATCAAATATGTGCAAGCTCACATCCCTTTTAGATTACTTTATAATTTGAACACTCCGCTGCATGCTGTGCAGCGTTCTGGCCTCTGATAAACCTGAAAAGTTTCTAATATTGGAAAGTTCTTCTTGTCACTCGTACCTGCCAGTGCAGCCCCCTTTGTGTTTTTTAATGTACATGTTTAAGTCTAGACAAACAAACAGTATAACTTCATGTAGTGTAGCTTTTAAAGAGGCTGTTGACTGCTAGTTTAGTGTCTTCTTCATCTACTTTTGTCCACAGTCCTTCAGATTCTGCAAATGTTTACTGCACCAAACCTCGATTTATTCCAAGTCTTCCTAATCATGCGGCGTGTTTGAAGCACCACTTCTCTAAAATCTGCACTTTAATCATTACGTGTTATATAGTAACAGACAGAATGAGGCAAAAACACTTCCTCCACAGATGAGACCAAAATAGCTTTGAAATTACTCAAATATTCAACAAGAACATTTAAGCGTTACATAATTCAGAGCGGTGTCTCCCAGTGAGTCCGTTTCTGCTTCGCTGGAAAGATAAAATATACTTTAGGCTTAATTTTCAATCTTTTGTTTGATTGATTCCGTAATGGCATGCTGATGTTACACTTGCTAATTAAATTTTCAAGCGTGTCGTGATAAATGATGAAGCGTAATTAAAGAGATATCCCTCAATAAAGTACATCTTACTCATAATTAAAAGCTCTTCAATACTTACTGTAAGGCTTGGCCTACATACTCCCTGTATTGATCATTTTTAGCCCACTGCTAACCCATGGCTACGTATTGTTTACCAGAAAGCCTCATTGTGCCCCTCCCTTAATCTCCTCGCCATTATCTTTTTAAATCTCTCTTTCAATCTCGCCTGTCCTCTTTCTGGTGTCAGCTCTGCTCTCAAGGTCAAATGCAGTGCCTTGCTTTTCTTTTTCTCCCCTCCCTCTCTCCTCTTTTACAATCTCCATGCCATCTTCCCTGCATGACGCATTCCTGCCATTTTCAGATGCAAATCCTATTTAAACCCGTCACCTGCTGCCACCCGCACCGGGGGAAGGAAATGGAAGAAAACAGGCCACCGGGATAGCACGGCAATTTGCAAGAATGCACACAGATTTGTTTTATGAAATATCAAGACTTAGATGTGGGCAACAAGTTGACACGGAGGGGAAGTTGTGTGTCGCTGATTTGTTGCAGTCATCATTGCTCGGGCGTAAATATTGGCATAATCGCCATGATCCTTTGGGTCTTAATTAACTCTGAGATAAGCATTCTGCTCTTCTTTAGCATTCCTCTGAGCGGGTTTGGCCTCTGCCTCTCACCCTTCCTCGCCAACCTCTCTGTTTTTTTGCCCTCATTTCGTAGCGGAATGTTTGTGAAAGCTTGCAGCCTTGTCAATCAAAGGGCAGCGTCTGTTCTCCTGCGAGGTTCCCGCTTCCCTCTGCCATGTTCGACAGGCAACTGGAGTGTGCCACATCGCATCTAATGCTATCTAATAACAGCGACCTCTCCACCTCACCACGCCTGTTCCTTTGCTTCAGGGTCAGACACAATCCCCAGCGTCAAACCGTGCAAGCTCTCGGCTTCAACCTCTCTCTGTAGCAGGTCATCACGTCCCATCATGCTCTGCTGCAAGCCTGACAGCTGCACTTCTTCCACTAACACAGTCTATATAGAGACATACAGACCATACATATATATTATCTACTTACATTTGGTGGTAAACTGAAGCACATCATGTGTAAGATTCAGGTCTGTTTTCCAGCACATATATTAAACATGAATAAAAATGCACATGCTGTCAGCACTGCTCTCTGACAATAATGAAGTCAGCTCATGCTTCAGTGGTACAACAAAGGCTTCACGAGTTCCATTCAAACCATGACTGCATAGAATTCCTCATTAATTCATTCTCAGCAGTTAAATATTAAAAATATATCTGCACATCCTACCTCTTCTGTTTAACATCCACAGGCTTTAGTGCAAAATGGATGATCTCTTGAATGCAACAACAAAGCAGCTTTTATTACAAGCAGATTTTTTTTTATCCATATAAAGCAGAAGCAAGAAGAATAAATATGATCAGATGAAGATAACCTCGTAAAGATAAAAGGCTAATGTGCAGCTGGAGAAACAATATCTAAGCAGAAACAGATTCTATATTTCTGCAGAGACTGAAGTACATTTTCTTTTAAATACTCTCTGCAGCAGCAGAAAGCTCTCACAGCTCCCAGCAGTAACAGATGACATTAATTGCCCTCTGCCACGCGCTGTGTGCAAACAAAAGTTATTGACTTTAGGTGCAAAAAACAGTGGGATTTTGTTAAAGCAATAGTTTGACACATTGAGAGATAAGCTTGTTTACTTATTCCAAGAGTTAGATAAGAATGTTAAGATCACGTTTTTATTGAGTGTGAAGCTACAGCCAGGAGATGATTCACTCAGCCGAGCATAAAGAACGGAAGCTGTGGAATCAGTTAGCCCATTTACAACCTGTAAGTTTTAAGCATACCATGTGGTACTGATTAAACAAATGAGCTCTAACAAGCGCTGGTATCTGAGCCAAACATCTCCATAGAGGCCCAGCCACAGATTTATATTTTACAGACAGATGAGTAATGAATAATTATATTACATTTTATTAGAATAACGCTTTTCAAAACACTCAGAGACAACAGCAACAGCACAAAAGTATTTCCCAATATGTCATCTTAGAGCTCCAGTGCCAATAAGTAAGTGACTGAGCAAGAAAGAAATTAGTGAGGAAGGCCACCAAGACAACTATGACTCCTCTGAAGGAGTTCCAACCTTCAGCGCTGAGATGAAAGAAATCGTTTCCTCTTCTTCACCAGTCAAAACATGACAGCAGAGTAACAAAAAGAGCAAAAAGAATGCTACTTTTAAACAGAAATCATGACAAACCATTTAATTAGTCATTTAGTTTGACAGAAAGGCTTTGGGAGACCCTGAAGTCAAGTGGAAGAAGGTTCTGTGATCTAATGAGACCAGAGTTGAGCTTCAAACACATCACAGACTCACCATCCTCACTGTGAAGCACGGTGGTGGCAGCATCATGACGCCCACACTGCAATTCAACAGAGAATGTGTGGCTGGACTTCAGAGGGGCTGTTCACTCATGGTGCATGTGTAACCTGACATTGCTGGATCAGTTCTACAAAGAAGAATGAGGTCAAATTTCATTGTCCAGATGACTGAACCCTACCCACACAGGCTCAAAGGTGCATCTACTAAATACTGACTTAAAGGGGGCAACAGCTCTCAGTTATTTTACACTTTATATTATTGAATAACTGACATTACTTGGCATGAATCTGTTTTCTCTTTGACTTGAAAGAATCTTCGTTTTTCTTTTAATTCTTGTGGGGAAAAAATGCATTGTCCAAAACTGAACACTGGAAAACGATAAAAAACAGAACACTTCCTCTGGGGGTGAATGCTTTTTATAGTCACCGTCTAAACATTTAATTCACCAGGCGCGATCCGTCACATCTTGTAATGTTTGTGTAAGTGTTTAATTGCACATTCTGCTATATAATCTGAAAAGCATGTGACCGTGGAGTCAGAACTAAACAGATTCTGCTACGTCATGTTGTTGTAGTACGTCACATGGTGCAGCGACACATCACATTTTACAGTATGCTTCTCTCGCTTGGCCAGAGCTCTGTGAATTCCTTTTCTATCTTCCATTTAGTGTCAGAGGAAGGTTGGCTCAGCAGGTGCCCTCTCAACATGGCTTGGTGTAATATCTTCCTAAATGAGCTGAAAGGAGGGCTGCCTCCCTGTGACTTGGCAGTCTGTCAGGCCCAGATAACACAGTGGGAAGAACATCAGGGCCGTCAGTTCTAACTCCTCTCCTTGACCTTGGTTCCTGCTGCATCACTCAACTCACCAAGAGGCTCGTCTAGGAACTAACTTGACACCAGCAAGACCTCACATTTCAGCATGTGAGAAAAAACGGTGATGGAGACTTTTACGACTGACAGAAGGTTGAGTGGTTTTGATGTTTTTAAAAATAAATAAACGCTGTGGTGGTATAGGGACAGAACTTTAATCTTTAAAGTATTTCATAAAAATATACTCTACGGTCCAACAAGACCTGCAAGTCAAGGGATGAAGTGGGTAACCGAGCTCGTGTTCGGTCTACTGGAGGCAATCTGCTGTCAGTTTTATTGTGAGCTACAAACTACTACAGCATGTCTGTGTAGATTCATACAGGTCAAGGTAATCTTAAGAGCTTCAGTGGAAGGCAACTGGACTTCTCCTTTTGGTTCTTGACCTTTCACCTCTCATACAAGACACGTATGCAGTTCTAGGAAATGCTGTCAGTTTCTGGAGGAGCTGGTCACTCATGTCCTTTCTGCATCAACAGTAAAACCTGTCTTATTGTTTTGCTTAGTTGCTGGTTCTGTGCCTTCAGTAGTATCTGATCTGCTCCATGGCCTTTGATGGAGATGATTTCTGTAGTCCACAAGTCTCTGTGACATCCTTTCATACTCCGGCACCGTTCAAAAGATGTTCACCCAAGTGCAATGCAATATGTCTGTGAAGACTGTCAGTCGTCCAAGCCATAGCAGTAATCCTAAGAGCTTCTCTAGAAGGTAACTGGGCTTCTTTGACAACCGCACCATTCAAAGGGTGTTTACATAAAGCACAATGCAACACATCTGTGAAGATTCTCAGTCATCTCAGTCATGGTAATCCTAACAGATTCAGTAGAACGTGACTAGACTTTGGGCTTTGGTTCTCAAAGATATCTTATTTCTTTCCTTGTGGATGACATGTCTTCAAGAACCAATAAGAAAAGTGCAGTTGCTTCCTACTAAAGCTCATGGCATTATGCTACTACAACATAAACTAATAAACACAGTCAGATGTAGGTTTAAAAATGTTTTACTATGACAAATTTGTATGAAGAAGCCCTAATAAAACAAATAAAAATGACAGAAAAAAACTGAAAACAGCACATGTTGGAAGGATTTATAAGGTTCTGTTTTTTCAGTTGGTTTGACAACAAGCTTGGTTCTGTTTTCTATTGTCTGTCATAATTGTAATAATTTTTCAATAAAAGATTTTTTAATATTTGAATAGTATTTTGTCAAAACAAAAGAGAGATGAAAGAATGAACAAATGCAGTGGGTTGAAGTACAAAATTGACGGTGTTTTTCTAATTCTTCAAGGGCAGTTGCTGTCTGTGCTTCTTTCTCTACAGAACCAGTAAAAAAGCCTACAAGGCTTCCAGAATGTGGCCCTCTCACCCTCACATTGTACAAAGGTGCCCTTGCTCCCATCAGCCTTTTGAGAGTTTCCTGTTTTAATTTCATCTGCATGTCTGTCTGAATTTGTTTGTTTAGGGTTATCACTTTCTCTTGACATCTCATTTAGCTGCTCTCAACATTCAAACCCGCCTTGGCCTCACACTGAATCATAAAAGGATAAACCTGTGCTCAATAACACTGAAGCCCTTTCTGCTGACACCTCCGCACATGAAGAATCACAGGATCAACTAATTATCCATCACAACCGCAACCAATAACCAGATTACAGAAAGAGTGACAGAAACATAGCAAAGCACATTTTGATGCATTCTAACCACAACAAATGCAGAAAGATCACTTTAAAAATACAGTGAATGTGCGACTGTGGGCCACTCGGGTGCTCTCACACATGATGACCAAGGTTATTGCTATGGATGGGGTGAGGCCATTTATCAGCTGATCAATGTGGATGTGGCATGCCCAGCTCAGAGCTCACTGCTAATCAAAGGTTACAACAGCTAGTTAAAGATTCTGCTGGATATCTGCAGACTGTCTGGAGACCTGCGAGCAGCAGTAGGTTAATGTGCTGTCTCGTGCTAAGCAGGTGCTGAGGAAGTTGTTATGCCCAGACATCCTGGGTCCTCACATTAATTACGTTTTTTGAGCCTGCCTGTTTCCCCAGTGCCTGCTAATTAGTCTTAATTAGTGGCTGGGCTGATGAAGTTGTAGAAACAGACACACTGCCCTGCAAGTGATTTCACAGTCCTTGGTTTCTTCAAAGGTGCCCCCCTTTTCTTGTCATTTCACCTTAGCTGGGTCCTTCCTGAACTGCCTCACCTGCAACTCAAACTCACAGAGAGTTGGCATTCAAGAAACTTTAACACCTAAAGTGTACATTTTTGTCAAAATATCTCGCCTGCACACCAAAGTAGAGGACATCACTGACATCATTTTGTGCTGATAGGTTTTTGTTCTTTGCCAGTGATTTGTTTATGCATTCAGTCCATGCGATGACATTTACTGGTGTGTGGGCGCCCATAGTGTCGATGAGCCCAACAGCACGGAGGGGCCAACTTATTCCTCTCCAACTGACAGCTTTAACAGCAGACCGCAGTGACCCACAAAGAACAGCTGCAGAGATAATCGTCTAATGTGCCTTTGCAGATAATGACTTTGTGTGATCTGACCTCCATTTTCGGCCATTACCACTTCAACCAGGCGACCACCGCGCCAGCCAAGTTGAAAGATGACAGGTCAGTCTGAAGTGTGGACGCACTGTTGCTTTAACTGCCAATGCAGTGGAGATGGCTTCCCACAGTCCTCTGTAATTTCACTGGTTCATGACGGAATAGCAACAAGATCTGAATGGCAGGACGAGTGAAGCTGACATGGCTCAGAGCTGTAAGGACTTATCTGACACCTAAACACCAAACAGAAGCCCAACAGACAAATCAGGGTCAAGTCTTTAGTTTATAAATTAGAAAAAGTACTGTATTAAAAAAAGTTAGGGTAAAGATTAGGCAAGCTGTGCTAGAGTCAGTTTCTGGGATGCAAGTGTTGGAAACACAGCAGGATGTGTTTAAGTAAATGATATCAAAACATGACTGAAAGATTAGCTGGCTGATATTATCGGCCAATATCGGTATCGGCATATTTATATATATATTATCGACATATTAAAAACCAATGATAAAACCATTTTGGTGTTTTATGTACAGAATAGAATGGAGAATAGATGCTTGGGGTGGAAGCATGACATTTTTACAACATTTTTCCAGCAGAGCAGCTCCAGCTCTATTGTTTGCAATGTCTGCAATGCTCTCAGTAGTATCTGCAGCGCATGTAGCAGAGCACACATCAGTCCTGAGCACTTCAGTGGTCCTGAGTCAAGCGGTGTTCTCATAAGCTGTTAAATAATTTGTGAAATGCACTGCTGCACAGTAACAACAACAATGGCCTTGTATTTTTTCTTCTTCGCAGCGCTCTTACATACGTATATAGAGAAAATATCTACATAGTCAACCAATATTGGCTTTTCACAGGTATATTCAGCATATATATCATCACATTAAAAACTAATAATAAAACAGTTTTGTTTTTTGTTTACACAACATAAGGCAGAAAAAATGCTTGGGCCAACGTAGAAATGGTAATACTACATGTTGTCCAGCAGAGCGGCTCAGATTTACAATCCTCTAAGCCCTGTCCACATGTAGCACATGTAGCAGAGCTAGCAGGCAGTGGAGTCAGGCGGTGCCTATGTGGTAAACTGCTGACTGATTTGTATATATATATATATATATATATATATATATATATATATACACACATATATATGTATATATATATGTATATATATATATACATATATATATACATATGTATATATATATGTATATATATATATACATATATATATACATATATATATGTATATATATATATACATATATATATATATATATATATGTATATATATATATACACACATATATATATGTATATATATATGTATATATATATATACGTATACATATATTATGGCATGCCGTTTAGGAAATTATATATATAATGAAAGTCGATATATATATAATGAAACTTGATATATATATAATGAAAGTCGATATATATATAATGAAACTTGATATATATATATAATGAAAGTCGATATATATATAATGAAACTTGATATATATATAATGAAACTTGATATATATATAATGAAAGTCGATATATATATATAATGAAACTTGATATATATATAATGAAAGTCGATATATATATAATGAAACTTGATATATATATAATGAAAGTTGATATATATATAATGAAAGTTGAGATATATATATAATGAAAGTCGGAATATAGAATGTTCAGATTTTCATTCCATCTATTCAAAGTTTCATTCCATATATTCAGACTTTTTCCTACTGAGCCCTGGAAGGACATGGCAAACAAAAACAGGAACCTTATTGGACATTTGCTCTTCAGATGAGCTCTTCTGTGATTATCTGTCTTCATGGTTGTCACAGGGAACGGCGACTACGTTTGAGAAAACAGGTAATTTTTAGAGATGTTTTGATTCTGAACACTGAACGTGTTAGCATTAGCTTAGCTACTTAGCTTCGACTACATTTGCATCCCTACATAGCTTAAAGGTTAAACACATGCACCATATGTTGATGATAATGATAATATCTATGTTTATCTTTATAGCTGGTCTTAAGGCTAATTACGAGGCAGAGGTCAGCTGCTGCCTGGACACATCCATGATCACGCCACTGGTGGGACACAATTGTACTGGATTTCAGCTGAAGGCTGCTGTTCTGTCCAAACTGAGACATTTTTATTGTGACATACCCTCCACTGTTGTTAGCTTTTGATTCAATACATTTTTTTGAGATGAGGAAATCACTATTGCATGTTTCTAGTTAAATACCCTACTTTTATGATATATCACTACAGCATGCACTTTTTATATTTTCCATCAATTTCACCCAAAAGTTGAATAACTATTTGTGAGCAGTGTATGTAGACACATAATAGAAGCACATTTCAATAATATGTCTGCTGCAGTAGTGCAGTTTATCTACCTAGATTGGTGTAACAGTAAAAAAAAACATATGCTACTGATGTTTCTGACTAAAATCTGCTTGAAAAGCACAACTGCTTATCTGTCAAAATGTGTGTAACAAAAGTGTGCACTGAACACTGAATAAAGTCTCTGTAGATTACAGACAAAAAATCTCTCATCACAAATTTCTGTTTATTCACACCAAGTGCATGAGTAAAATACAAAACAGGTGAAGTACTAAAAAAGATTTATTTTCTAGAAAAGCCAATAGTCAACAATGCAGTTTAATTCTGGGACAGTTGCTCCAGCACCGACACCATGCGTCCCATCAGTGCAACCAAGGTTTTCATTCATCTTCTGGATGTTCTGGAGAATGGCAGAGGTCACGTCTTGGTGTCTTCCGATCTGTTCCAAGAACCGTTCCTCTGACCTCTCCAGATACTGCAGAGGATCCACAGCAGCTTCCTGGTTCCCTTTTCCTGCATAAAAGCACCAAAAAGTACTAGTTGTCAGTAATTATTTTCTATTTTCATAAACACAGTTAACTTAAAGTAAATGTTCTATTTTGTGATTTTAGGATGGGTCAAAAGATAACATACTGATCATGTTGATGTCTGCATAGTCTAAACAGATCTTACTTGATTTGGTCTGTAGAGAGGAGGACGGCGTGGAGGAGCTGCAGGACGGAACCAGTAAGCTGCAGACTAGTGTTCCTGGTAACTGGACCTCATCATCCAAGACCGACAACTAAATAAAATGAACAAGACATGCTGTTGATAGCATCTGTAATACAAATGATTTTATCCATTAACTGATTTATTGCTTTGTCCATACAATGTTAGAAAGTGTTACAAATAATACCTGTAATAATTTCCAACAGTGATAAATGCCTTGTTTTATTTTACAACAAAAAACACCAAAAGCATCTGTGTATAAGAAATCAGTGCATTGGATTTCCACATCTGCAAAGCTAGAAAATCACACATCAGAATTTTACCTTGAAATTATGAAAATAGCTGCAGATTACCAGTACTCTTTACTTCATTGTGTTAACTTGATCATTTGAATCAGTTTTTTAGACTTGTATTACTGATACGAAACATAATCAACACATAAATTAAAATGTGTTCGCAAAGAGTTCACTGGTTCTTCAAGGAAAATTTCAATGATAACCATATAGTTCAGTAATATGATTAATGGGTCATTGTGTAACAGCGTGGGAGGTTCTGAATACAGGTCTGGTAATGAAATATTGCTGCTGCTTTCCTCCGGTTTTATAAGGAGTTGTTTCATAGCTTGTTAGCTTACCAGCGGCTAACTGGCTGGCAAACAATAGTTCAACGCCAACCTCTAATCAGTGATCCGGTGTCCGGACCGCGTTAGCTGGCGGAACGTTCATAATACTGATGTGGGACTGTTGTAGCTAGCGTATTCATAGTAGGATAACAGCAGGATGTTGGAGAAATAAAACTTACCATTATCAGGATCGCTGGTCTGCATGGCAGACTCTTAGCGCATCGCACTGCTTGAATGTCTGTGTATTTCAGGCCGATTTCAAAATAAAACTCAATAAAATTCTCGTCCGGGTGAGTGTCCTTCATTGTCGCTTCGCCATACGGACATGTCCCTTCCGGGGCTCGGTAGGAAAAAAAGATTTGATATATATATAATGAAAGTTGATATATATATATATATAATGAAAGTCGATATATATATATATAATGAAAGTTGATATATATATAATGAAAGTCGATATATATATAATGAAACTTGATATATATATAATGAAAGTTGATATATATATAATGAAAGTCGATATATATATATATAATGAAAGTTGATATATATATAATGAAAGTCGATATATATATAATGAAAGTTGATATATATATAATGAAAGTCGATATATATATATATATATATATATATAAATATATATATATATATATATATATAAAGTTTCATTATATATATATCAAGTTTCATTATATATATATATATCAAGTTTCATTATATATATATCGACTTTCATTATATATGTATCAAGTTTCATTATATATATATCAAGTTTCATTATATATATAATTTCCTAAACGGCATGCCATAATATATACATATATATATATATATATATATATATATATATATATATATATATACATACATATATATGTATATATATATACACACACACACACTTATATTTGAACTTTTTACTCTCTAAAAGCTGGAATCAGCAACATATTAATATATGAAGAGGAAAAGGAACAGAAAAGAGGATGTGGGAGTCAATAGGATGGAGTGTTTTAATGAATTTTGGCAATAAAGTGTGCTTCATTTCATTTTTCTCATCTTTCATGGCTACTGTATAGTTTAATAAGCACAAAGAGTGAAACTTCATCCGTCTGGCAGAGGTAGAAATGTATGGCAAGGATTAGAAGCCATCATCATAATTAGCCTACCTCTTAATTAGAAAGGACCTGTAATTAGAAGCCTATTACTTCGTGTTAGGGTCAAATATAAAAGGATTATAAGGAATAGGATTACAGTGATGTGATTATATTCAATGTAATCCTCCACATTTACCAGTAACTATAACCTTGTGGATTTTGTGTAAAGACACATTGGAGATGCATTGAAATCAGCGATCGTTCAGGGATGGGGACTGGCATGGCGCTCTAAAATTATTTTCTCTACTCTAATGAGAAAAACCACACAGTAAAATGTGCAGTTTGATGGCTGAATAGGAATCTAGATGCACTTGACAGAAAACAGACTTGCGACTGGATTCCGTATACTCTGACTGATAATCTGAACTGACTCGTGTTTTTATGTTGGAAGTAACCTGTTCAACTCTGTAAGGATGAGAGGGCGATGGAGTGCTCTCTGAGCCCTGCATAAAAGGCATCAGTGTCAGTCTCCAGATGTCGGGGATGCTGCATAACCACTGGCATTTGTCATTGCAAAACTAGCTTTTCTTTGGCAGCTACTGACAGAAAAATGATAGGGTCTGCAACGTGTTTGAAGCATAAGGGAGGAGTAAATCACTTTGCCCTCACTCATTGACACCAAGCGCATGGTTACACACCAGCATCTTCTTACCATCCACGACGGCACGAATGCAGCACTTAAGGAGACCTTTGCTGTGAAGCTATAAGGAGTTATGCCAGCACCGAAAGAAGTACTTTCCCTAAAGCAAGTCGGTGCGCAGAGCAAGAAAAGGCGCAGTAGCTCCTCTCTGGAGCTCTGAGGGGCAACACAAACAAGGAAAACCTTTTTACTGACCTGCTGAGGTTACCCTACTGTTGCCGCGGCCTGCACTGAGACACAAACACAAAAAAGAAAAGGAAAAGATTGACGGAAAGAGCGAGGGAGCCACGGAGGGTGCCGTGATCGTGGGTTGAAAGTTCAGTGCTCACTTCAGCATCGTAACAGAGAGTAGCCAGCGCCCCGCAGTTTACATTTCTTGTGGTGAGAGTTTGCCATTTGCACTCAAATGTTATATTGGTTTTTCTGCAGCAGCAGTGGGAGCAGTCAAGTGAGCATGTTGTTTGTTATAGAATAAAAGCTCCTGACTATAGCTTCCAGAGTTTACAGTGAAAGGGCACGAGGGCAGGGCAACAAACCGAGCCGGTGTCTGTTTTATTTCATCAGGCACTTAGCATGGCATTTCTGTGTGTGTGTGTGAGTGTGTGTGCAGAGTGTTTTCCTTGTAGTGCTCCTGTGTGCACATAATTTTCAGACAGATGTTATTTTTATTTATTGTGTGTTGGAGAGCAGGGGAAGGGTGAAGGAGTACACAAAGACTTTTGATGCAGGCTAATTCCTGTTTTTTTTCACTCTGCTTCACCTCGGGTCATTACATTTTAACACTCCACTGAAGCCGCAAATTACTATCTTTTTGGCAACAAAAATGCTCTGCTCCAAGAATTATTTCTCACGAGACAGAAACTGTCACTTGTAGGTCTTCGCTGCCAGTGATGCCAAATTTTACTATCTGCTGGTGAGCTACTATATATTAAAGTGATTTAATGCATATTGTCTTTTTGTGTTGTTGTTGTCGATTCCCTTCAATATAAGGACATTAAAAACAGCAAGCCTGCAGTTATGGCATGTTTATGAAAACTGTAATCTTTTCGTGGAACACAGCTGACATCCATCAAACCAAAGGGGGCAATAATGAACAATTTGCCGACTTGAGAGTCTCTCAGATGACTTGATTGATGCTTTTTTCTTACTGTAATTCCTCATTAGAAGCCATGGGAGTAAAAGCTGTTAATGGAAGCCCATAAACAGGAAGACTTGAGTGGTGCTCATTTATTTTAATAGTGCAGTAACATTGCAGTATGCAGGAGCTGAACGGTCTAATGACAGGGACGGCTGTGCAGCTTCATCCATCTGTCTGCTGCTCCACAGCATCACCATCAAAATGTGCAACCTTCTCTTCCCAATGTGGAGCTCTCACATGGGCATAAAAAAATCGATTCTAATGAAACATAAAGCGGCATGGATCGTGATTTTATTCATCATATCACAGTGCACATTCATGCTGAATGTGTTTTCGATATGTTCCCCACTGATTTTGTGCTGTTTTTCACTTCAGTTACAATAAATGCCTCATAAAAGGCCTTGCAAGTAAAACTAGTCCATAGTAGTTAGATGGAAACATGGTAGTCAGAGTTTAACTGGGGACAAAGACTGTCCATGACACAAAGCACCTAGAAGGTTTGAAAAAGGTCAATTTATTGAAAAAAATTAAATTGTCTCACTAGATTCAGCCTTGTAGATATTGTGTCTTTGTTTACCAAGGCTTTGACGCGTCTGTCATAGAGATTTCTCCTCAATGGGATTTAATTTTTGCTCAAAAAAAATAACAAGTTACTTCTTCTGCTGATTCAACAGCAATGTCAAATTCCTCACCTCAACCTTGTTACCCAGAAACCATATTAATACCGAGCAAGTCTCTTCCCCTTTACATTGTGATGATAAATATAATTACTGACTGGGGTCTAGTCAGAGGTGTTTGGAATGAATATAGAGCTACTGTGAACTGCACCACAGCTACAGGGAGGTCGTTCAGCTGAATGGCAACGTAGAAAAAGCAGGACTCCCAGCAAAGTCCATGTTCAAGTCTAGGCAACAAAGAACATTGGTGAAGGTGAGGGGAGTCACGGTCGTGATATGGGTTGAATCTGAAGTTGCTGTGGACGTCTAAAGAGCTTAATAACTGAAAAAGTTTAGAATTTAACAGTCACTTCAAAAAGCAACGAGCCTCACTAAATACTCTGAAGAGGACTTTTCTATTGATTAAAGGCATTATGGAGGATGTTTTTTTTGTTTAATTTGTCTGATTCACATAAAATGAATATACTGACCTTTAGTGGACTTGTATGTATGGTCTCTAAAAGAATAAAAAAATAAATAAATAAACTGTGGACAGGGCAGGACCTGAAAAACATCAGCCAATCAACGCACTCGGACCGAGGTGTTTGGTTTGCTTCCTTTCCTGTCAATCAAAAATCTTCCGGCTCAGGCCGAGTTACGTAGATTACGTACGCCTTGGACTTACGTGTTTTCTGTATGTGTTGCTTTGGTATAGCTTCGTAGTTAGCTGGCGACTTGTTTTGCTCATCTTTTTTTACATAATGGCAGATAAAGATCCAGGGGGACCCAGCCGTAAAAGACAACTTCACGAGTCCTACGCAAGTTTATGGAGGGGGGCGTTTCTTCGTAAACGTTAAGAGGGGCGAGGTTCGAGGGGGGTGAGGGAGAGGTTGTATGTGCACATGCTACGTTCAAAGTCGTAGGAAATTAAATCTCCTCTAATGCCTTTAATCTGTGGACTTTTTTAGTGATTAGTGGCTCCATCTAAACAATTAATGTTCTTCAAAGCATCAGATGTTGAGTTTTATGACTGTATTTAGCAGCTACAATTACAAATAACATTAAAAAACAGTGGTTACTAATGAACAGACATCACTTACGGAGGTTTAGCCTTTCTAATGTTTCCAGAATCGGCTCTACCTGTGTGCTTTCTGGTCAGGTGTCTTTGTACCAGGGCTGCTACAGTAGTACAAAGTACCCTTTAATTTAGGGATAATTGTAACTACTGCTATACTTGGAGAGCTGAGGATCTTTGGAAACCTTTATGCTGAAGTGAGCCAGACTAAGATGGATTCTGGTGCATTTAAACTGGAGCGTTTTCAACCAATGACTGGAGCCAAGAACTGGAGACGTCCAGATATAACATTTAAAGTTATCTGATAGGTGACCTTAGCATTGTATTTCTTGGGGTGTTGGTCTAAAACACACATGATGCTTAGATTTAATTCACTTTGCTTCGATGACTTATAACAAAACAGCAGAGAAGCATGAAGATTTACGTTTCAGAGCTGAACAGTGGGTGGTATTTTGTCACAAACACACACAACGTACAGCATTTGGATGCCAGAAAGTCAACTCATCACTCTGTTTTACAACTATTGATTGCTGCCTGGCTAGCTGCATGTGTTCAGTAGTGTACCTATATTATTCTGCCACACTGATATAGAAGAAAAACAGTAGTTACAATGTAATGACGCATTTTAGATAAAACCTTCTGACAACCATGCAACAGTGCAAAATTTTGACATTGATGGTGGCGACTAATCACAGCTCCATTTCACATATCCATTCATTCATCCATCCATTATCTACACACTGCTTAATCCTCATTAGGGTCATAGGGGGGAGGAGTCTATCCCAGCTGACTCAGGACGAAGGCAGAGGACACCTGGACAGGTAACAGTTTATCACAGGGCTACACATAGAGACACACAATCACACTCACATTCACACCTACAGACTATTTAGAATCACCAAATAACCTCAGCATGTTTGTGGACTGTGGGAGGAAGCCGGAGAACCTGGAGAAAGGCCACACATGTACAGGAGAACATGGAGACTCGGGATCTTCTAGCTGCAAGACGACGGTGCTAACCACCACGCCACTGTGCAGCCCTATTCCAAATATGTTATCCATTAACAGAAAATGGAATCTGGTTGACATTATGTATTCAGCAGGATATCCAGATGTGGCAAATAAGTTGAATTAAAACGTGCATTTCACTACACAGCATGTGTATGCACATGACAAATTCTTTAAAAATGCATCTTGTAGGAGCTTGTGGGACCTGCTGTTGCTCCCCTTTCCTATAGAGGGCGATAGCTGTCAGTCAGAAAGAACAGCGCCCTCTGATGGAGAAGCTGCAGCTTTTTGAATTCAAATGAATTTAGAAGTTTGTGAATGAGTCACCGATCAAATGTCAGCACCCACAACATGAGAGTAGATGTTTCAGTCTTTGTGAACATGAGCATAAACCACCGTCTAACCACCACACTGCTGTTCACAGCGGCTCAGGATTTATTCCAGTAAACTAAAAGTGCTACACGGAGAGAATAGATGCATAGGAATACAGGCAAGGACACAGAGCTGCAATAAAACAAAAGTATAAGCCATCGGGGCCTTTTTCCACCAAAGTAAAAGAACATGAAAATGCTGTCAAACAATATATTGATTTTGGAGGTATCATTCTTCAGGAGCAGAACAACAACAGGAGCCTGTGGCCTGAAATGAACCGGGCCTCACCTTGTCAAATCAATACCCGGTAAAGAAACAATAAACAGAGCTGTGGAGTCTTTTTATGTGTGCATTTCACAATTGCTAGGGAGCATGTTTTATAGGCGGCTGATGTGTGCATGTGTGTGTGTGTGTGTTTATCTGGTGGTGTAATCATGCTTGTTGCCCATCCCTGTCCTCCTTCAGCCCTCCCCCGCTGGCCGCCCTCTTTATTTATTTACCCTGGTCTCATCCAATCGAGTGGCAGATCAGTCTGTGGAAAAGGCAGCTTGCCAAGGCAGCCCTCTGTGACAGAGCAATGCATTAGGACATTAAGACACCAGCTCCTGCGCAAAAAAATCAATCACGCACCCCCAGATGCATTAGAGGCAGAGAAGGGCACCTCTCACACCTTCCTGAATGCCATGCTGGCTGGCTCGCCGGCTCCGTTCCCATCTCACTGGCTCGAGATGCGTTGCACACCTGGCTGGGCTTGTTTGCTTCACTGTTTTTATTCATACCTCCCACCCAGGAGCAGTGAGCTGGCTTTCAAACAAATCATTAGCCTTCTGTATGAGCTGCTGTTGTAAGCCTGTACAGCCAGTGCACTCTTAAAGCCTCCCCTTCTCCTGACTTTCAGTAGATTCATTGATTGGCTGGAATATAATTGCACACACCCTTTCATCTCTCTCTCTCTTTCATTTGGAAGTTTCCTCTCTAGGTAGGAACTATGGAAACCGTGTCAATTATAATAACTCTCCAAACATGTAAGATTGGCTAACATGCTTGGATCTTTGCCAATAAATAATTTGGTTCAAACAGTGGATCAAATGCATTGATCATAATCAGTGGCGGCTGGTGGTGAAATTTGTTGGGTGGGCTAACAAATGCATAATACGGATTAAATGGTTAACACAGCTGCAAAAGCAGCATCACCTATGATACACACAGTTACATCAATTACAGTACACTATACTTTTTTAGTATAGTGTACTGTCACTCACTCACTCACACACACACACACACACACACACACACACACACACACACACACACACACACACACACACACACACACACACACACACACACACCACTACAAAACATGTTCCAACTACAACGACTGCCCACAGACAGCCTGCTGCAACTGTCTTATTACAACTGTTTGGTGACATGTAGTGCAAAACACGCCTTCAGTACAACAGATGACCTCAGCAAAAACAAGGTGTCACAGTCCTTTAACAGGTCACCGTGGGCCTACCTTATTTCAAAAGAAGCTCACATCGACGGCCGATGTGATCCCAGTCTCTTAACTTCCAGCTTTTCCTCCAAAGACATCGAGGAAAATGGAGATGAAAGCAAATAATCCACCTCGTTCATGCTAACGCCCGCCATAGCTTAACCTTTTCTCGCTGCGTCAAAGGCCTGTGGGCTGACTGAAGTTAGCCCAAATGATCAGTAAATCACGGGGGCGGGACATGACACCTGTCAGTCACTTACAAGAACGAAATGAATGAAAGCGGACTGTATCTGCTGGGGCTGTAAAAATAAGCCCATTTTGAAATATTCTGTGTTTTTCTTTTGACTGATTGGTGCTGTTGCTACCTTTGGTTTCACCTAAACTTAAAACAATCTGTTGTAAGTTATTTAAAAAATAATTTTCTCATCTTTTTTGGGTTAGCTTGGGAGGGCTTAGCCCTGTTAGCCCATTTATACCAGCCGTCCCTGATCATAATCATGGTGGAACAACCCACGGTACTAAAAATGCTGAATTTGCAGCTACACTATGTATTCTGAGAGTCTCTTTTGTTTTTTATATTTCTTCATCTTTATTTATTAACAAAGTTTCACAGAGAGCGAGGCTTTTTAATAAAGACGTCCTGCCCACAGGCTTGCACACAGTTGCAGGTATCACACCTGGAAGCTGCCCTGTTCCACCGCAGGCTGATCTGCCGGCCACGGTGCAGCTCCACCGGCGCCGGTTGTGGGTTAAGGACCTTGTCTTTGGCCCCTTCTGCAGTGTTAATGAGGGGGACAAGTGTGATTCATTCTACTTTCCAACCCAGATGTGTTTCATAACAAGGACTACAGCGAAGCATCCAATCACAAAGCAAAACATGAAAATGGCAGAAAGGATCGGGAACAGAACTGAGAATTTGTCCAACATCAATTCAATCAGTGAAGAGAAATCTTTATTAAATTCAAGGTTTTGTATTTGTGTATGATAGAATTGGGGCTTTTTCTAATTTCCACACAGACTGAGCGAGCCCTGGTCCACAGTTCTACTCTACAGGTGCATGTAAAACGTAAAAACTCAAAGATAAATGTAGAAAACTTAGCTCCAGTATTTCCCCTTATGACAAGCATCTTATTTTTCCTTTTTTATTTATTTTTTATTAATTTATTTAGCATTGTGCATCTGTGGCTGTGTTTTATCAGGGTAAGTGGCCCTTTGGTTGGATTTGGCGCTCAGTCCTGCATGTGCAGACTTATTGTTATTCTTCCTATTTGGGATTTTTCCATCTAAAGCATCTTATCTTCTATTTTCCCAATTTTGCTGTCCTGCAGACATGAGTGGATTCTGAGAGATGAGGCGCGAGAGGACACAGAATCTGAGATCAAAACAACATGAATAAAACACAGAGTATGTGAAAACAAGCAAAACAAAAAAGAAAGAAAGAATGAAAGAAAGAGGCAGATCAAAACACAAAATAGAGAAATGAATGAAAGGCAGAGCCGGTGCTGAAGTGGAGCTGGTGTTAGCGGGGTTCTTTCTGGATCAACCGGGCATTAGTCCGTCCATTTAGCTCTGACAACACGTCTCCACTGGGGACTGGAAAGAGCAGCACCATTAAAGGACACCCTGTCATTTCTAGGGCCACGTCCTTTAATATACAATAAGCCATTACTTTTACTGTCATTTGCTGTAATGAGTGGTTCAGGTGTAAGAGAGTCTCTAGAAGTTGTAGGTCTGTGTAAAAATCATTTAGATGCTGTTGGACTGAAACATGAGGACCTAGTGTGTCAATATTGCCCCAAATGATTAATAAAAGCTTATAGCACGAGTGCCATTTAGTCAAAGTTCAACAAGACAAAATATTACAAAAATGAGACACAAAACGATAAAAGTGAGAAACCAAATGACAAAAAAATGAGACAAACGACATGAAACAAAACAGAAAGAGAACAAAACAAGAACAAAAAAAAGTTAGCGCGACAAAAAAATGGACAAACGACATGAAACAAAACAGAAAGAGAACAAAACAAGAACAAAAAAAGTTAGCGCGACAAAAAAATGGACAAACGACATGAAACAAAACAGAAAGAGAACAAAACAAGAACAAAAAAAAGTTAGCGCGACAAAAAAATGGACAAACGACACAAACAAGACAAAAAAGGACAAAAGTGTGAAACAAAAACAACAAAAACACTACACAAAAGAAATACAGCAAAACAAAAAATGACAAAAATAAGACAAAAACACAAGCGAGACAAAAAGGAAGCACAAAATAACAAAAACAAGAAACAAAACGACAAAAACATGAAAATAAATGACAAAAGTCACATAAAAAAGACCCAACAAAACAAGACAAAATATTACAAAAAATGAGACACAACATGACAAAAAAACACAATGAGCAATCTGGTATTTTACTCGATGATCAAAACAACTTGTCGTGGTCCAGAAATGATTTTAAATTTATGGTTTTACAAATGTACAAATTGCACTTAATGTCTTCTCTGTAATTTTTACACTTTTTAAAGTCGTCCCACGGTCGGGATGAGACCCTCTGGAGGACCGGTTTTGGGCCGCCGGCCACATGTTTGACACCGCTGGCTGATAGGATCCTCCACACTGACCTCTTCATTCAATAAGCAATCAGTAGTGATGCACATCATTGAAGAATCTCCTTAAAGTGGAATATGTAGGTCTAATAATGAAGAATAGCTTCAGTTTTTTGGTCTGCTTTAAAGGAGAGCAGCTCTTCGCCGGCAGACTTTGCTGCATGACAAATCCAGGAGAAAGGAAATAAGACTGGGACATTATCTGTGGAGGGCAGTCCCATCAAAAAAATGAATATTGCTTTTCTCCCCTTCCTCAGCCTCAGCCCCAGATAACGTCGAAGCAAATAAATAAATAAAAGCCGCAAATAAGCGTTGCCTGTTGCTCCAGTCATTTCTCTATTACTTTGGCCAGTGGAGTGAGACCGACTTCTTATTTCTTGCTCTGAGAAGCAGCTCTCAGTTTCGTTGATAAAAGAGGAAGAAAAAAAGGGAGAGGAGGAAATGGAGGAGGGAAAGGAAGGGGGAGGCGGTGACAATGAATCCTGTGAATGAATTTTGCTCCTTTGAATATTGTTATGTTGTCAGGCTGAGGATGGGCGTTACCTCTCTACCTCATATTATTAATTATTCACACAAACAGCTGATTTCTGTCATACAGGTGGTATAAAAATAAAACATAAAGAGAAGCCTAAATAACCAAATCACCGTGTTATTACTTTAATGGTTCCAGCGCTTATTTCGTCATTAAAAAAAAATAAAAAATGGCTGAAATAAAAACTGCCCTTAAAAAAAACCAAAAAACCCTAAATAGCGGTTTGGCTAATGCCCCTATAACGAATGTGAACGGCGTAAACAGCCTGTTGATCAGCTGCATTCTGTAAAAACAGCAATTTGAATAAGTGTGGCAGAAAGCAGATGTGAGGAGCAGCCCAGCTTTTGTGTTAAGTGCTCAGCCAACACGCTTCAGTCAATGCACCCCCCCTCCCCTCGCCTGAGAAAAAATAAGCATTTAAATACTAAATGAATTATCACGCCACACCTGCCTCGACAACAGAGCCGTGAAAAAGTGAAGTAGCTTTTGTTGGGAACAATGTGTCAGCGCTCCATCCATCATAACGCTGCACTGGAAGCCACATCTGTCACGAGCACGCTGCTTTCTCACCTCCGCTAAATGCTAATGAAGCTAAGTCAGGTGTGCTGCACAGTTTGCATTTAACAGCCCCAGCCCTCGTTTTTCTTTTTTCTTTTTGACAAAGTAGTGTTTCATGTGCAGTTTGTTTTGCTGACCCATTAGTGCAGCTTTAAAGCTGTAAGGGCACAGCTTCAGAGATCACACATTCAGTTTCCATCGCTACACTATAAGCTAAGTGTGCCAACATAATGTCCCCTTTTCTAAAAATGTGACCAGATCAGAACTTCAACTTTGTGATTACACATGAACAGAAAGCATTTGAGTATTTATATAGAAAGTAGAAATGATCAAACAAATGAGTCATCATACTGCGAGTTATTTTGAGGCTTTCATAGTTACTCTGCCAAGGATTTGTGACGACTGGCATACATTTGTCCATCTGTCTGCCTGTCTGTCTGTCTGTCTGTCTGTCTGTCTGTCTGTCTGTCTGCCTGTCTGTCTGTCTGTCTGTCTGTCTGTCTGTCTGTCTGTCTGTCTGTCTGTCTGTCTGTCTGTCTGTCTGTCTGTCTGTCTGTCTGTCTGTCTGTCTGCCTGTCTGTCTGTCTGTCTGTCTGTCTGTCTGTCTGTCTGTCTGTCTGTCTGTCTGTCTGCCTGCCTGTCTGTCTGTCTGTCTGTCTGTCTGTCTGTCTGTCTGTCAGCAACATTACTCAAAAACGGATTTGGATGAAATTTCCAGGGAAGCTCAGAAATGACTCAAGGACCAAGTGATCAGATTCTGGCAGTGATGCAGCTTATAGTCTGGATCCACGGATTAGTTAAAGATTTCTGTATCATTGCCAGATAGCAGCACGGCATCACTGTAACCATGACAACCAGTGAACACTACATCAGCTGATTGTGATCCTGCTACAAATCCACCTCTGAGGACTTATCAGGACTTATCCATCAGAAATGATCCAAGGAACAGCTGATTAAACTGTGGGGGTGTCTCTGAGCCACCCGCTACATGTTTAGGTCACGTGATCCGGTATCCGTACATAACGTACACATGCAGAACACACGCCTGTACTCAGAGGAAGGTGATTTTTTTTTTTACTAAAGATTTCATCGCTCAGAAATGAAACAATGACTGAGCAGCCTTAGTGGAGTACTGCTCTCTGAGTGCTTTTCTTGGCCTCATTTTCTATCACTTACATGCAATAGAAGTCTGTCCATAGAACATCATTTACTCCAATTTAAGGGTTCATGGATACACCATTATTTACAACATCATTTAAAAGAAACAGCCTTGGTTGCAAAGAAACTGATTTTGAGAATATGGAAGATGTACTTTGTGCCCACCTGTGACTTATGGCTGGGAGAGATGGCAAACACTACATCTGGAGAAACTGAGACTCTATAGTGAAAGCAAGGGAAATGTGTTTGATAAAATGTGGGAACCTCTGTTAAAGTTCCTTTCTGGTAATAATTAGTGTGATGATGTAATGTTATGCTGCTGCTCAGCTTTTGTTAATTTGTGCACTTTTCCACCCTTTTTTTTTTAATGCTTGAATGAGGTTGAGTCTTGTTGAAAATATGTTACCCTTCTTTCTGGATGTGCTGGGGTCTCTATGTTCTTTTTTTTTTGGAGGGGGGTGGGTATGGGCTCGTTTTTTGTTCTGTTTTTTTATGTTCTCTTGTTCCTGTTTTAAAAGAAAATTTATATATATATATAAATAAACAGCCTCTACATGTACAGAGCAAACAGAGTAAGAAAGTAGAGATTTGGTTGCAAAAAGAAACTCAAATGATGGAGTTGATCAAAAACAGGTCCTCTGTCAGCAGCAAAGACTGTATATAAAGATGGACGTAGCATCTGGCTCCAGAATTGAAGTCCACCCAGAAGTGTCAAAAACTTGCAATATCCCGCCGTCCGCTAGGGTTGGCTCCAAAAAGCTTTTTCTCCATAGACCCCAATTCATTTTTGGTAAAAATAAAATTTGATAGACTGATGTTCTACAGCTCAGGATTTTTTTCCCCGTTAGTTTTCATGGTCAAAATGAGAGATCAGGTGGCCGATCTTAAAATAAATCAATGCTGAATTTTAAATAAATCGTTAAAGTTGGCGGAGCCAGGGGGCGTGGCTATACTTGATAGACAGCAACAGAAGCCTCTGCGGTAAAATGTGGGCGGGATAAGAGAGTCCTCAGCCAATCCTGCCCCTAGTTGCTCTCCGGTCCAGTCTGTTTGATGCTTTTTACGTCACTGGCTCCAAAAAATCCAAAACAGCAACGAGGAAGTAGCAAAATCCGGGCTTCATTTTCTCGGCGTTGAAACCAACGGGTGACGTCACGGTTAGTTTACGCCTGGTCAGAAGTTGAGGCAACATGATTAATTAGTCTGACCAACTAAATCTGCACCATATGACGAGTGCAAAGATGGATCTAAATGCCAGCATGAAACTCCTGCCAGTGTTATACTGTATAAGAAAGTTTCCAAATGGCAGAGAGAAACCACTTTGTTAAAAACATCATACCAATTAACAGAGTTGCCAAAAAGAGCTGTATGAAAAATGCAAAAACACACATTTAAACAGAGCTGTCACAACAGGAGTCTTATTCAGCTGCAACAGGCGTCTGGTGGAGCTGGACAACGTAGCGCTAGATAAATCTGAAAAGTCACCGTTTGCACATTTTTCCTTGAGGATGGTATCTGTGATAAAGCTGCAGCAGGGATGCTGCTGAGGTGAAGTCTGCCATCCTGAACACATGGACCAGAACACGGGGTTTTACAGACAGACTGCATCCTTAGTTATACCCATGGTTTATTTACTAAGCTGTTCTTTCATATTGCAATAAATATTGGAGAAAAACAATGTCAGTTTTTTTCCAATATTGTGCATCCCCTAAGCTAGACAGAAAACAAACAGGATTTAAAGTATTTTGAACAATATTTTCATTTGAAAATACAGCAAAACTATATAATACATGACTCTATAGGTCAGGGATGGTCGCAGTGTTGGATGTATGTGAGCAAAATAAAGAGGAAAACTGCACTGAAAGGTTAGATTGTAATGCAACAGACCGAGGAAAACCAAATAACCTTGGTTCAGCCTGTCCAGTGGAAGGTGTCGGGGTTAGATACCTGCCGATCTTTGATTACAAATAACCGGCGATAGACAAAACACAACGTGGGAGGAGCACTGATGGTGACTAAAGCTATCACAACTGTCACTATTGAGGATATAATAAAAGCATAGAAGGGCCTCATTACACACAGTACAGCTGTCTGATGTTTTTGCAGTGGCATCAATGGATGAAATAAATACTGAAAAAATACAGAATCAGTGCTAGTGGACTGTAAAACTGCACCTACATAACAGTGTTTTGAGCTACATGCTAATACCACCATGCTAAGCGCTAACATGCTAGTGGGGTTCTGTGGCTCTTTGTTTCAAATTAAAATATCTCCGACGTGTTTCTACTGGATTCAGATCAGACCACATATGTGACCAGGTCATCGTTTTCATTTTTTCCTTCTTTAGGAACTCTTGTATGTTTCTACAGTGCGCTTTTGATTATTGTCATGCTGGAATATTCCTCTTCTGCTGTGGGCCAGCTAGTCAACCAGTATTTTGGTATATCCACAAGTGATCGTGGTTCAGTCAATAAACAGCACGTCTCCAACAACTTTTGCACTCATGCAGCCCCTGATCTTCACTTTTCCACCCCGTCATGTCTGAACTCATCTGTGTTCAGAGCTAGGTTGAGCTAATGGTACCACCCATGATGTCATTCAAGGAGATCATCCAGCGACGCTATAATTCGTGGCACTGTGACTCATCAGTACATCCTGGTTACAGTTACTGACTGATAATTAGTTGGTCACAAATCTTCCTGCATCCCTGTCCGTATGTGTGAAGTCTGTATCAGATATTTCAATCCTTTTTGCAACATATGGAGTCAGTATGCAGACTTGCAAACAGACACATACCATTGGTCCACAGTTGAGAAACTTCTTCTGTTTGTAGTTCATTTTTATAACAGTGTCCATGCAAGTAGACTGAGCTGACATCACAGGTGTACTCAGTATTCTACCAGTGATCACAGGCTTTCTATCTGGAGTGTCAGTGATCACAAAAGTATGAACTTTTGATTGTATTTCTGCTTTGGGGCCTCCATTGTCAAAATACTCTTTCTAAACAATTAATTTTTGATTGTTCATATGAGAAAATACTTCACCTGCAAACTACTGTTTTAAATGATTTGACATTTGAGGGACCAAATCACCCGCCGTGTCCAAAACCGTGGAAGAGTTTTTGGCTTGAAACATCAAATGAATTAGTGTTTGTGTTGAGCTACACCTTGTTTCATCCACAGCATCAATGAGAGAAGAAACAAACTGGAATGACCTGAGGACATTTGGAATTACTTGGCATTCAGGTCGTTTGACTAGAGACTCCTCAGGGCCACAGATGACAACAATGACATTCGGTGAGAGATAGAAGCAGCTGAGCATGACTTCAATCTAATTCTTTGCCAGTTTCTGTGAAAGTCACAGAGCCCAAATGATTCTGTCCACTGGTCAAAGAAGAAACGGGGGAAATATCGGGGCACAGCCGAGTACTTAGAAGAATCAACACACTTCCTATTACGCTGCAATTAACTTGAGAAACGACCTGAGAAAGATGCAAAACGATATTGTCCAGAGGACATACGAGACCACAAGCAATTTGCCTCCTACTGCAGGTGATTTCAGCTGATTTTGTGGGTGTGACTGCACAACATAAGTATGCATTTTGCCCTTACACCTCAGGTCAACAGGATGCAAACACACAAACATGCGTACACGTTCACACATACAACCCAGCTGCATGAAAACAAAGCAGCAATCATCAGCTTGGCCTTTTGCCAGCTGAGCCATCTCACAATGTATGTAAATAACATTTCATTTCATATCTGAGCTCCATTAAATGCGATTAAATCATAATTATAAAGATTGCAACAGAGAGTTTTCGTGCTTTTGTGAAATTGTGGAACGTTGAGGGACTTAAAACTCACACCTGACTGTCTCAGACATCCTGCTGAAAGGTGACATAGAAAATAAAAAATGTTTTAAAATAGTACCTTGATGGCAAGACATTGGCCTTCTGACATAAACGCACCCACTGCTCATAATAGAGATTACACCTGAAACTCTCATTAAAACCTCTTCGACAAGCCTCCCACCTTCACTCTCTTAAAAAGTGGTGGCTCTTTCAGAACACTTAAAGGTCACTGAAATTCCCAAGGAAATTATGTGAATATGGTTGGGAGGCACAGAGGAGGTGAGAGAGAAAGGAGAAAAGGGGTTTTATCTGCCCTTTCCTCGCTCCAGCGGTTCCCTAAACTATTGGCTGTTCGTGTCACTGAACACTGGAGGAAGAGCTGAAGCTTGACCTGGATCCATCTCTGTACACCAGAGGACACCCGGTGAATCTGGTAGTGTAGGGAATAAACACTCATCTTCAGAGCAGACACAAACACCTCAGGAAACAATGTGATCTGGATGAAACCTGATGAGGTTCAGAGAGCTTTCTAATCCTGATTACAATGATCTAAAAGACGATGGAAATGTTGGCTTTGAAAAGGTAAACCAGCTGCTCTCTCATGTTTTACAGTTTTGATGACTTCCTTACTGGACACATTCTGTTGCCCAGCATTATCTCACCTCCTCCTTTGAATCTGTTATAGCTACTACTTTGTCAATTAAATGCAGTAAATGAATGTAATCATATTGTTTTTGGGCTGCACTAAGCCCAGGATACAGGGATGGTGCCCCACGCCAAACGAAGCTTGACCCCTGTCCTACATCTGCACAGCATGCGACGCCTACATAACAGCGTAGGTGGGGTTAGTTACTAATCTGTAGAGCAAACACAAACAGCATGATCTGGATGAAATTTATTGTGTAAGCGCACAGTTTAGGTTATTGAACAATTGTGGATTCTTTTTAAAGGAAAAAAAAGTTGACTTTGACATGGTAAACCAAGTGTTCTCTCATTTTTTTTACGTTTTTTTTTCCTTATTGCGGATATTTTGTAGCTAAACATTACATAAAGACAGGACTGTGAACATAAATTGTTCAGAGCAGCACTAAGCCCAGGATGCAGGGACGGTGCCCCACGTTAAACGGTGGTCCATACTCTGGAACTCACAGACTGAGCACTATCACCAAACTGTCAAATATATTTTAACACATTTGGGCTCTTTCATATATATTTTGAGCCCTCTATGTTTCTTTTTCTAAAACGTGTGCCGACTTTGGCTGAGGGAATTAACCGCTTTTCATAGCAATGACAAGTTAGCACTAAAGCAAAACTAAACTAAAAACATGATAAACAAGCATGAATAGAGCAACCGACCCCAACATTATCATAAAATAGAGGCTAACATCACTCACTGGTGATTTAAAGAAAACAACTAAGCATTGTTTGTCTGATGATGGCATGATGACACCAAACATGCTTTCTCTTAAGTGCCTTGGCAGTGAAGAAAGTAAAACAGATAAAATATAATGTTCCAAATCCACAATAGCAGAAAAGATGTTGTGGCATTGTTAAGGTGTGGTGACAGGTGTGCCACAAAGTGCTGTCCCAACCCTATTTACGCCACCTGGAGGACCTTACAGTTCTTTGCACTTATTCACATTCAAGTATAAGACAGAATAAGATAGAAACTGATATATAAGGTGATACTGTACTCCAGTAAAAGCAGCAAGGACAGAAAACTTTCTATTTATGAGGGAAATATGACAATAAGTAGTTAGACACATTTCACAACTGTAAACACCTCCTGCAAGTCTTTTAGAACTGACTTTAACCAAGAAATGATGACATTGCCATTTCTCCTTGAGCATCTGAGTCTTTGTATGTTGAGTATCACAGTGCAGCGGTTATAGAGCGCTCATGATAACCTCCATTAGCCACGTGAGCCTTTTAATAAACGCTGCGGGGGGAGTTTTGCCGTGCGTATTGGGTCGCTCAGGATCACTTTGTAAAGCAATATTTGACTGAGCAGCTTGCATGAAGCAACGCTTCTGTTGGCAATTATTCGCTGATTAATTTTTAACCTCGTCCCAACAGCCCAATAAATAAACAAATGCATTTAATGAAACAAATTGGTTCCATACCACAATAATTGTTAATAAATCATTCAAAGCATGTGTATAGATTATACATGCGTCACCCCTGATTTTCATTAAAAAGACAAAGCTGAATTCTTAACAATCGCTGCAGGCCCCAGAGGCATCTGCTAATCAATATGTAGGACTGGATTGTTTGGCTCCTTGAGGGGAAAACACAAAGTTTGTGCATACAGTTGAGGTAAACAAGTCATCAAGGTTTAAAAAGTTGAACACTGAGTGAATGTGCTGTAAGTTCAGACTGCCTCTCTGGAACCTCTGAGCAGCTGAATACAAGGAAGCATGAATTATTTGGCGGTCTGCTGGTGAAGGCGGCGAAATGGAAATGAGCTGTGATTATGAAGGTCAGAGTGTAACCCTCCCTGCTAGAACCACCTCCTCAAATGACTGAAGTGAAGTCAAACGCAGCAGCGATGACTGCACTGTGGGCCTATTATGACGAACACATGGTGAGATGCACTTTCATCACAGGGATGTTATCTGGCCTTTGAAACACACATCATTATAAATGTGACAGTCTCTGGGGCTTCAAGCGCTCCAGTCCTTCCCTATAAATTACTGAAGCTGCTTCCATTGTTGGTGATGAGCCGCGTTCCCATATCCATGCCGCATGCTTCAACGCTAATCAGATTGTAGCTCCGCTGTGATGGGCATTTGTCATTAGCTGTCATTATTGGATACAAATGGCCCTTGGCTGTATTCTGTCATGTCTTTGACAGCCCTCTGAGGTGTTTGATGATGGAGGGTCTCAGCGAGGTGTCACTGCGTCCCTCTCAAAGGCCCAAAGGTAGTGCACACTCACCACTTCTGCTGCACATGACACATTATTGGATGTGACAAGTGGCTTCGTTATCACTGGGCCGGCCATCAAAGGTCCCTGAAATATCTTTGGAGCTTTCAGGTGTTTAGTAGGGATTTTTACAGGGAAGTGACAGGATGCCTCATAAACAAATCAGTGTGTATGCGGGTGTAGGAATGGAACTCTGACAGAGTGATACTGTCACATCGAGGACATCGTTCTGTGCTCATTAGACCTGCATGTATCTCTGAAAGAAGAGCGAGCTACTCTGATGGTTTACTCATTCATAATGCCATCATTAAAACTGCTGAAATCAGATCAGAACAAACTGGTCTTGTAAAATTTAAATGAAAATAGACGTCAGAATGAGCAAAAGAGCAGATTTCACATTAAGACTGGAGAAACTCGGTGATAATTCATCCTCTGAACTCCAACAGTTTCTGACCACTGTTGTTGCTTCCATCACATTTTCACTCACTGTGGGCTCATTTTCCCTCCATGAAAACAGCACAACCATGGCCCGATGCCAAGAACTCAAAAATGTCTTTTGTGCAGTAAAACATAGCTATAATGCCATGAATCTGAAATAAAAGCTGAAGATAATTTATTCCTGCTTTTACCAAAATTTAGAAAAACTGGAATCTTTAACTTTTTTTCCCCCAGTGACTAAATCATGAAAATAACATGTGGGCTCTACATATTCCATACACTTATACTTTTTTTAATCAGCATCCATACCTCTGCACAACGTAAACACTGCCTGCAGTTCAACCCAGTTCAGCTGAAAAGTCCCAGAATTTGTGCCATGTCGCTGCTGGTCACAGCTCAGTCACTAACGTCTTTAAAGTTCTGTTGTAGACTGCATTTTTTTTTAGTTTTTGCAGATTAGTCCAAACGATTCACTTTTCACAGGCTTGATTTAATGAACAATCGTGACTTTAAGCTCACATTTGTTTACATTTTCCAGTGGAACGAGATGTCAGAGAGGTTTAAGGACGTTTGGAAATGTGAAAATCTGATGATTCTTTCTGTTTTTAGAGTCTCTGCCTTTAAAAAAAAACTACCATTTTGGTGATTTTTGTAAACAAACATGCCTTTACGCCTCTAGGCAGGCTTTGGGGGGTTTGGAAGGTGAAGCAGCTGTAATCTTACACTGAGAGATCCCAGGGATAGTCCCTCCTGCAAATAGTTTAACTTTGTAAAAATGAACAATTATTTGAAACTAACCAATATCTATTTAATACCTGTGACTAAAAAGTTAGGTTCATGGCATGCTGAATTTCCTCAGACAGTTACAAGGCCTTTATATACACAAACTGCAGAATCTAATCACAGCCATTCATTCAAAGTGTTTGTTCAAGAGGCTGGCCTTAATTTCTAAATCCATCTTCTTGAGCAGCAGAATTGGTCATTGTTTTGCCCTGTTACCAAGTTTAGCTTTCACTTAATACAAATTGAACATTTCCATTTTATTCAAAGCTCTCCAGTGTATCAATGGATGGAAACCCCTTTTTTCTCAACAGTGCTTTTATTGTGAAATGTGCATTATGCTTTATTGCATTCACTGAGACTTTTCCCCTGGCCCGTCCTCGCTCTGGCCTTTATTTGTTCATGCATTATTGTTACATGTTAGACTTAATTCATGAGGTAAAACAGCACATTCACTCTACAGGCTAACTCACTGCTAATGCTAGCTGCTACTGAAGGAAATGTCCACAAACAGGGTCTGCTTGACTTCCTATTCCAAAACTCATTTTAGAACACATTAAATATGATGATTCCCAGAAATGTCTTTCAGCTGTAACTCTTTGTGAAATCCTAAAAACCCACTTCAGATTCAGCCTTCTTGGAGCTTTAATCACAAAAAAGAAACTGCAAAATTGTGAAAGGACTGAAAAGGCCCATTTTACTTTTTTTTTTACCCCCTGGTTTTTAAAATAAATTCTTATTTTTTAGCAGAATGGTCCCTCTAATGATGCCCTTGAGCCTCCAGATGCCTGTCCTTGTGTCTTTAGTGAGGATGTCTACATAAGAAACGCCTGTGATGAGTCCTGTAGCCTCCGGCCGACCAACAACACAACACGGTGAGGCTTTATTTGAAAGCATGAGATGGCAGAGAGCGTTTCAAAGGAAGTCTTCTCCTCTGAAATGATGAACAGCAGAAAGCAGGACATGCACTCTGCTGGTCCCGTCAGGGCGCTGTGGGAATACATCAGTGTTGTGTCGGCGTCATAAGCATACTCGTGTTTTCTAGAAAGTCAGACACCCTCTTGGGAGACTTTACCTGGAGGTGGCTGCTTTGTCAAGCCTCAGTTAAATGCCACACATGGGCAGGGGGTTAACAGCCTTCGTGTTCTGCAGCAGGTCGTAGGGTGGCGTCCCACAACAGATGGCATGGAGCCCACGCCGAGCCTGCAATGTGACACGGCACACGAGGAAAACTAACAAGCGGCGTAGCCTTGAGGGAGGACTGCGAAGACACAAACAATAACAGTTTAGCTGAACGCCGGGATGCGGTCCACAGCGCTCCACGTGGCGTTCAAGCTTTATTTCAAGTGGCAGCCTCCTGCCCACCTCTCCCATGATTAATGAGGGCACAGCAGATGCTATGGATACGGAGCAGAGGGAGCAAAGCAGGGAATGGCGCTCTTATCGCCACCCAACACGACGCCAGACTTTGCTCCTTCACCTTTGCTTCGGACATGTCTGGCTGTGGTCATGGATGCAAGAGTCTGCTGCCTCTCTCTGAGTATTTTTATGTCTGTCTGTGTGAGCTACAGCTACTTCTGCTCACTTTTAGAATAGAGTAGAATAGAATAGAATAGAATAGAATAGAATAGAATAGAATAGAATAGAATAGAATAGAATAGAATGTGCGTTAATGTCATTATACAGTGTACAACAAGACTGGATAGCTTCTCCCTTTCAGTGCAAACACAGCGCAAGACAAAGTTTTAAAAATCCTAAAGGCAGTGCAAACAGTCTCTATTTACACATATACAACATAAATATCAAAAATGATAAATATCTTTGAAATATATATGAGAAATCTGAAGAAAAATAATGTATTGCTCTGTAAAAAAGTGTGCTGCACACTTTGAGATGATTGTATTTAATGAAAAAAAAGAATAATGCAAACATGCATTTCCAATCTGGCACTTTCATCCGATACAAACTGTAAATAAATTGTCTGCAATTTGAATTATTTGTCTTTTCACACATTATAAAGACTGTTAGTTGTAAACTGACCACATAGATGAATGTGAATATATGCATTGCACGACTTAATAATTTTCAGATTGCAGATCATAGGAAGCACATCCAACCATGCAGAACATTTTTACCATACATGATTATATAGACGGGGTGTGGGAATGATTTATTAATGAATGAGCAACACAAATTTCACTTTCTAATTTCTCTACAAACTGGTCACAGGTGTTTTTATGTCTGAGGATGGGTGTTTGTTTAAAGTCCTGCAAAAATCTCACCACTCAGCAGCCATCTTGCTCCCAGGCAGTTCTTCTAAGCTGACAGGACCAGGCCCACAATGTCAAAGAACAGGAAGAGAGCTATCACTGACATTATACAGAATTAGTCAAATCTGATATAAATGACTAAAAAAGTTGGTGAATTTGCCAAAGAGCAATGTTTCTTTCTGCTTTATTGATGGAAATCTATACATTTTCTGCTATTTTCAAACCTTTTAATGAACAAAAATGTCTACTATGGCTGAGTAAATGGGATCGACAGTTAGCAAAACCAAAATGTACAGTGTTCATATAAAGTACTCATATTTTCATGGCTTTTGCTTTTCAGCATTGAATCATCGTCAGTAGCAGCTGGCTTTCTGACAAGAATTTAGAAAATGATGCTTCTTTCATGCCAACGTGAAAACAGCTTTCTACAAAGGAATTTTGAGTTTAATATGAATAAAAACGGTTAAAGAAGTGCTTGTAAGATCCTTTTAAATCAGTATTCAGCAGATGCATCGTTCACTGTGAGCCTGTGTGGACAGGTCTCCATCAGCCCGAAACATCAGGACACCACACTTTTACCTCATTCTGCTTTTCAGGACTGCTGCAGCTCTGTCAGGTTGCACTGGGATTGGAAGTTGGACTGAAGTTTGTGCTCTGACTCTGACACTCCAGAACATTCACGTTGAATGTTAAACCATTTCCTGGATGCCCTGGGTCATCATCCTGTTAGAAAACAACTCAAACACCCAGTCACAGCTCTCCTGCAGACTACACCACGTTGTCCTCCAGGGTTTCTCTCTGTTGCTGCATTCATTTAACTCTGAGGGGCTGCGGTGGAGAAGCACCCCCCACCATGATGCTGCCACCACCGTGCTTTATGGTGGAGACGCACTCCACACCATGATGCTGCCACCACCATGCTTTATGGTGGAGAAGCAACCACACCATGATGCTGCCACCACCATGCTTTATGGTGGAGAAGCACCCACACCATGATGCTGCCACCACCATGCTTTACGGTGGAGAAGCAACCACACCGTGATGCTGCCACCACCGTGCTTTATGGTGGAGAAGCAACCACACCATGATGCTGCCACCACCATGCTTTATGGTGGAGAAGCAACCACACCATGATGCTGCCACCACCGTGCTTTATGGTGGAGACGCACTCCACACCATGATGCTGCCACCACCGTGCTTTATGGTGGAGAAGCACCCACACCATGATGCTGCCACCACCATGCTTTACGGTGGAGAAGCAACCACACCGTGATGCTGCCACCACCGTGCTTTATGGTGGAGAAGCAACCACACCATGATGCTGCCACCACCATGCTTTATGGTGGAGAAGCAACCACACCATGATGCTGCCACCACCGTGCTTTATGGTGGAGACGCACTCCACACCATGATGCTGCCACCACCGTGCTTTATGGTGGAGAAGCAACCACACCATGATGCTGCCACCACCATGCTTTATGGTGGAGACGCACTCCACACTATGATGCTGCCACCACCATGCTTTATGGTGGAGACGCACTCCACACTATGATGCTGCCACCACCGTGCTTTATGGTGGAGACGCACTCCACACTATGATGCTGCCACCACCGTGCTTTATGGTGGAGACGCACTCCACACCATGATGCTGCCACCACCGTGCTTTATGGTGGAGACGCACTCCACACCATGATGCTGCCACCACCGTGCTTTATGGTGGAGAAGCACCCCACACCATGATGCTGCCACCACCGTGCTTTATGGTGGAGAAGCACCCCCACCATGATGCTGCCACCACCGTGCTTTATGGTGGAGACGCACCCCCCACCATGATGCTGCCACCACCGTGCTTTATGGTGGAGAAGCACCCCACACCATGATGCTGCCACCACCATGCTTTACGGTGGAGAAGCACCCACACCATGATGCTGCCACCACCGTGCTTTATGGTGGAGACGATGTGAAATGTTCGGTGTTTGTCAAACACTGTTTTTTCTCTGGTGACCAGAAAGCTACATTTTTATGTTGTCAGACCAAAGGACCTTCTTGCAGCTGACTTTAGAGTCTCCCTGCAGGCAAACTCTGGACCACATTTAATATGAACTTTTTACAGCAGTGACTTTCTCTCTGCTATGATATTCTCCTCTAACTCTAGGAGTAGTTAAGAACAGGAAACAGCTGCTGCATGAACAGTCTCTCAAACCTCAGCTGCTGAAGCTTACGGCTCCTTCAGAGAAGTCACAGGTGTCTTGGTGACCTCCCTCACTAGTTTATAGTTTCTTTCCTGTCTCTCAGTGTTTGAGGACAACCTGCCCGAGGCAGATTTACATGTGCTATGTCTCTTCTATAGCTTAATGATGGATTGAATTGTACTTCAAGGATGTTCAAACACTTACATATCCCTCCTCTGATGAATGATTCTCAATAACCTTTTAATACGGGTGCCTGGAGTGTTCTTTAGTCTTCATGGTGTAGTTCTATCCAGAAGGACTGAACCTTCCAGATACAGGTGTTTTTATACTACAATCACTAAAGACACATTCACAGCACGCAGATGATCTCTATTTCACTGCTTGTGTGACTTTCAGCACCACCTGTGTGGAATTAAGTCATTTTAAAGGGTTCACACTTATTTCACCTCTAAAACTTTAATTATCTGCCATTAATTTGTAGAAATCTGTGTTTACTTATGAAAGCCTTTTTATTGATAAATTCTTGTCAAGACAGCTAGATTAAACAATGTTTAAAGGCAGTAGAAGGGAAAAACATCCAAAGGGGATGAAAAGTATTCAAAGGAACTCTATGTACATTTTTTATTCTCAGTTCTTACCAACTGGCGCTGATGAGGTTCCTCAAGATCTTAAAATCAGGAAACCCCTGGAGGAAAATAAAACTACACTTCTGTCTCTGTTTTTATGTTATGTTGTGTCTTTCTAAACACATGTATTGTTGAGGGAAAGTGAACTGATGACAAGTGTGTGCATGAAATAAAATAAATGAGTATGAAAATACTTTCCTGAAGTGCAGATTGTGTTTTCATTTCATGACAGGACTGTGTGTGACTGACATGCTGCTGAAGCCTTCCCCTGCTGTGGCTGACTTATAAATCACTCTGATTTACTGCCATTGAGGCCTCACACCTCTTATTGCCATTTCTTGCCCCGGGCTACTCCTTGCTTTTATTTTATGTATTTTTTTATCTCCAGGCATAAATTAGTTCCTGCTTAAGTAGGAAGACAGGCTTGGCCCTGCAAAGCTAAGATGAGTGTCCTCCTAACCACTTGTGCAGATTTAGAACTCCTTGTTGAGCAAGGGCACATGAAACGGGGAGTCGTTTATTAACGATCCTCACTGGAAGCACAACAACCATAACACTGCATGATAGAAAACCAACTCTCTGGCACATTACGAAGGCAGGAAACAAGTATTTTGTACCTGTTTCCAATTATAGGGCCGCATTTTCTCCCCCCAATGGATTATTTATGATGTAGCTTCATTTACATCTGGTTCATTTGGATAGGAAGGTCTATAAATACTTCAGCCGCCCCACAAATTAAGTCCTAAAACAGCCGGCAATGTCAATACTGTAAGAGAATGCACGGCGGTCCTCAAGCAGCTGGTTTTCCTCGGCGGTGAGCACATGGAGACTGATTGCATCCTTCCTGAGCTGATCCTATTTTCATGTGTGGCGGTATAGTCGAGCTGGAAAGGTCAGGTCTAAATTGAGAACAGGGGACAGATCTTTCAAGGTTTAAGGATCAAATCTCAAAAGTCACTTTCGGAGCCGGTATGAAGGAGAGTGAATGATGTGGAGAGGAGATGTTCTCTCTTCTTACCTGAGAGTCGCTCTTGTGAGTGGAGACTTGTTCTGCATCACACTCGTAGCGTACCATTTATCTTATTTTTTTCCCCTAGCAATGTTATTTTCCTGTCCTCACACTATGAAAAACTAATGACCCATTTCACTGCCACACCAGAAAGACTGTCCTGTTCTTCAAAATAACTATCATTTATACCTCTGCAGTATAGATTCTTCCTTGCTGCCTTATCTCTCAATGGTCGTGCTTTTGCATAAACATGAATATGTATGTATACCTCAGTCTGTCCTTTGCTTCAGTTACCACTGAATGCATGAATCTGCAGACAGAATTAACATCAGGGTAAGCCACTGTCGGCATGAAAACATTTCTTCAGAGATGTATTTAATGTAGTCTCATGTGGACAAAGAGCAATGCAGGAAGGTGAGGGCTCATATTCATTTATCTTCTATTTATGTTCCTACATTTAATTGAATTTTCTGCTGTAGTCCCGGCCCGCGGACATAAATCATTCCTCTCAATCGGTCAAGATAGCCAAAAGACGGCTCCTGCTACAGATGTACGAGAAGGGCGGGCAGGGGGCAAGAGGAGGCCGAGATTTATGTGTGCGAGGAAAAACATGACCCTGGGTCTCTGCTTCCTGTCAGTAGAGCATCTTTTCCATTACCTTGAGGATTCAGAAGCACGATATTTCAGTCAAGGGTCCTTGAGCAAATCCAAGACAGACAGGCACAGAAAAGTCCAAACAATTCCGGTCAGTTCTACAGGTTTTGTTATCTTCTTTCATGAAATGCAGCGATTAGGATGTGTCCTCCTCATCGTCATAACAGATTGGGAATGGTGCTTGTATGCTGTGTAAAAGCAGTGTTTCATGGAATACGACGCCCTTTGAGCCTTCTGACCTCTTCTGTTCTTTTCTTATCGTGCTCAAATAGCTCGAGCTTTTCAGTGTGAGCGAGCAACTGAACAAACAAGTCAGAAGAGTATTTAATCTGTAAAGCATTTTGTATTGCAAGTTCTTGTATAAAAAGTGCTATATAAATAAAGTTTTGATTTGATTTTGAAGAGACGATTATCCACTCTTATGAGTGACTTTTGACACCTGATTCATTAAAAAACATTGCACAGGCATTCAAGCAAGTTCTCCAGCACAATACCAGTTGCACAGGAATGGCTCAGACGAGATTTCTAAGAGCAAAATCAAATGACAACAACAGTAGGGACCTTCTGACCTGACAAAGTTTGCTGGATGAGGGCAAAACACCTTCAACTGCAAAACTACATTTTTTGAATGAATGAGCACAGACAAGACAGAAGCAAATATAAGAAAATGGTACTGAATGCAAATCTATGCCACACGCCATTAAAATCATTAACTCACATCCCAAAACTGTAGTGATGTCACAGTCCCTGTCCTGTCGACTAAACATCTAAAAACTCTCCTCTGGGTATCAAACTTACAGGTTTAGAAAGTTGTTTTCCCCATAACAGTCACTTATGATAGCTTAGATAAATATAGTCATTGCTCACAAGTAATTAATGATAATTAATTATTTTAATAATAATAGCAGCACTCATAAACAAAAGTATTTAGTAATTTAGCCATACAGATTTGAACAGAAAACTGGTTCTACAATGTATAATGATCTAAAACACAAGAAATGAGCCAGAAAAGCAAAAAAAGCAAAGTTTGTGAAGTTAGGCAAGAAAACAATGAAGCAGCATGACTTGGGTGTTCACAGGTTACTGTTAATTTACTTCTTTAATGATTTTTCTTTATTTATGTGTATTGTTAGCTGAGTCTTTTCTTTTTATTGTGTTTTGCTTTTGTTAGTTCCTTTTGTCTTTGTCCTTTTGTTATAAATGTAAATGGACATATTGGTGTGTATTTATCATAAATCATGTTCACTATTGTTATTATAATTATCATTATTATTGTTAATAATTGGTAGTATTATGAAGAAGAATGACAATCAGAATGAACAGATTTACAACCACTGTGTGAGGACAAAGGGTGGCATTAGATAAGCTTCAACTTCTTCACTCTCCTTTTCGAACAACTTAGTCATTGTCTTTTGTTGTTGTTTTCTTTTTACCTTGAAATGTTCAAAATAAACTTAAAAAAAAAAAAGCTCACTGCATCCTGGGTTTAGCTTCACCCAGATCTGTTGAAAGAAATGCAAACAAGCCAGACAGTGGTGTTTTCCATCAATCTGACCCCAGGCTTTTCATTTCTCGTCTAAATAATACACACTAAGAGCTGCAGATCACCTGTAGAACCTGGTTACACCACAAGATGGAGACTTGCTGTTTAATGCTTCTTTGTGGGGCTTCAGCCTGTAAATGGGCACCATGACACACTCTTCTATGATGCTTAATGACCACCGGCTAGGATACATCTTACATGGTCTTACATTTCTGTCAGGACTCCCTCCTCACCCTCACCCACCTGGCATCCCAAAGCCCTCTCCCTCCTTTTTCTCTCCCCTCCTTTTCTCCCTCTCTCCCTCTCATTGTTTCCTCTCCAGCAGAGCTCAGACGTCACAGCTGTGTCCACTCAATCAGCCGCTGCACTGGAGCCCGGACAGCTGAGAAGCATTCCACTAATCACCGCTGCTGCAATAAAAGACCGGTTCACTCATCCATTCTCCGCCAGATTGTTGCACTAAACAATTCAGGCAGTCACCTTCTCGCTGACTCTAGACTCTGCTGTGTTTTTGTGAACGTTTCTAACGTCTATTTTCCTCTGCATGCCTAGGACCAGCTGTCCGGGTTCCTGTCGCTGCCGAGACATGTCTGCTCCTTCTCCGAACCTCTCCGTCCCCACCGTTCTGGATCCTCTTCCTTGGCTCCCCCCTCCTCGCCTCCTGGTACCCCTCGGACCCGCCGGACCTCCATGAACTCCACCACAGTGAACCTCCCAGAACCTCCAGCCACCAGGGATCCCCGTAACACCTGCCGCCGCACTCTGCTCCCCTCCACAGCCCTCCACGGCCGCCGAACCCCGACTTTCCCCCACCTACACAGCTGGAACCCTCCATCTGCAAAAGCTGCACTTCTGGACCCTCACCCCTGACCAAACTCACTCCCCCCTCCTACAATAAACCCGTTTTCCTCCTCTATTCTGCCTCGGTACCGTGGTTCTCCGCTCGAGTCCTAACCAACACCTTGTGACATTTCAGTGGTATTTTTACCAGTCATCTGTATGTTCAGTTGCTCAATATATCCTCCAAGTTAACCAGTTTTGGACTGATAGAGCTGCATTTAATAAGAAAGTTATCCAAACTTATGATACGGTGTGATAACGGACATAAACAGAGGACTGAGCTTAGATCGGTTAAAAACTGCCTTGACCTGTCCCAGTCTTAACCTTGGGATCAGGATCAGGACATCTCTGATAACGAGATGCAGCCAGGATATTCTGCATGCGCGACTATCTGTGATACGGCAGCGTTGCTGATTTGGGAGGGGACCACTGTGTCTCACACTGACATGGAATGCGTGCATCTCAAGCAAAGTGAATGAACGACAAGCGAACGGTTCTTTTGGACTCTAATCTATTCAAACAGCAAGGGACACAGCTCTGCAGCATGTTGAAAAGATGAAGCCTCAGACTCAGAAACAGCATCATCAGAAGGTCGAACAAGTGGACAGACAGAGATGTGTACGTTTTTTCATTACTGTTGCATTGTGGGAAATTTGCTGCTGAGAGCAAGGACGTGATCTACAACACAGAGAGAGAAAAATACAGCCTAAACATGTTTTATGTTTGACCAACATTTATTCATCATAGTTTTTTTCCTGAGTTATACTGGAGGACAAACAGTCGCTCCATGGAAACCTTTCTTGCTAAAGAAATGGACTGAAATGCTTCCGCTGACTGAGAGCACGGCTTGTTAACGACAGAAGCTCAGGTGCTTGCAAATTCAATATAATCATTCCACCAATAGCAGCCCCCATGCACACCCCCATCCACACACATCAGAGCCAGCATCCAATCTGCTCTCAGTGTTCTTCAATAAAGTCTCCTCTGACAAACATGATGGAGAGCCACTCTGCCTCAGAGCAGGACACTCAGAAAACGACTTGAGGGTAAAATATTGCCATCCCGCCAGATGACTTGCCAATCCAAATTAAAAAAAGTTAGAGTGGCCAGGTTTATGCTGCACCCTTCACTGCTGCTATATTTCATGCTTATACTCCTGCTACACACTCACATGCTCACACATTTACTCACCCACCCAGTCTCCCTTTCCAGGAAGGGTTGTGAGGCCTTCAAACCTAACAAGTTGATCTGATACGAGGCGTTTCACGTCTCACAGCACTAATTAAGGAAATTCTACAGCACATTTAAAAGAAGGGATTGTTTTTGCTTCCACTTTTAAAAATGGAAATTATTTTCCTTCAAAACAATCATAAGTCATTATCCTTTGACACACAGCATCAGAAATTAAAATCAGCATTTTCACACGTACCAAAACAATAAAGATGTGGGTCATACAGCGTTTTACTGCACATAAACTGATCACAGCACAAGTTCTGCCGAGGTGAGGACAAAGAACCGGCTGCCATCAAAGGAATAGCAGCTAGCAGGGTAATCCGTTTATATGGATCGAAATGGAGAGCTTTACGGTTTGTCTTTATGCAGCCCATGTCTGTTTGACTCCAGTCAGCCATTTAATTTGATTGTATATACAATAACCTGTTCAACCAGTGGCTGCATCAGTGGTCGAAGGTGTTCTGTTTATCTTTGTTCAAAATATGAAACATATTCAATAACATGTAATGTATGGAATATAAATCATTCTTGTCTCTGGTTCAAACAGCTCTTCTGGGTTTATCAGTGCAGCAGTGGAGCAAACTGCTGCCTGAACACACTCAGTAAATTTTGCCAATCAGCGTCCTCCTATCTGATGCAAAAAGGCCGATTATTTTATCACCCCGAGCAGAATCAATTAGCACTATTGTAGTGACACTCGATATTGACAGTGACTAATGGGTGACCAGAGACTCAAAATGTCGGCCTCCTAATTCAATAAAATCCTCCGTCTGAGATCCATTTGAGAGGAGAAAATTTGGCGGAGAAGCCTCAAGTAAAGAAGCTCAACAGACATCAGATAAGAGGTAATCTGTGTGTAGATGAGGGCTGTAGAACTGTTTCAGCAATAATGTCTGTTTATACCAACATGCCAGGAGTCACATGCCGTCCATGCAGGTTTCTGTGCAAACAAGAAGCATGGGGCTGCTTGTTTAGTTGTGAGACATTTTACACAGGAAGAACTGCAGACTAAAACACAGATTTGGAGTGTGTGGTTGGTTGGGGGGGGGGGGGGGGGGGGGGGGGGCAGAGGGGAGCCTCATGGTTAAGAGGATGAGGAGCATCCAGAAGAATAGAGTCTGTTTTTTGTTTAACGTGTATAAAAAATGTCATCCAGAGTGTAACAACACACCCCAGCTATTCTAGAGGCTACTTGTACTATCAGCACAAGGGTTTTCTAATCATCAATGAGCCTTTCAGCACCATTAGCTAACACAATCTAGCATTAGAACACAGGAGTGATGGTTGCTGGAAATGTTCCTCTGTACCCCTATGGAGATATTCCATTAAAAATCAGACGTTTACAGCTACAATAGTCATTTACCACATTAACTATGTCTGCACTGGATTTATCATTCATTTCATGTGATCTTCTTTGTGAAAAAGCTGCTTTTCTTTCACAAATAAGGACATTTCTAAGTGAGCCCAAACCTTAGAACAGTAGTGTATGTTACATTACTCACAGACTGCAGCCAAACACTGATCTGTTGTTCACATTGAACACAGAGTTGCAGCTTTAAAATAGTCTGTCTTTTAGTTAGTGGCGCTTTCCTTCCTCCACCACAGCTGACCTGGAGGGTCAAGTCCTCCAATATAGCCCTGTAGAGTGAGAAATAAAAAAAAAAATCACTAAATAAAGACTTAAAGGAATTAAAGACAGAAATATAATAATGTCATAAACAACATATTCACTGTAGAATTTTCAGATATGCTATATTATGCATAATGTTAAATGACTGCATGGGTGTAGACCCCCCCCCATCATGGCGCTAATGGTACAGTCCAACCAGAGGCACAAAAATTGCAGTTTTGAGTCATTTCTATTTTTGTTCAAAACTCAAGTTCTGACACTGCAGCAACTCAAACGTGAAGAATCGCAAATTAGACTGAGAGGAAAATATCCATTTGTGAAGTAAATGGAAAAAAAATGGATAATTGAAGATTCACACTCATTTTTCATTTGGTTCATTCGATGGTGTGAATTGAACAAAGTGCTGCAAAGCGTGACACAGATGCAGAGTAACGCTCAGAACACGTTTCCAGCTGCAGCAGAGTGCTGTGCATCACCCTGCCAGTCACAGCCTGAATGGGGCTGCACATCTCATTAAAGGAAATATGGGCAGATAATTGCATAACCGTTTGTTAATAGTAATTTATTCATGCTTATTTTCTAATTGCTAATTCCCACAACCACAAAATGTCTAACGCTGCAAAGAAGGTTTATTCAGACATTTATTATCAGTGTGGAGTGCTTGAGCATTGGTGTCACATAGTTACTGAAAGAGGCTGAACATTGCACAGCTCCACCTTAAAAAACTGTCAATGCAACGCAGCAAAAACATCCGAGAGCTGGGATTTGCCACAGGAGATGGAAACATAAAGAAAGTGTTCATCCAGCAGAGCCTGAGGTCAGTGAGAACTGCATCCACATGAATTATAAGACGGACTACTGAACCGTCTCTCCCCGTCGACCACGTTTAAAGCGGCATTGATGAGCTTTAATGGTGTTTTATTGTGCGATTTGGGCCCGTGAGGCCATGCAGGGGTACAAGGAGGAGAGCGATGACTTCTCACTGATGTTTTATATCCAATTATCTTCATGCTGAGTGGAGAGAGGAATGGCAAACATGAGCTAAATGGTGCGTTTCATACGTGGTCAAACCCACTTCTAACCTCAGGCTGAGGCTGTTACTTTCTTGCATTTGCTGATATAAAAGCACAGAAAGAAGACTGCACATAATGGCTGTTTGCTGTTAAAAAATACACTGAAAGTTAGCCGCTAGCTCACACATCATCACTTGTGAATGACTGGACATTTTCAGCCAAAAAATTACCTCCAAAATTTGCCTCAGATGGATTTTTCACACTTTCCAATCGCAAACAGGCGAGCATTAACGTCTCAAGTATGCGATGAGTATCTGTCGTACAGCTCCCACAGACCTCATCAGCCCGGCTTCTTTTCATTCTGTCCGATCATGTTTAAAGTCATGGTTACCTGTCTCCTCACAACACCAGTGTTGGTCGTATTTCACATCAGTGTTGCAGCAGAATTAATAGAGTCGCTTAATAGCCAGATTTATGACCGCCTCTTCCCCTCAGGGACGATCAAGGTCACATCTGCATGTTTGACAACCATTCAGCGGTGAATATCTCCATTATCGCTATTACAGAAGAAGTGTTGGGGAAAAAATACACATGTAAAGAATAATGTGGAATTAAATGGCATATAGAGAATAGAATATACTCCTGTAGGTCTGAGACAGAACTCACTGCTAACGCTATAATGTAAAGGTCTGCTGGTAAACCTTGGATGATACTTCAACATGGAACACAAAGTGTAACGTAACATGATAAAAACTGCTCGAGGAACCGACAAAAAGCCCAAGAATTGCCTCAAAACTCCCAAAATCCTACTTCAACATCCATCCACCCACGCCCAGCCGGGTCAGAGCCGTTTTGGCAGAACATTAAGCAGGTTGTTTTAATTCTGTGGCTGATTTTTTTAAAAAGAGAAACATTAGTGAAGAAGAGAACAAAAGCAAAATGGAATGACACCATTATAAAAGAGAAAAGTACTCATGGATAGATGCAATGAGTTTAAGAGGCTCTCAAGGACAAGTACTCAGCATGAAAAGTTAATAGAGTTTTCCTACTGTTTAATTTCTTGATAATTTTTGGTTTAATAAAACACGAGGAACAGCGGTGGGAGAAACGAAACTACATTTCCACGCAGAAAAAGGCAATAACCTGAGAAAATAACCATTTTCAATTAAGCTGAGGTTCTGAAGAAGCCCAGGATTTGTGACGGCTCTCTGCTGAATTGGCTCTAGAATGACAATAAACCCACAATAAACACTGGAGACTGTACTCAGCTATAGTAAATCACACTTAATTGCTTTGTATTTTATGTGTACAAACATTGCAATGTGTGAAATTATAAATGCCAGGGAGCTGTTTTTTTCTCTCTCCACTTATTCCGAAGCTCAATTTAAAGTAACAGAGTGCATTTAGCATCATATAGGATTATCAGTATTGTGAAACTAGCTGTCAGACATTTGTTGTTTGTTCGGAGGTTAAAGCTCACAGAAGTATACAACCGTTGGAGTGAAAAATAAAGACGTTAACGAGGTTTACAGCCAGTTGCAGCTGCACTAAGATACAAAGGTAACAAAGACGACATGAAGGACTGATCTCACTGAAACTAAAAGCACCTTTCATTACGGCTCTTTGCTCACAGTTCTCTGCTCACTGTTCTTCCACCATATCTGCTGCCAGACCAATCTCCGGTCATTTGTTGCAGCAGTGACCTCAGCTCCTCCACTGTTCATAAACATCTCTAAAGCTTGACCTCCATCCATGAATCCATCTACAGGGGCTTTCTCTATAGTCTATATACTCTCAGTCTACACGTTCCCCTTGAGGGAAACATTATTATTGTTGCTCCAAACTTCCTTTTAAAGAGAGGCATTCACTGCTGAAAATATTCTACTTCCTCACAATAATTAACAGCCTAGGTTCTACCTGACAAAACCAATTTTACTATATTTTTTGAAACAGATTCCAGCATGAGCAGGTCTGCCTCTTTAGGCATCTCTACAATCAATCAAAGCAGGAGCGTAACAGTCCCCTGATGGCACACAACTTGTGCAGGGAAACTGCTGCAGCAAGTGGAAAGATACTGTGGAGAAAATGCCATTGTGTTTGTGTTTAAATGACATTTTTCCTGTACACTGGGGATGAAGCAAATCATCGAGCTAAAATTGATTACCAAATAAGTGGCCAAAGCATGTAATAGCTGATTAGTTAAGTGGTGTCATTTCATGTGTTTTTCACGCTCATCAGCGATGGTAGTACAGAACCCGACCATGATCAGGGATGGGTGCCGAGCCCCAGGGCCACATTTTTATATAGAGGAGGATCAATAAGCTCAGATGCTAACAGTTGTGCTAACGGTACTTCAGAAAGTAAGCCATCAGGTCTGTGTCTGTCTGAGCCGGTATCTCCACAGACAGAACACTTTTCTTCACTAAAACTATTAATATCACAGAGTAAAAACACTGTCAATGAACAAATCCTGCATTAATTACTCAAAAGTGAAGAGTGAAAGCCATTTTTAACTGTACTGATATTCACTGGTGGATCTTTTAATTCTGTTGTAATGCTGTCTAAGGAAACACGCTGCATAATATCTGACTTAATGAGTAAAACCTGTGATCGTCCCGTTACCACAACACTACTGTCTATAAAATGACTTGTTCAAAAGGTGGCTTTCTTTGACTGTAAACAATCATTTTACTTATAACATTATGGTTTATAATAGTGGTGGGTTTAATAACTATGTCCTTGCAATGTGCTACTCATGAATTTTCATTGAGGGATCGAGTGATATGGGTTTTTAAGGGCCGATAGCAATGCTGATTATTGGTGATCAAAGTAAAGCTGATAACCGTTACCTAGAATATACATTAGATGTAATGTTTTAACTGCATGTGACAGCAGACAATCTGTCATTTATAACTAAACTTCCTCATTAATAAAGGTGATTATAACTGTGTAAAATAGAAATATGAGTGATTAAATTAGGATGCCTCTCCATTTATGTGGGATCGATTGAGATTGATCAGTTTATCCTCTGCTGTTCTTCTCTATTTTCTTAATCTTTGACTGTTCTATCACTTTTGTTGCCCACTATTATCCATGTTTTCCAGAGTCTGTTTCAGGTTAATCTATGGCTGCCTTCTAACTTAACCGCTAGCTGTTAGCATAGCCTTAGCCTCTGTGAGAGAAGCTAACGTGTGTTTCTCGTTCAGTTTTTGCCCCTTGAGAGACATTTATGACACCACAGAGTGATGACAGACAGAGAGAGGAGCTGCATCAGCCCTGAAATAGAGCATTTAATGTATCTGTCAATAATTTACCAATAGCGTTAATCTGAAAATATCAGCCACAGTAACTGACCAGGTCTGTCCCTAATGTACAGTACATTTGTGAAAATAAAGCATTTGTGAAAATGTGTTTAGTTGTTCTTCTCTTTAATCAAAAAGAACAGATAAGAGTACAGATAAAGAACTGGATAGATTAGCAGTAGTCGTCCTACTATTAATATCTGAACAATATCCATCCTTTACCGTGACGATGCCATGAGTCTGTCAAAAAAGACGCTTTGCTGCAATGTGCATGACTGTCTGTTAATGTGACTGAAGTTCAGACTAGAGCTGTGTCACAAGTGATACTGACATGTTACTCAGTCCGATAAGATTCCAGCTTTTACAGAAAAGTGACCAGAGAGCTCATTTAGACATGAAACCGGCCCGTTCAGTAGCTGTCAGAATAATGGAAAAGAATAAATCTCTCAAATGGGCTCACGAGTCAAACAACTACTTTGCTGTTGGATTTGAACAACTTGTGGGTGAAGTTCAGAGTTGGTGTTGCCAAAGAGAACAGGTCAGTGTCCTCACACCGAGTTCAGCTGGTGTGCACCTGAAGGTCAGCACCTGAATGCTAAATATCAATGCTTTAGACGTTCCACGTTCATTTTGATGTCCACGTGGGCTCACAACCCAAACTAAACTTACTTTGTACAACATTTATCGGTTCAAAAGGTGATTCAACCTCCTAAAATCTGCTAAAAAGGAAACACTAAAAAATGGAATAAGGTGCAGTAGAGGCAATCTATACTTGAATTATTTATCATCTTGAAAGGTCTGTGGAGCATAATCAGCAGCCCATATGTGCTTCCTTGCCATTTGTTTTATTCAGGTTTTATTATGGCGAGCAATGTCTGACCTGTTAACATATCAAAGGACTTTGTTTCCTGTAAAACATCCTTCAGCATCCCTTCAAGTCTGAGGAAAACTGCAGAACATCTGTACAGCAAAGGAATGTTGTAAACTAAAGTAAAAGATCATTTAGGTCATGTTCTATGATCTATTCACCTCATATCAGAGAGGAAAATGGAAAAAAAAAAAACAATAGTAAAAACCTCTGGAATGATAAGTTCACCACATTTAAAGGTAAAAAAAATATAAGAGGAAACACATTGAGTAAAAGGCAGCTATAACCACCTTCAGCTGGTCAGGCATTACAGTCCCCACAGCCCTTTTTCAACTAAGCATAACAGCCAGCACATCCGTTTATGGGATGTTGACTGACAAGCGCAGATGAAAACCAGTCACAATTCTGTAAAGCTGAGATTCTTTGGAGGTCTACAAATGCAACTGAACGCCGAGTTTCCTGTCATCTTGAGCTGTGTTCGCTGCACAAAGACTGAAAGTGACAGGTGCACCATCAACTGGAATCATGCGCTGTCAAGGGCAGCATATTCTTCCTTTATCTCCTTCTTTAACATCACAGATCAATATCTTCTCCCTGTAGCTGTAGATGCACTTCCATAGCCCCATAAATGCCCAGTTTGAGAAGTGTGAGCGGTTCCAAAACAATACCAGCGCTTGTGTCCAATAACAGCTGGCAGAAGTGCATCGTGGGATTGTGCTGGTTGCATGGGCCTGTGGACTGACGAGATGGAGTGGTTGTCATGTTTCTGCCAGATACTGGAGGATATTGGCTGCTTGGGTAATAGAGCAATTGAACAGACAAAAGAAAAGGGGAAAATGGAGGAAGTGAAAATGCAAATGCCATATCACATCCTGCTGTGGTGCAGACACACATGAGCTACCAAGGAGAGCACTTTCTTCTTATTATTGTGCCCATTTTCAGCAAATTAATTACAATCTCATTTGTTCCTTGCATGTGTGTTTCAAGTATCCATCTCAAAATACTACAAAGATGGTTCATTTAACAGTGAGTGTAAACACTAGTTTAAACTCTGATCTCTTTGCAGCTTTAATTACAGCAGAGTTGCTGCCATTTACGCCCTTTTCAGGAAGAAAACTCTCTCTGTATCTGTGATTGACAGCATGACAAAACAGCTGAGACATGTATGGACTATATAACCAATTTTAATCATATATCAAAAAAAAAAAAAGAACAGCTTTATTGGAATTCAGCTGTATTAATCTGAAGTATACGTGAGCACAGAGAGCAGGAGAGAAGTAAACAGATGTAAAAACTGGCTGAGTTTACGTTTCACTGATGCTCAGCAGGCCCTGTGACAGACTGGCGACCTGTCCAGGGTGTCCCCTGCCTTCGCCCAGTCAGCTGGGATAGACTCCAGCACCCCCCACCCCCCCATCCCCCACCCCCCTGCGACCCCAGTGAGGATAAAGTGGTAAAGCGGTGTATAGCGAATGGATGGATGATGCTCAGCAGTGATATGAAAACACAATAACCCCCACAGTTCTTGATTAATGGTTTTTAAAATTTCACTTCAAATTTTCACGACAGCTCTGACCTTTGGGCGTAAAATCAAAGCTAATGCTAACGTAAGCTAATGGTAAAGGCCCATTATCCGAACATCCTACAGTAAGTGTTTTCCTACTGTTTTGTAAGATTGCCATCAAATAGTAATCAACTGGATCTTCACTTTCTCAGACGCTGGGGCTGCATAGAGACTCTGGTGTTCACTCTAGCAGCCAACAGCAGAACATCTGGAGTGCTTTATCCGTGGATGCAGAAGCAGATCTGGAAAGTAAAGAAACCTGGTGGACAGCGAGTGAGAGGGCAGGATTGTGCAAATTTTGTGCTCTTCAGTTGGAATGTTGAAGTTCAGTAAAATTCTTATGTGCTTGTAAAGCTGAGAGGCTATCTAGTTGTGGAGTCCTTGAGAAGGAGCAGGAGAGCGTGACTTCATTTCTTACCAGCTTTTACTTTATACCTCCAAGTTTATAACAAGCACAAAACACACTCGAAATAGATTTTCACCACATGGGACCTTTAAAAAGTCTGGCAGCAGCTAAACATTCGTTTCATGAACAAAACTTTCCCAGTCTGCACAGTATGGATGTTGACTTAACTCGTCACATTGGGAATATCCTTCAGAAGCATTTAAAAGCTGACATCTGCATGTTGTTACCACATACATGAATAAAGTAATTAAAATCTGAGCTAGATCCTGAAATTATGTTGGCTAAATGTGAATGAAGCTTTGGATCCCAATCTTCTTCTTTTTTTCTCTTTTTGAGGCTTCAAACCTGTGGGGTTTTGAACATCACTGGGATTTTCTACCTTGTTGCATTTCTCCAGTGGCTTCTACAGACACCATGTGCTGCCAGAAGAGCTTCTATGTGCCTTGGCATGGATTATACAAGTCTCTGTAGGGATGCAACCCAATTCTTCCAGAAGATATTCCCTCATTTGGCGTTTTGATGATCTAACACGTCAGTCCTAGGATTTCCCGTAGGTGTTCAATCGGGTTGATTGGATCTGGTGACTGTGAAGGCCAGAGCATATAACTGACTTCATTGTCATCAAACCATGCAGTGACCCCATGTGGCCTACAGACGGGGGCGTCTTAGAAGAGACCACTCCCATTCAGACAGAAATGTTTTACCATACGATAATGTGCCATGTTTGTTGGGGTAAAGCGGTTTCAGTTTCTCCTTTAATTTCTTACTCATCTGTATATGTGCTGCTGCTACCGTTCACCACAGTGGAACAGAAAGTATGATGCTATTGTTTTATAAAACTACATTTTCATTGCACAAACAATTATATGTACTTGGATGAAAGAAATTGTCTGATTAGAACAGGGTCCTGCACAATAAGAGAAACTCTATTAGACGCTTTATTGTTACATACATCCCTCCTCGCTCTGCTTTCTTCAGTTTAGAGGATATAACATTGATTTGCATTGTTTCCTAGAGACCTACTCAAGACATATTCATAACCATAACCTGTCTAATCATAACCTTCCTGACCCTAAAGAGCATGTAAAGAAAATTCTGGGATATGATTTCAAAACACGTGAATAGCCTGAACTGAGCATTTTATTCAATATTTTGTGGGCAGGACAGAAACAATGGCTCCATGGACTCTTCTGCTAGCACTTTAAATCTAGAACACGTGGTTCTCTGGTTCAGTCGTATGTTACTGTGTCTACTCCAGCCCACATTCTGCTCACTTGGTGTGGCTGTGCTCTGCAAACGTATCTTCGTTGGATGCTACAGTTTAGAGATCAGCTCGTTGTCCCTGCTCACATTTCCCAAAACTAACAAGAAGAACAGGTTTGACTTCTGACCCCACAACTTAATACAATACACAAAATCTGAAGTTCTCCTGTTCAAGTCAAACATATTCTTGAGACGTAATGAAGGACTTCGTGTGCATTTTGCTTTGTGTATTTACAGATGATGAATGGTTCAGCGAGTTATTCAGCCTCTTGATAGAACGCCGCTCTTTGAATATTATTTGAATGGTTTGCCTTTTAATTGCTTCCTTAAATTGCTCTTCTCAATTCATCATTGTTCATCCTGTAACAAATATGCCGACTAATCAATTAATTATTTTGCCTAATTATTTGTTAAAGTTTGATTGAATTTCCACAGCAGCTCTGAGCAGAATATTCTGTCACACAAGCTGAGAAGAAACGTGTTCGTTATTGGCTGCTAAAGGACAATAATACTGTGTGTGGAGATGAATATTTGAAGGAATTATGCAAATGAAATGCTTTGACTTCACAGACTTCAGTCATCCGTCGAAGGTAAAATTCAGTTTGAATGTCAAAATATATTGTTTTCGACCACGTAAATAAGGGTACTCGTGTAAGCATTTAAAGAGTTTGACAGGCATCCAAAAACACTTTAAAAAATAAAAAAAATAACTACAGAGCCTGTAAAAAAAAAAAAAGCATTCACCTCCCTTGGAAGATTTTTCCTTTTATTGCTTTTAATCATTGAATCATGGACGAATTAGTGTCGCTTTTTTTGACAAGAATTCCTGAGAACCAGACTTTGCCGTCAAAGTGAAAACAGATTTCTGCAAAGTAACGCCACTTAATTCAAATTTCAACAAAGGTGGAATCATTCTCAAGTGATTCTAGTATAAAGACACCTGCATCAGTACTCCTGGATAAAACTACACCATGAAGACTAAATAACAGTCCCAGCATCTCTGTGAAAAGCCTACTGATAAGCACTAATCAGGGGATGACTACAAGAACATTTCTAAGGCTTTGAATATCCCTGGAGTAGAGTTAAATCCATCATTAAGACGAGGAGGAAATGCAGCACATGCATGTATCAGCCTGGAGTGGGCAGAACTGAGTGACTGTGTAAGACAGAAACAGTGAGGGAGGCCACCAAGACACTGATGACTCCTCTGAAGGATTTACAAGCTTCAGCAGCTGAGACAGACTGAATGCAACAACTGCCGCTCATACTAAACAGTTCCCCATGTGGAAGACTCTGAAGGCAACTCAGCTGAGATTTTTGGCCATCAGACTAGAAGCAAACCACTGCACATCATCACAAACAAACCACGCCCCAACAAACAAACAAACAAACAAACCACGTCCCACATTATTGTTCTCAGTAGGAAAGCAGAGAAATGAATGCAGTAAAGTATAGAAAGGTCCTGAAGAACTTGACGTAGATGTTTGTTACAGCTGTGAGTGCAATTTCCTACATTAAAACATTAAGACTCAGTTTGAAAAATTGGACAGGGTAATTTATGTCAGGAACACAAAAGGAGCATGCTCATTGTTTCCTTTTACAGGAATTAGTTTATCAGGGTCTTACTGTAAGTAGCTAAGGGAGAACATTTGACAAAAATAGCCAGAACTCTGATGCATCAAAGGCAGGATTTTTAGTCACAGCAACACAATCGTCACGCTCTGCTCACCTGACTCGCTGGATTGGGTTTCCTTCCTCTTCCACAAAATGAAATTCAAGTTGAAGGGCTGCGTTTTGACACAGTTTGGGAGATTCAGCAGCCATTGTAGGCAGTGCTCATCATGATTACATAAAGGGACTTTCAGGAAACAGAAGTGTTGCAGAAACCCAGTGGACAGTCAAATGTAAATCATCCCAGTTGCTGCTCACTGCGATTAAAAATGCATACAACTGCCTGTTTTACTGCAGTACTGAAGTATTTAAACCTTTAAGAGCATTAGAAAACCTCAGTAACAAGCTGTGACTACTTGTACTGCTGTAAGCACAGTGCCGGTAACTTTGGGAACGATTAGATTCCACAATTTATTCATTTTCTTACACTTCTCTATTGATTGCAGCTTTAAGACTCTCTAAGTCTTTAAATGCGTGTTTGTTGAAAGTAAAATCATTCACTCCAGGGCAGTCCACTCAGTCAAACCTGTTTGACCTGAAGACACACCCGCCCTGTTCCTGAGGAGAGGCAGACATTAACACCGACACATTGTTGTTCACAGTGAGTCTGTTCACTGCACTCCTCTGAAAAAGTCCACTTTACAAAGACGGGAGATTCAACCTGACAGAGAGGCCACTCTGAAAGCAAAGGGTAAGACCATTACTCTCCCTTTTTTCTTTCTCTCTTCCTAATGGCCTTCTCTCACTTCCTTTCCAAGTGGCTTTCATGGCCGAGGAGGGTGATGGAATTTCATTACTTATGATTGAAAAGCGATGGAGTTTTGAAAGCAGAATGAGATGGAAAGGTGCATTGGAAATGCCAGTATACCCTCCAGATGCCAGCAATCTAATTTACTGTCAGTGTTAATAAATGGGGAGCCACTGGATGGCACAGATAAGTTGTTATTTCACCATCAGGGTTATCACTTAATATCTGATAATGTCTGTGGGGAGCAATTGTATCCGACAGTTAAAACAGGGGGCCTCAACTCCTGGCAGGAGGAATGATCATCAGAGTGGAAGGATTGTTAATCTGTCAAATCAATGTGACTTCACTCAATAAAGTGTTCATGGAGGGACTAAAGTTTGGACTGCAATGTTAATGATTCACCATCGGCAAAAAATGATTTCTCTTTAATGAAACCCAACAGCTCTATGCATGATATTCTCAGATCGGTTGTTTGGAGAGACTAATGCATTTATAGATTTATCCATCACATTACCCTGCATGAAGAGGCGTGTAGCGATACACAGAACCAAGCTGCGTATGTTTGTTGCTATTATACAATGACTTGAAGCTTCAAAGAGCAGGAATGTAACCTGGGCAGGTGCAAACATTCCTAAAAGCACAGTCAGCTGCAGGTGATAAAAAAAAGAAATCAAACCCAGCCACATTGGATTCTGTTGCATTCACTGACTCCATTATGGCTCCCAGCGTCAGTCAGACTCTGGCTGTGTTTCAGTGTGAGTCCGTGACTGTTTGTGTAACTGTAGTTGTACAAATACTGGATGTAAACTGATCGACACGGTGATGCACGGAACGGCTTGTTTACATTTTCACCAGAGTTCCGTTACACCGTAGGATCTGAACTCCAACATAAGTGGAGGAACTCCTGAACTGATTTTACTGGAAACGGTGCAACCAGGCCCAGCTGTAGAAACAACCCAAAAATCTGTTCTGTGCAGCACCACACAACTGTGATGCCATAAATCATAAAAAAGAAAATAATAAAGTTGAATTTCTTTACCATTTCTTTTGAAAAATAGAAGTAAAAACTTGGAACGATGATCTACAATATTTTTCCAAGTGCAGATCGATATCATGAATAAAAATAAAAGAAAATGCAAAGCACTTAGCCGAGCCGCGCCAGACCCAAGCTCTGAAGACGCAAGGGTCTAGGCCAGCCCGATCTCACGAGGATTCGTGAAACTGTTACGTAAATTTTTGTTTCGGTTTCGTGCGCACCAACACGATTTCGTCATGTTTTTCGTGCCGCTCACCACGAAATGCGCACCAATGTATTTTAAACGGCGGACTTTTCGTGCCACCCAGAACGTATTTCAAACGAATGTGTGTATTATATTTTTAATGTAAAACCGTGGCGAATCCAACGCTATATTTTGCATGACATCGTCCCTAACCATAACCCTAACCATAACCATAACCATAACCTAACCATAACCTAACCATAACCCGGTGGTACACTTACCAATTTGCATAGGAATTTAAAGAATGTCCGGCGGCCGGCGGCCGCAAACGCGATCACACAAGCAGTATACGCCGATGGACAGCTTAGATCGTCATGAATCCGCCGGTATAAACCACTTTCAGCTGTGATTACCACAGCGGGTTTCGTTGTGAGCAACACGAAAAACATTTCGTGGTGAGCGGCACGAAAAACATGACGAAATCGTGTTGGTGCGCACGAAAAAGAAACAAAAAATTTACGTAACAGTTTCACGAATCCCCGTGAGACCGTGTTGTCTAGGCACGCTCGACAGGGAGGGAGGCGGCTAAAAGGTTGTCTATCAAATCACTCTGCAGCAACTGGGTAGGTATACAACCAATCAGCGCAACGAATAGGCTCCTAGAGCGCCGGAAATCAGAGGATGCGGTAGTTCGGTGAAGCCTTATTTATACAGTCAATGGGTGAAGCTCAAGTATATTACAGACATGTTAACAGAAAGATTATTCAGAGTCGGTACTAATGGAGCTCAACGACTGTTGTCGTTTTTGTTGTCGACCCTGACAGAGAATTAAATTCGTTGCCGTGAGTTGTCTATCACGGCTAGGCTACAAAGCACTGACTCTACATAGTCAAATATTCTAAAACTGAATTTTTGTTTTCAGTTTTTCATCCATTCAGTTCAGTCAAAGAGTTTCTGAATGGTTGTTGCATGATTTGTGACTCTAAGTCACTAATGATGACTGACGGACACAGAATATTTAGCATTTTACAGAATCTGGTTAGAATCACCAGCTTATTTCTGGCACTTACTTTAGACGTGTGACATGTAAAACAAAGGGATTCTGATGAAATATTACAATTTTAGACTTAGACATCCTTCATTTTGGCTCAAGTAGTTGAAGAACCAACAGAAAGAGTTTTAGAGAGCAGGAATGTAACCTGGGCAGAGTCAGCTGCAGGTGATCTGAAATAAATCACATCCCAGCAACAACAATGATGAGACTGAAGATGGCGAGGCTTAACAAACCCAACAAACTCACAGCGACACTGGACCTTGGATGTTGGTACACGACTGTAAACAGAGCCTGTATTGTAAAGCCGGGGAGCGTGGGAGTCGGTACACATCCTGGCCCCGTTTTTATTCCCAGTGGAAGTCCTGCTGTAATGAAACCATGCGTACACGTGGAGCCTGGTTCTGAAACCATCTGTGCTCAAACCGTTGTACTAAAACTAGCGGTGGGACGCCATTTAAAATTTTTTTAATTAATTACATGGCTTGTAACTAATTAATCATTAATCACATTTTTGTCAAACAGCAATATTTGACACATTAAATGAAGTTTTTCAATTCCAATAAAATTTGGCTGACAGTTGAATTATTGAGTAGACATGTTTATAATTATAAATTTAAAGAATGAAAATTAATACAATTTTAGAATAGGACATGTAGAAAAAAGTGATATTGATGGTTTAAAGCCTGGATCTGGTTGATTTTTCATTGTATGCAGCATAACATCAGCATTTAGTTCAAGGACCTTTAAAAACATGGAAGTCCATAAATTTATTCTGTTTTCATTGTTTCTGGGTCTGATAAATGGTGTCATTTTGATTGCTTTTTGTTTCAGAATATCATTTTTTTTATTTATAAACAAAAATATTCTTTAATTTTTCATTTATTTTTTTCCATAAAAAGTTTATAATTAAGTTTTTAAAAGAGCGACAGAATGTTTGTTTTATTTCTATTTATCTGCATTTTTCATCTGTCTGCTACATTCACAGATTACTGCAAACTCAAAGTGACATTAGAGCAATTATATTTAACATTTTAAGACTTTTTGTAACTCAAGCTTTTTCAGTGTCTTCTTAAGTGGTCTATTATGGGATGGCTACACCGGTAGCCTGTACCAGGACTGTGGTAGCTAACGTTAGCTCTGGTGCTAACAGCAACACATTTTACATTGAAGTGATCAGAAAACAACCAGAAGGTTTTGAAAAGAAAACTTTCCGCCCAAAGAGCTCAATGCGTCTCGTCTTCCTTCACTTTCTCATGTGCTGACGTCACTCCTGCGCTTCTTCATAACTGCTGTAAACAAACTTCAGGTTCATTAGCGCCACCTACTGGTCTGGAGTGTTTATCAGTGTTACTGGTGTGACAGAAGTTAGAGACTTGAGAAATGTGTGATTCAATGAGTTATTTTTTCTGTAATGAATTAATCGGAATTAACGCGTTAAAGTCCCTGAACTAATTCAATGAATAAAGTGATTCTATTCTATTCTATTCTAATTCAGACTTTGTGGCAGCAGGAATCATGGGGAGAGGCGCGAGCGAGGAGTGGGATGAAAAGCACCACGACACGAGGCAAACCCAGCCCAGGAAACACGAGGAGACGGAGAGCCGGAGCTCCGGGAGCAGCTGCCCAAAGTGCTGCCTGAAGACCCGGGACTGCCTGATGAGCCCGGAGTGCGGCCGGGCGCTGCAGATCTCCAGCGTGGTCGCCATGTGTGGAATGTGTATCCGCTGGTTCGTATGTAAGTCCAACAGCACAGAAAAACAAGCCCTTATGCTGCTGAATGTTAATACCTGGATGTGATAATTGCTTGCTTCGGCGGCTGTCAAAAGTGGGAAAAAAATCCCCTGAATCTTTGCAAACCCAAACATATAACCGTGACATTTAAACAGAGAATGCATTTAATTTGTGTTTTTCTGTCTCTGCACATATGCAGCGCAATTAAAATTCCAGCAAAGTGAAAATAATATTGTTTACCCCGAGAACTCTGCATAAACATTTCATTTACTGCAAAGAAGGAAAGTTATTCTGTTAAATTTTCTCTGTTTTTCTTATTAATTTGTCCTTTTTTTGTGAAATTGCAGAACCGAGGCTTGGACAGCAGCAGCAGCGGTCCTGTTTTCTTTGCACAGGAGTCAATCTTTTTGGTTTTTCTTCCAATGTAAAGTGGGAAAATGCTCTATTTCATTGATGTGAAGTTCTCTTTAATCCTAAATCTACATGCTAATCAACAGAAATAGATGTGTTTCTTAAAAGATGTGTATATAAAGCCAACATAAAATTCATCATTTTAGTGCTTAATCCATGCAGATGTTGTATATTTATACTTGACATGTTATTAAAAAATAAGTGAAACTGACTGTGTGTGGAAAAATAAATGCCAAGTAGCCCAAATAATCACCTTTTCTTTTAGGAAAAATAAAGATGACCCATTAGGGGGGAAATAATAAGTGACACATCCACAATAATGAAAACTAAACCTTTCAGCGACGACTGTGTGACGAGGACAAGAGTGCATTCAACCTACCGCCACTAACAACAGACAGCTCTAATTAAAATACTTTCTGTTGACAACACCCTCATCTGGAAAAAGATTTTCAAAACACACACTGACTGAGCAAACACAGAGCTGGTTTTTAGGGGATTTTCACGTGACAATTCTGACATTTCTAGAAATCACTTCCAAACTTTAACGAGGGAGATCCGTCTGCTAAAAATTACATTCTGGTAAAACTAAACTGCATCCATTCTGCTAAAAACATCAGATGACTTGTCATCCTGACAATCCTGAAAACAGAGGAGAAACTTCAGATATGTTGTGTTTAAACCCAGGGTCAACCAATCAGTGGGTCTGATATCCAGCGGCTCGTGGTGTCATTTTAGGGTTTTAACCAATTTCTCATAAAATATATTCATTTCAAAATGTAGTTGAATTCTCTGAATGTATTGAATGTAGTGGTTGGATTCTACGTTAACCCTCTGAAGAACTTTCTGTGTGTCTGTTGGATTTTTTTAAATTATTATTACTTTTTTTTTTGCTTCTGTCTCATTTTTCCTCACTGTGGGCTCAGTTTTCATTCCAGTCTAAAGTTCTGCTCTTCAGTAGAAACAACACAACCCTGACTAGAAGCAGAGAGAACTAAAAAAGATCAAATCTATGTAGTATGATACAACTATAATGCCATAAATCATGAAAAGAAAAAAATATAAACACAGATGTTAATTTATGTGACTTTTTACTTAATAAAACAAAAATCTACTCACATGTGCTCACAGGTGTTGCCAAGATTGGAAAAAGTGGCAGCTGAACGTAGTATAGATATTTTGTTATTTATATTTTAATTGGTTTTCATGTTTTCTCTGTGTGAACACGGCCTGCAGTTCAGCCGAAAAGTTCCTCAAATATTTTCATGTGACTGTTGGTTGCAGTTGAGTTACACCTTTCACTGAGAAGGGCAGAATTTATGTAGTTTTATTTTTTATAGAATCTACTTATTGCAAATAGTTTGCTTTTGGTGATTTCACTGGAAACGGTGCAACCAGGTCTAGATGTAGAAATAACTCAGAAATATTTTCTATGCAGTGTCACACAATTATGATGCCAGAAATCATAAAAAAGAAAAGACCACAGTTGAATTTCTTTGACGATTTACTTCCTCCAAAAAAAGAAAAAAAAAAACAGAAACTTGGAATCCATCCATCCATCATCTACACACCGCTTCGTCCTCATCAGGGTCACGGGGGGGAAGAGTCTGTCCCAGATGACCGAGGGTGAAGGTTCACCTGGACAGGTAACAGTCTGTCACAGGGCTACACATAGAGACAAACAATCACACCTACAGACAGTTTAGAATCACCAGTTAACCTCAGCATGTTTGTGGACTGTGGGAGGACGCTGGAGAACCTGGAGAAAAGCCACACATGTACAGGAGAACATGGAGACTCCATGCAGGAAGATCCCAGGAAGGCCAGGACACGAACCGGGATCTTCTAGCTGCAAGACGACGGTGCTAACCACCACCTCACTGTGCAGCCTGAAGTTTGGAATCACGACGTACAATATTTTTCCAAGTGCAGATTGGTATCATGAATAAAAATAAAACTAAATGCAAAACATTGGCTCTACACACAAATATTCTGAAACAGAATTTCCATTTTCTCATTCTTTCCGTTCAGCTGAAGAGTTTTGTTGTTGTTTGTTTGTTGAATGATTTGTTGTCTCCTCCGAGTCACTAATGGCTTCAGTTACACCGATGAGCACAGAATTTTTAGTACTTTACACAATCTGGTTAAAATTAACAGCTTATTTTTGTCAATTAGTTTTTAAATGTGATATTTTATCACAATTTTAGACTTCCTTCGTTGTGAGTAGTTCAAGAACCCACAAAGTTGCAAATTCAACAATTATTCCTGTTTCTACAACTTCAGACTCTAAATGATGTCATTCTGGCATTTTTTTTAAAGACAATATGTGTAATTATAAGTTTAGTTAAATACACTATCAGTCAAAAAGTTCTCCATCAGTGGCTTTTATTGAATTATTTTCTACATTGTAGATGAATACTGAAGATATCAAAACTATAAAAGAACACACATGGAATTATGTTGTAAACAAAGCTGTGTTAATCTTCAGTAATAATCTACAATGTAGAAAATAATACAAATAAACAAAAAGCATTGAATGAGAAGGTTTGTCCAGACGTTTGACTGGTGGTGTGCAGAAAAGAAAAGAAGCAATTCAACAAAGTGTTGTGTTGGATTTTGGTGTAATGATTTTAATGGATGCTGGTTCCAAGTATCAGTTAGCGGTTTCCTTGATAACAAATAATTTGCATTAACGGTGCCTCCAACAAACCACATCAGTCCACATCTAATTTTAAGCAATAATTTCCTAAATGCAGCCAAGAATCTAACTGAACAGTGAGTGAAACTTAAAAAAAAAAAAATCAGCCCACAGGAGAGGAACATCAGTCTGTTTGGTAAAAGTCTTCAATCCGACACTAAGACGTCTGGCGGCTCCTAAAAATTGTGCTTTTCACTCAGTTTGCTTTGGGCTGATCATACTGGCGGTGTTATTAAAAAAATTTCACGTTGGAAACGTTTTCCAAAAAAAGCTGTTAAGATCTGACACGTTCTTGTTGTTGCTCTGAACGAGACAAACGTGATAACAAAGCAATTAAAAGCTGAAATGGATTTTCTTCACCAAATATGCAGATTAAAGAAGCAGCGATGAAGACGTGTGGATCCTAATGTTTCTGTTTCTCCGTTGTTCTGTTTCTTCACAGCTTCACACCCTGGAAGGTTTCAACATCGCTGGAGTGTTGTTGGCGTCTGCGGTACATGTGCTGCTGCAAACCCTCAGTAAAACAGAAAATACAACCCAGAACCTTTTGTATGTGCAACAATCGCATGTCCTTGGATGGAAGAAAAGAAACATCATCCTTTCTTTGGTGTCTGGTCATAACAGCACAGGAACAGAATGGTTTAATAACGGTCAGAACGCCCCATCTCCTGTGGGAAAGTTCTGTTTCAACCTTCACCACTCCCACCAATCACTTCCCACTGCATCACACTGTTAGTGGAAGAAAATGTGCTTCTTTAGTAACCCTTTGATAAACAACATGGGTCAAAAGGGACCCAAATTCTATGGAAAATGGGTATCTTTTGACTCACGTCGTGCATCATAATGTAACTGAAGATGCAGATGCTGTTTTTTCTTTCTGAAGATGAAAGAGGACTTGTTGCTTCACGTATGAATGACAGCAGAGGGTCTAAAACGTCACATTTCGCCCAGTGAAAGAAGCAGAACTGCAGGAAGGACACGGACACTTGAAATAAATCAGTACCGAGATCTCAGAATACTGCAGTGAGACAGCAAACGATAAGTGGACCTAAAATCTGAATTCTTCCTTTGAATGCCAGCCTTCTTTGTTCGACACAACCACTGCAAACTGTCGCTTCTTTCTGCTTCTTTTCTGGAGAAGAATCCCACTCACCCGGACAAGAAGGCCACTTCAGTCGCCAACCTTGCTTCAGCTTTCAGTTTAGGCCGGCTTGTGTAGCGGTCACCTTTTCTTTTTCTGATCTGTGCTCATACAAGCAAATGGGATTTTTCTCTGAGGAGCAGATGTGAGTCATGAATCAATCATAATTGAGAAAAGGTAACAGATGCATGAAGTATACAGAGCAGAACAGTGGAGTGCTGCTGGTGTTGTCCTCAGAAGGACGGCTGTAAGGAGACAATGCCCACAGAGAAGCCTTTCTCTGCAGGCTCTGAAAGGAGAAATACGATTCATTTCGACCTGCTGTGTTTCCCATTAATGGTTGTAGAGATTCTGGAAAAAAGAGTCGCACAAGAAACACCTGTGAATAGCGTTGAAATAGATCATTTAGTTTCAGCTAACGGCAGCCTTCCAAATGACTTCACAATTGACCCTTCGCTAAGCCCCTCCCACAAATGGCTACTGTCCAATCCTACCTTAGCAACTGTAACTAGGCATGAGAGGTCTGTCAAGCTTTCAGCAGAAGATAATATGCCGAAGCGGTGTGCGCCATGGTACTTGCAAGTCCGACACTCGTTATCCGCAAAGCTTGGAGGGTGGTGTTGATTTTTTTGCATTCCCCAAGCCAAAGACCAAGAAGAAAGGTGCCGCATGTGGATTAAACAGTGTGGGAGACCGCATGATCAGCTGAATCCAAGGGCGTCAGTTTGTTTTTAAAAGTGGGGGGGGTGGAGACCACAGCACTTTGAGAAAATGTCGAAGAACGGCGGCAAAATGCCACAAGCTGGGCTCGAACTCACAACCACCACACCAAAGGCAGAGGCTCAAGCTGTTGAGCCATCGGTACATGCAGGTAGAAGGTTCTGTAGGCCGCTATAGTACTAATTCTCCCGGGCCGAAATTTTGCCCCTGCACGCCTCTGGTCGGAGCTTCCACTTGGCACAGGTGCAAATTTAGCATCTGTGCATTTTTTTTGTTTTTTTTTTAACCTCACGAAGGTGTGCTGCGTGTCTGTGCAACTCTCGACCGAGTGCGGATGGTGCGTTCAGGAGCGTCGGAATTTTCTAAACTACTGAAAATAACTGGGTTTACAACGGCTTACATGTGAAGAATTTGAATGTGTTGGAGACAAAATGACCCCTGACAAAAAGTGGGGGGGACACGTCCCCACCGTCCCCCCCTAAACTGACGCCTATGGCTGAATCCCTCCAAATTCAATAAGAACACCTACGTCTGTTCTAAGGTAAGTTGCTAGCTAACATTAGCTAACCGTAGCGCTGTGTGTTAGGTCAGATAACATTAGCAAAGAAAGACGTCTCAATGAAAGGACAGAAACTTCCCGTGGAGCAGAAGGGCAAAAGTATGCAACATAGAGCTCATTGTACAATACCTCATCTTCCTAAATATGATCCTACCTGCTTCCTTTGTAGCAGCAATCTACGGGTCTCCGCCTACGCTCACGTCTGGCTTTGGTGACAACAACAGATGAGATCGGTACTGCATTAATGTTGTAACCCCTTGGTTTGTGCCACTGTTGTGGCAAACTTGTGCAAGATATTGCTGGGCTTTGCTGTGCCTTAATGAGATCAAGTGTATCGATCAGCCCCTATATGTGAGCAATATCCTGGCACGCTGTAAACAAACACAAATTTAGCTTAGCAAGAAATGGGCAGACACATGATAATGACAGTTGACATAACATTAATTTAAATGTATATAATACATATCGGCTTACCCTGCTGTACAAGAACATTGTTGTTCTAATGATTATTTCTGACGTGAAGTGACAATACATGGGGTGCTTGGCGCTTACACTGAGATCTGTGTTCTTTTCCCTCTATTTTAACGTCCTCTTCATTTGCACTCCGCCAACATTTAATTTGGTGAATGCAGTTCTCAAAAGCATATTGGAGACCCTTCTGTCTGCTTCTCTCTGATATCGCTGTAGAATATGTCCAGAAATTTGAACATATCTCCTGAAAAATATCACTCACCGGTACCGCTAGAAACTCCATATTTCATGCTAGGAGGGAAAGCTTGACAGGCGTAGCAACAGTAACCAAGGGGGGCGGGGCTTAGCGAAGGGTCAATTACACAGAGGAGAGCAAAATTCTAGGATTTTTACAGAATTTAATTTTAATTAACAGTTTGTTTTTGGCGGTTTTTAAAATGAGACAGAATAAAGCGATTTGACAAAATATGTTGACTTTTAGCTTAGATTTGGTTGTTTCCCAAATGAAACAGCTGCATGTCACAGTAGTTTATAGTCCATTAGAAAGTAGAAAATATGTTTTCTGCTTTCTGTTTTTACAGTTTCTGATCATGATAAACTGTGCCATTTTGGCAGCTTTAAAAAGACAATACACTTTTAAACCTGCCGGTGGGTTTGGGGGTTCAGAGGGTTAAGAAGAATCATTATTTTGGCTCTTAAACATTTCAATTTACCTAACTGTTTATTTATTTTTTCCAGACTTGCATGTCCCACATCTCTTCAAAGTGCAACATCAGCATGACCCATTAATCATAATGACCACAGTTATTAGAGGCAGCTTAGAGGTAAGACCAGAGTTTGAATTTTCTTGTGAAGCATTTAACATTTTAGTGCTACTGAGTGCAAAAGCAGAGACATGCTGTTTATGGTCAGCTCTGCGTTGTCCTTCCGGTCGAAGCAGACAAGATTACAGAATACTGGCACAGATCAACCGGCTGGAAAATGAGTGAGCAAATGTTTAAGTGTGACATTAGCAGGTAGCTCTCCAGGTCTGTCTCGGTCACTGTCGACGCTCTTCGGGGACTCACCGTCGCATCAGTGACATTTCCTAAAGACCAGTGGAGATAGACTGACTGGAAACTCCACAACCCCAGATAATCACACTAAGATCAGCTGGTATTTTTTACAGTAATGTCTCACATGCAAACAGACAAACAGAATTACAAATCACCCCAAAAAAAATCCTCTGTTGCAGCACTGAACTCCTGCAATAGATTTCTTTTAACGCCAGAGCTCAAAGATCTGAGAACTCACACCATGGATATTTGGTCGTTAGTAGTTGTTATAAGGTAAGACTGAGGTTAAACTCAGAGTCTTTGAGCTGCATTGATTTCAGTGAATGATATATAAGCTGTCCACCGTCCTCTTTTGTCTTTTCGTTCAGTGTTTCATTATTTCCTTTTCCCCTTTTCCGCTACATTTCTCTAATTCTCTCTCTTTCTGCCACCGTGTCAGCGAAGGCATCACAATACAGGGGTGACATTTCAAGCAGACAGATTAGGGCCTCTCTCCAATTAATTTTGCTTTCCTTTCCCTGTTAAATACACAATCAACCAAAGGCAAAATGTCAGCGAAACAAACGAGGAGCCGCCATGTGGCTGACAATTACCGCCAAGCACCTCAGAAATGCCAATAAGTTAAAGTGGGAGCAGCGTGTGAGATGAATGGGGACAAACGGTAATCTTTGAGGAGTCTTGTTGTTGCAGCCTCGCTACAACCGGCCTGTCTCTGGTCACCTGCCATTGTTATCTGATGCAGTGGCAGACAGCGAGTCACATGGAAAGGTCAAATGTTCCTCAAAGAGTGAAGGTCTTGAATGGATTATGTCTTCTATATCCACTTATAGCTTCATTGTCCCGCATTATGTGTAATTTCACATGAATAAAACATGACGCTTTAGAAACAGACAGAAAAAACAATATTGTTAACTCAACTTGTGATTTTAAGCAAAGAACATACAGAGTAGAATCATTATCCACAACTAGAGCTGGCAAATAGCTGCAAAATGTAGGTAATAAGATGTTCAGGTGGCCCAAACAGAATCCACATAGAGAGTGATGGAGGGCAATAATCAAACGAAACACAGTCCAGTCCGGGTTTTCATGAGTACCTTTTCCTATACAGTTTGAAGCGTTAACATAAATAATCCACTCCAGGTTTTCAATAATCCCACAAAAAAATCAAACATGGAAGTACGCTGCTACTGTTCATTCAGCTCCAGAGAAAAGAATATTCCAACGAAAAGCGCCGCCGTCCGTTTAGGGAACAGAGGAGTAAACGGAAAAGAGGGGAAAGAAAAGCAAACAATGAACCCGCTGGCTCTTGGCCCTTGTGGACTCACGGCGATGACCGTGCTGCAGCCTGGCGTCCTTCAGGGAAAGTCTGAATTCTGATGGTAACCAGCAGCTGCAGACCGCGGACAGCTTAACCGGATTGCATGTGGAGACCGACACATTCAGGATCCAGACTGTCGCTGATGTGCTGCTCTGGAGGAAAACCAAGCGGAAAACAAAACCATATTCCTGGCCGGAATGCTGATGTGCTGATGGAGCGTGGAGGTGAATGAACAATACATTTCATCCATACATTCTATACAATATATTTTAACTGTCAGAGCCATGATGGCACCGGGTTGAGCAGGGTTTTGTAGATACCCCTCTTACTAGCAGCATTTTGTAGCTCCACTTAGGGAATCCTAAGGCGTTCCCAGACCAGTGACTTCTGGATTTACCCAGGCGTTAACTCCGAGTTTCCCAGAAAACCTCCAAAGCCAGGCTCCAAGGAGGACTCTCAATCAGATGACCAAATCCTCCCACATCTACTCCTAGCTCCCCTCTGGCTGTGATGCTAGTCATAGATATCAAAGTAACGGAGTGTGACACTCAGTAAAGCTGTTTTGTCCAATATTGTATAGTTCTATTCTTATATTTGAAATTGCTGCAGGTCAAATAGCCAACAGCAAGCTTTTGAAGGGTAAACACATTAAGGCAGACCAATCATATGCAAATCAGTTACACTTTCCAATTTGTCAGATACAAATAGGATATTGGCAAACAGAGACCAAGCTATGAATACTGAGAGACAGAGGGAGGGAAACTGGTAAAGAGAATGCAGTTGAGGGCATATTGTTGTCCACAGGTGACCCTCTGTGGGCGAGTGCGGACAGTGTTGAAGGAGAACCAGATCCACTTCAACAAGAGTAAATCCACTTTGAGTCTGATCAGGATTTCAAGCTGTTCCTGTTGGATAGTGATTCACTGTGAACACATCCAGTCCATCTGTCGTTCCTGCTCGGAGCCATGTTTCCTCTTCGTTTCTCATTGGGCTAAACGTGCCAAACATGGATGAACCGCACAGACCTGTCTACTCCCACCCACAAGGGAGACGAGGTAAAGGATTTAGAAAACTCGGTGTGGTGAACCGCTGGTGGGCTACATACATCCTGTTTGTCAGGTCGGGGGAAACAGAAGCGCCTCAAGCTCTCCCAAGTCAGTTCAATCATCGTCTTTTGCCAAGTTGCACAGCCGGCCCAGCCTGTGATTGACTTGGCCCACAGCCAGCCTCAATGCAATTTGTTGCATAAATGCTAAATCGATGGGTCATTACACTAATGAAATGACATGACAGAGGGACACGATAGCAGAATCAAGCTCCTTCATAGCTTCTGGTCATGGTTTTGGTGCCAAGAGTGTGAAATGTATCAAAAAATGCAAAATCAAAGATACTTCCCTTGAAAAAGAACTTCAATCCAGCCCGTGGCAATTCCTCGGTCTCCTGATGTCTCCGCATTTACACAACGACTGAGGCATCTTTCATTAGGCTGTTTCATAGCTTACCTTGCCGTGAAAGTCTGCATTAACATCTGTTTTCACAGCTGAGAAATACTAAATCACTCAGCACTTATTGACTCGGTCCGGCACTCGGGGAAAGAATACAGATTATATGATGTAAAAGGTCTTTTTACGGTCTGTCCAAGCGTGGAAGAGTGAAAACAGAATAAAACAAAGGCCCACCCATTTAGAGACATCCAGTAATTCATCCTACAGAGTAACAGCTCACATCTTCCAAGAAACCTTGAAGACTGGCTCATACGCCGGGGACTTTCTCTTCTCCCTCTTTCCTTTTACCTTGAACTTTTTTTTCTCTGCCCCCTTCGCTGACACCATGAAGATGAAAGGGGGAAAAGTGATAAAAATGTTTGTGTGTCTGCTGCACTCGTGTTTGTGTACGTTGTTAGAAAGAGGAGGAGATGAGAGAGAGAGACCAGGACAGGGGAAAGAGGATGAGACAGAGAAAGAGATGAGATTTGTGATCTCATCTGTTCACCCGGGGCCTCTCTCCGGAGCAGTCTTTTACTGCCGTCAATCATCTCCATGGAGACATCTTAAAACTCAGATGGATGGGAGCCTCTGATGCATTTCAAACATGCCTGTGATACACACTTAGATTGTGGATGGAAGCACACTCACCTCGCGTTGGGCTTGATTGCAGCCTCAAGGCAAAGGAACACTCGGGGCCACTAGTGGAAATGCAGGAGTGTTTTAAGTTATTAGCATCAGAACCTACTGGCAGCAACATGTGCAAGGGTTTTTTATTTTTTGTTTCATGTACATGCAGATTACCAAAGCAGAAGTAAAACAAAACAAGCGTGAACAAAGCAAAGCTCTAACCCAGGGGTGTCCAACATGAGGCCCGTGGGCCAAAAGTGGTCCTCCAGAGGGTCCAATCCGGTCCTCAAAGTGGAAAAATTACAGAGAAGACATTAACTGCAGATTGTAAATGAGTAAAACTATAACTTTAAAATCATTTCTAGACCATGATAAGTTGTTTTGTCATTATAAAGTAAAATAGTAGATTGCTCTTTTGTCATTTTGTGTCTTTGTAATGTTTTGTCTTGTTGTCTGACGTTTGTCTCATGTTTTTGTAGTTTTGTATTTTCTTTTTGTCTCGTTTGTGTTTTCTTGTCTTATTTTTGTCATGTGTTTTACCTTAGTTGTCGTTTTGTGTTTTTTTTGGTCTCACTTATGTTGTTTGTCTTTTTTTTTGTAATTTTCTTCCATGCTTTTGTCATTTTTGTCTTGTGTCCTTTTTGTCATTTTTTGTCTCGGTTTTGTTGTTTGTCCATTTTTTGTCATTTAATTTCTCGTTCTTGTAGTTTTCTGTCTCACTTTTGCAATATTTTGTCTTGTTTTTGTTGTATTTTGTCTTTGACTTTTGTCATTTTGATCCTACAGTAAAATCCCTGATCGTTCAGTTCCAGACGACTAAATGTTGTGTTCCTTTGCAGACACTCTGTTATGTGGAAGTTGTGATGTGGAAATGACTGAGTTCCACTGCACAAAAGGTATCTATAAGCTCTCTCAACTTCTAGTCATCAACTGTGCAGGACCTTATATTTCAGAGAAAAGTGAGGCAACAAAAAGTAAAAATGTGACAGGAGATCAGAAAACAGCCAGATACTGTTTGGAGAGGAGAATGTCAAAATCACTCCTTAAAATATATTTTCATTTAAAGGTAGGGCTGCACAACCAGAATGAGAATCAGGATTATTTTCACTGTTAATCAACTTTAAGAACAAAATCTTTTTATTTCACTTTTAAACAGAGAACTGCTTTAACTTCCGTGCTGCATTAAAATAATCAGACACTGCTGTGGATGTCTGAGGGGACTCTGGACAAGGATTTTAGTGATCTTCTTGGCCTTCATGCATTCAACAAACTGCAATTTGTGGTTTTGGTAAGTGTGTTGAGACACAAGTCTGCATATGATTTGACCTTGCAAAACAGCCCCAAGTCCAAAACTCTTCCAAACAGCGGATGATGATAAGTTTCAAGGGACTAGTTCTTCACTTTCTGCTCCGGACGTCTGATTTTCTTCTAGCCCGTCTGCTCTCTGTTTTGTTACTCTTCCACTCTGTTCTGCAGCTCAACATCCAGGGATTTGATTGTTCATGTGTTGCAGCTTCACGTATGCAGTTTTCTGCGAGCAGAGCGTGCATTTTAAACGTCAATATCATGATCGATCGTTTTCATTGAATTGCGGGAAACAAAATCATGATGGAGATTAATATTTGATTGCAGCCTTTTGTAAAAGCTTTCTCAGTTTCGTCGAGGCAACCTTTTCCTTCTGTTTGTTTTTGTTCCTCTACTAAGTTGTTCATTTGCCTGTCAAGCAGACTGTTACGTGATTAACCTCTATCACAGCTTTTCATTATTTTAGATCAGTTAAGAAAGCAGCCATCCCTAAAAAATTACAAGTCTGAATGAAAACAAGCTACCAGGACGTTCTGGATCCGCCGGAGGAGAAAACAGAGCGTCCAGAGGAATGATACAACACAGCAGACACTGACCACTGACGCCCTTGAATAATGTAAACTTTAATGCAGCGCGTTGCTTTAGGATGTGCACCAACAAAGTGGACAGGTGATGAAAAATCTATATTCTATAGGGAGGGGAGAGTAGATGGTTTTGTGTTTGGCAGATAGCTCCTGAAGATGCCCTTGTCTGCTGCTCAACAACAAGGTCTTTGTGTCTTGCGTTCTCTCCTTCCAGCAAACAAACAAAGCTGATGTAATCCTCGGCTTCCATAAAGCCTGATCAGACTGAGGGAGGGTCAGCAGGACCAGACACAAGAAATACACCTGCTGTATCATTAGCGTCGCAGCGGCTCTCGGCAGGATTAGCCGGGCTGCTTTCACTGCATTTTCACAGCCAAGACCATCTTTAGCACTCAGCTTTGTTCCCAACCCGAGGGATGGGATGTTCAGTCTACGCTCACCTGGTTTCCTGAAATTTTTGTAGGAAGTTCAAGTCTTGTATTTCAGCCTGACATCTTTTACAGCACTTACCTTGTCAGCATAATTCGCTGCCATTAGAACGGGCCATCTAACAGGGCTTCCAAGGCTAATTCTAGAAGAAGGGCTTTTACTCAGTCAAGAAGACAAAAAAAAACCCCCAAAAAACAGCCATGAAGTCCCCAAAGAACATCCTGGGCTGTGACAGTACACTGTAGGCATTTTATACAGAAAGAAAAGAAATCTCTGTCTTTGCTCTTGAAAATAGACGGCTGTTGATGATGGTGGCTTTTTCTGAAAGCCAGAGGTCAAAGCAATGAAAAGATGATGTGTTTTAGTCACTGTGCTTCAAATGTCACATTTAACAGCATAACTATGATTATAAATCAGGATTACATTTGAATATTATCACAGTTAGGTGTATTTATTTGTTGATTTTTGGTGTAATGTGCAGAGACAGGCAAAAAAAATCATAAAAATAAAGCAACATGTCCCTTTCCTTATACTTTCTGAATCCACTGCATGCAGTTATACATCAAAGTCAAATCTCCACACAGAGCAGAATACATAAAACAATGTAAACAACCTCACTGAACTCCACCACATCCAGGAGCTTTCTGTATTCACCTGGCGTCCTCTCAAATAAGTCAACAAACTCTTTCACATCCACAGAATTTAGCGCCTTTGAAAACATCCGCCATGCATCTAAAGCAAAGCCCTGTCCTATAAATACCGTGTACATCAAAAATCTATTTAGTTTGCACTAAACTCCCCTCCGCTAAGATCACTTGTTGTGTTGATCTAAAGGCCGACTGTTCCGGCGAGGAATTGCCGAGTCTAATCAGAGTGATTCCCCTTTAGAGGCGTGTGTCCAACGCTGTCTGGACTGAAGATGAATTTCACTGGAGTTTTAAATCTGATTAAATTCAGCTTCAGAAGCACAAAAAAAGGTAAAACTGGTGTGTTTGTGCTTCTTTTACATCTGTCTGCCTGTGATGCTCATAATTAATGTCCATGTATTTTACAAAAAGAAAAAGCAAACATTTGATTTTCATGGAACAAATGTTTTCACTGTTTCATGATCTTTCTGCTAATTGAAAGCAGGCAGGGATAAAACTATTCTAACAGTAAATACGGGTTGCATTGTATAACTTTGGGTGTATTCTATGCTGAGAAAGGTAGAAGGAGTTTGTGAAGTTCTCTGCCTCCTCAGCGGTCCCGGCCTGTTGAAAGACCGACACCGCCGGGGAATAGATCGAACCATGAGTCAGGTTATTGCTTCTTCAGAGCATCATTTGTTACTGGGTATTGTGAGCCTTGTGGTATGGCAATATAATGGCATTATGTAACTGTCAGGCTAAAAATAACGATGCCCGAAATAAGTGGAACATCATAGACCGTTATATCAAATGTCACAACACACTAAAAGCTTTCCAGCATTTGCAAGAAGAGTTTTACATCCTTCAGATTTGTTTTATTACCAAGAACTCGGGCAGCTATCTGTGTTGCTTGTGATTAAAGCAGTGGTTCTCAACTGGTCTGGGTCTGGGACACACCATAAAACTGAAGTGACAAGTCGTGACCCAAACGATATTTATCCAAAAATCAACAATTTATTGATTGAGCGTTCAAAGACGAAACTTTAAACCTGAGCTCACAGATACTTCACAACGACTCAAAAACAAGCAGCAATGCTAATTCAAGTACTGAGGACTTTTAAAACAAGCATAACAATAGCCTCAAGTGGTTCTCAGCATATATAAAAGTGCATTTTTTTCTACCCAAAAAAAAGTGTAATTCACCAGAACCAGTAGCTTCTCATAATGCTGCACAAGTCTGCAACATTGCTGTTATAGCTGGAGAAACTATGTATTGAAACATGTGCAAAAGAGTCCAAAACATGTAAACTGATTAAGTGCATTCAACAAATTATTAAAGTGAAGAAATGCTTAATGTTCTGATCACAATCTCAAAATGTAAACACAATAAAACATTTTTTTCAAAGGGCTTAACTACATTTGGAAGCCAATATTGAAAAAAATAGTGTGCAATATTGAAAGAATAGTGTGTTTTAAAAAAATCTCTCTGCAAAGAACATTCGATCATGTTCCATTCCAGAAACCTACTTCAGGGTAAGTACTTCTAAAGGTCCTGGAAAACCTCCCAGAGTACGACATGAAACATTCTCCCCCCTGAAAAATCGGACAAAGGCTACATACTTATTTTGACGTCACATTTAGTAGTACATTAGTATGCGATTTCGGACACAGCCAATATTCATCCCCCGGACATACTTAATAAATGAGAAAACTAGCTATCGAGACCAAAACCATTTCCTGTACCAGCCTTTAGAAATGTTTATCTCTGCTGTAAAGTTAAACATTTTAACATGAGGATCTATGGGGACTGATTCACTTTTGGAGCCAGCCTCTAGTGGCCAATTGAGGAACTGCAGTTTTTGGGACTTCTGAAGTTTTCTTCATTTTTCAGTCTTGGAGGGTTTTTGTTTGGGCAAATTCCAACTGGCTAAGTAAAGAAGATCTGACTGGAAGTTGTAGAACATCTACAAAATTGGACCTTGAGTTAGACTTATGAGTTTAGATGTTTTTCTCACTGCACAGAAGACTAGATTATATACAGTTTTTATTTCCATGGATCACTTCACTCTGCTGTTAGAATATGATTTTGTCTGATTACTTACAGTATGTGGTGGTAATCAGAAAATGTGGTTGAGGAAAAAATATGAATAGATGCACTGAATGGACTGACAAACCTTTTAGATTTTGGTGCATAAATAGTTCTATAATAAAACTTAGATTACACAGATTCAATGCTCAGTCTCTTTATCCCTCTTTTCTGTGAGACTTCATTTCTACTCAATGATTTCATGGCATGATTAGAAAAAAATAACCAAGCAGCTGCGATGTGAGCGGCCATAAATAATCAGCTTAAACTGCACACAAAGACGTCCACATCTGGGTACGAACACGGCGCCTGATTACTGACTGATCAAATCGATGGCCAGAGAAGGGAGACAGCCGTGGCCATTATTCTGTATAACTGATGCATTAACAATGGGAAATTAGATATCCCATTAGCAGTCACATTTCAAGCTTTTCACACATTTCGACACAACTGTGGTCAGAAGCATGGAAGTAATAACAAGAAAATGAAGTTGTATTGAACAGGAGAGATCAAGAGGTGCGCGTATTCTTCCAGAACTCAGAGGAAGTAAAATTGTGTTCCAGCGATAAAAATCAACGGAAAGACGAGATGCAAAGGAACTGGACATCTCTCATGACATGAAAGAAGTGATTTTTCAGCAATTAATTCTTTGAGGAGGCGTGGTTCTGATCTAGTAGGTGCCTTGTCTCTGTGACGATGATTATCAAACTGTTGGAACGTCAATAAAATGCTGGTGAAACTGCGGTTGTGTTGTTTCCATACAGGGACAGGATGGATATTGTAGTGAAGACTGAGCCAAGAGGGACAGGCAAGGTAAGCAAGTGTATCTGTAGAGCAGGCTTCATGTCCAAGATAATTCAACGTGCTTTATATACGTAAAACATTAAGAACATACAGCAAGGTGCACATAGTTAAATGACACCGTGCAGATTTCATGCTGGAAATAAATGTTTTTGACCTGGATTTAAAAGGTGAAAGTTCAATCTCCACTGGCAGTTTGTTCCACTGGTTTTCAGCAGAACAGCGAAATGCTGCTTCTCCATGTTTAGTCCGACTCTGGCCTGGACTAGATCTGAGTCGTTGGATCTAAGAGCTGCTGGGTTTGTATTCTCTGAACAGATCACGAATGGATTCTGTCCTAAACTGTTCTGGGAGCAAACAGGAGCAAAGAAAATGCTAATACCAACTAAGATGCAGCTAAAATGAATCAATTCTGGGACTAATACAGTGATTTCTCCACTGCAACATGTTGAATTCCATCTCTATGCGTCACCTGTTAAAGGTCTCTACACTCATTTGCAGCGACAAAATACAGCAAAACAAGTATGTGGGATTTAAACAAAGAAGACAGCCTAGCAGAGTGGTGGCAGCAGAAGCCTTTTTGACGTGTCCTTCAGCTCGGACCACAATCAGACAAAAAAGGATAAAGCATGGAAGGAAATAGCGACAGTCTTGCAGATTAATAACCTAACATTAGCGGCTAGCAGACACACACACACCGCTGTAAATAGCAGCAACAGCACTTAGTTTATGTTATTAAATAAAAATTCAATCCCTTCATGTTTGGCTCGTTTCTCTGTGATTGTCAGAGCTAGTTTAAGCTTCGATTATTTATTTTTCATGGATGGCCTGTGCATGCTTATTGCACATTCACGTCGACTCACGTACATCATAGGCTGAGATTCAGCTGCGTTTTCATCGTCAATCTGTACGGAGCAAACTTCATGTCATGGCCAAAGATTATAGATTCGTGTTGTACAGCGTAGCAGGCTGTGAACTTAAAGGATTGTTAAAATCACACAGCATGGAGAGGCCCTAACACATGCAGTCAGACCGATTTCAGTGCATTTTTTGGTCTATATGAGCATATTTGTCATACGTATCCGTTGTTTCTCTTTTTCTTTTAGGGTGTTATTTGCAGGCGCACCAGACGAAGCCAACTCTTGCAGAAGTCTGGATCCAGGCCCAGTTCAGTGGAGCTGTGGAAAGTGACCTCCACAGTATATTTTACACAAAGCCCCAGTGGCCGGGAGCCCTCTGTTCCAGCTGGAACACACTGTTGTGCGACAGATGCCACATTAAGCAGCCCTCCCCTCCGCCATCAACCCGCTTCCAAAATCTCTCCACTGTCACTTTGCAAACGGCGTCTCAGCCGGACACGTACTGGACTGTATCCGTGTGTTCCCAGCAGTCGGGTGATGAAGGTCTCCGAGGCTCCGGCTGTCGGAGTCCTATTGACAGTTCGTGCACATGTTTACACTTAAACACTCACGGAGGCTCCCAGAAGTGTCTCTCTGAAGTGCTGATGTTTTCCCTCCCTCATTCCATCCAGACTGCAATGATCCGTGCACGCTCTGGACATAATGGCAGGGTAATTTTGTTTCAGTGCTGTTACGTTTCATCCGAGAGCAAGCTCACATTATACAATTAGGTTTTATTACAAAACAATAAAACTATGCTTTGGTAACATCATAGCACCTTCAAGAGACGGATTTAAAACCCACCTTTTCCCCCGTTGGCTGCCTAAAACACATTTTCAGTGCAATATCCTCCACAAATCACCTTTTCTTCTCAGGTAAAATGCCATGTGTGTATCCATTAGGTTGTTTAAGTGGACGATGAAATATCCTCCAGCTTGACTGTAGCCGTGACACTTGACCAAATATTCTGAAAACATCCATCACTAAGCCTGTGGAAGGCTATTGAGCTGGACCTGTAAGGATTTCACTCAGAATATCCTTGGACAAGTCTATAGTGGTGCTTTAGAAGTGAGGGGGATCAGGATAGCAGCTGAAAACTGAAAGAAACATTCTTTTTTGTGGATGCTAATTATTTTCAGTCATCCTGGCCGGCTGTAGCAGAGGCAGGAGAACAGCACACAAGCTGAGGAATGGTATTGATTTTCTTTGGTTTGCCAGCAAGTCACACATCAACCCAAACAGTTGGTTCAGAAGTTTATATTTACTCCCAGTTCAATGTCTCAGATGATCCTCTCAACCTTTGTAAAGTTTCCTGGGCTTGACAACGGACATGCCGACAAAAACGCTCATTCACGCATTTAAAGAGCCTTTTTTCCCCCCATTTAGAGCAGTTTCATTCCAGCTAAAGTTTAATTTACAGCTCTGCAAACTTTCACCTGTCCTGACCTCTGGCTGATCGATCTCTTAACCACATCGTCACGTCATTACTTATTGACGACCATCAACACCCTTTCAGCGGTATAAAGTGAGAGGTTCAGGGCAGCAGCAAACACATATTTTGTGCATTCTCCTTGATTGGCTGTGCATGTTGGGGAGTCTTTTCAGGAAGTGCTATGTGTCAGTAACAGCCAGACGTGCATTATTATTAGCCGGGAGCCTGGAGCCACCACGCAGTGTGATTACGCTTGCCCCTGCAGTTCAAAACAGATGCTCTTCACCGGCACTGGCAGCATGGAAGAGCCCGAGGCAGGCGGCTATTTTGGGTAAATTAGTAAAGACAACAGTTGCTCCCCAGGTTGATGCTGCCATGCTGAGGTGCAGTGCAAGGCGACAGAGTGGAAAACACAGACTCAACCTGGGCAGCACAGCCCCGCGGGCGTTTGTCATTTGGAGGCGCTCCAGCCGACAGGTGGCTGCCGTGGTCGACTGCTCCCCGTGCACCTCATCCAGGTAATTAGCCTTTCAGCTCAGGTACGCAGGAGAAGAGGGCAGTCATTGACAGAGACGGGTATTATGAAGATGGGCTTACTGTGGAGACATTATTTCTGTACACTTCTTATCTGCGTATGTCACTGTCCTCAGCTTTAACATCTTTCACAGTGCTGCAGTTAGACGAACAAAGACAACAGCTTAAGTCTATAATAGTCTTGTTTCACTTCCGCTTGAATGCTCAGTATGAGACGACAGATTACAAAATGATACCTTTGACTAAAAACAAAGTACATTAGAAGGTCTAAGTGCTTAACAGAGTTGTCATGGTGTTCAACACAGTCTACACAAAGTCAGTTAGCAAATGAACAGCTCCAAGACCTCCAGGTACTGTACTGTGCAATAAAACCAATAATCCTGGCCAACCAGAACCCAAGGAACCCTCCTTTATGCTCAATATTTGTTCTATTTTTACAGTGTGCTTTTGAAAAAACAATTAATACCATTTTTTATTGCAAACACCATTGATTTTGCACATTTATTGTAAATAGCAAAAATCTTTGCACCTTATTTCTTCCACTGCCATGATTATTGCACGTTCTTTTGTACATTATTTTACTTATCTTTTTTAATTTAACATGCTTGAACTACTGGATACCTTGAGTCCACTAGGATCAAAGCACCGCTTATATATGTTAATTATTAGTTCAGTTTATGCACCTTACTTACACTCATTAATACTCTTTTTTATTGTAAATATCAACAATTTTGCACATTTATCATAAATACTAACAATTTTCCACCTTTTATGTAAATATCAGCAATTTTGTCACCTTATCTCTTCATCTAACATGATTATTGTGTGGGTTTTTTTGTACTTTAATTGTAACATGGGGGAGCTACTGGATACCTTGAACCAACCAGAACTCAAACACCCCTTTTGTATGCAAACTATTTGTTCTGTTTTTACACTGTATTTAGACTTTTTCAGTCTTTTTAAGCATGCATCCATCCATCCATTATCCATCCATCCATCCATCCATCCATCGTCCATCCATCCATCCATCCATTATCCATCTATCCATTATCCATCCATCCATTATCCATCCATCCATTATCCATCCATCCATCCATTATCCATCCATCCATCCATTATCCATCCATCCATCCATTATCCATCCATCCATTATCCATGCATCCATCCATCCATTATCCATGCATCCATCCATCCATTATCCATCCATCCATGCATCCATCCATCCATTATCCATCCATCCATCCATCCATTATCCATCCATCCATCCATCCATCCATTATCCATCCATCCATTATCCATGCATCCATCCATCCATTATCCATCCATCCATCCATCCATCCATCGTCCATCCATCCATCCATCCATTATCCATCCATCCATTATCCATCTATCCATTATCCATCCATCCATCCATCCATCCATCCATTATCCATCCATCCATCCATCCATCCATCCATCGTTCTTGGTCATCTGCATTTAGTCCAACTCATCACCATCACTGCAGTGACTGTAAAATGCACAAAAAATAAGCAAAATAAAGGTAAAAAATCTTCTCCAGGTTGTGTTTACAGGCAAATAGCAGGAATTTAAAGGGATTTACTGCCTCTAAGAAAAGGGCCATATATGCTGGAAAAACCTTATTTCTAATCTGACCTCCTCTGCTTATACTAGACCACTTTTCCTAAGTGCTTTTACCTCTACAGACTTTTGTTCCAAATAAAAGTCTACCATACACAAACTATTTCTTTCTGTACTTTCAAGGAGACAAAAGTTGTCAGCACTTACTTGAGGCATCTTTCTCTCGCCAACAAAAAGGGGGCAACATCCAGCTCCAGTTCATTATAAGCCGCATTAGTTATTATCCTATTGTGCTCATATTTAGCATTATATACTAATTATATCTAATTGGCCAGTCAAAGCCCGCTAACCCCTCCAGTGCTACATGAAAGCATTGACCTCTACCAACAAGCATTTAGAAGCAGCAGTGGTAATGAGCTGCCATTTTCCACATCATTGTTCTAATAATGACTTCTTTATGCCCTTTCAGCTGTCTGAAGTTTCGTGAATGGGTCTTTTTTTACCCAGAGAAGCGCGGTAGGGTTGATGGAAGCCTGTAGTTCACACGGTTCGACTGTTTGTCACACAGTCAGTTGAAAGTTCCATAAATGGTCCAGTGGATAGTTCCTGGTTGAGTCAGTCAGCGTTTGATGGGCAGTAAATGGGGAAAAGGAACTATGTAAATGGAAACCTGGCTGGTGCTGCTCTGTTGGGAAATCAGGTGGCCATTTGAATATTCAACCCCAGGGCCAGCGCTCTAATTCCTCTCCCCTCAACATGCCACACAAGGAGAAAGGAAGTGACAAAATGGCAAGGAGTGCACAGACAAGAATTTGCATTTTAATGTGCCTGTCGGAATCACTTTGGATAAGAGCTGGGAGTATGAGAGACCACACAACCCCGAGGGTCGCCGCCAAACAACCTATAATAGCCGCCGCCCAGAAAACAACATCCTGCTCGAGAGGAAGTTGTTGTGAAATGGGAAAAAAGAGGGAGGAGGAGGGGGGGAAGCAATGTTGTTGAGAGAACAAAATAAGTTTGGATCCTGGAGGAGGTGCAGGAGGCCCCGGCGAGTCAGCTGGAAACTAGGCTGGTGAGATTTTTTGAAAACTTTTCTATCGCCGGCAACACAAACACCCTCAACCTTGAAAGAACGTTCTCCATACGCTGTGATGGTAAACATTGTCATTAATTGCAATGACAGTCTAATTATAAAGATTGTTTTCCTGAAGGACAGTTGTCACGTCTGAAAAAACAAACCAACTCCCAAAGCAACAACTGGGAGGACGTTTTAAGGAACTGAAGACACACAGATCATTATTGTTTTTCCCTTTATACTATGGAAATAGGTTTTTTCTCCTTCAGTTCTGAGAAGGGTTTTTGTTTTGTTTTTTTCCATCTCCAGGAAGCCTAAGAGATGAAGATATGAAAACAGCAGCCTGGGACTTCATCTTCGCGGTGGCATTCTGTTATTGCCGTTTAATGTCCTCCATCACATTGTCATTTGGCAGGAGGTGAGGTGAGTATCGAACGCCTTGATTAAATCAGTTCAATTTTATCCCCCGTCGCTAGAGAGTGTATCTTTCAGCGTATCGATGAGCGTCTGTCACGCTCCGGCAGACGCAAGGACACCGAGTGACGGCACTTCTTCCTCTGTCAGGGTCGGTCAGAGAGCAGACAGCCGGGCAGCGAGGCCAGACATCAGGATGCCACTGAGAAACCAGAGTTACCCTGCAGCGATGCATCGGCCAGGCTGCTTCACCTCATTGTTGAAGCCATTTTCTGCTTTCAAGGTCCTCCGTACAGTACAGCTTAATGAGTCTGCAGTCTCCTTGGATTACCAAGCAGCTGCCTCTAACTTTCCCTGCCTGTCAATAGCTTGAATATTTAATAAATATCTCTAAAATATGTTACCCTTGGCATGAAATCTTTTTTTCGCTGTTTGTATCGTATTTCCTTAGTCTCCGTGAAAGCTGTGATGTCAGGCCAAACTCTTAGTTTTTTTGGCTTAAAGGCCCCATTACAGGAGCTGTTAAAGAGAATCTAGCTGGATGCAGAGGTGAAAATCTGGCCTTCAGTTCTTCTGGAAAGTTCATGTTTGATTCCCAGCATCATTAGTGGAAGGGGAGCAATCAGCGGCTCAGTCGTACAGTGTGCAAACGAGATCTTCTATCGCTTCTCAGAGTCAGAATCAACAGAAACAACATTTATAAAACACCTTATTTTGAGAAATTATTCATATTCATATATGAGAATATGAATAATAAGATGCTACATTGAAGATTAGGTTTGTTCTTCTGTTTTGTTTTTGTTTTCTTGTAACGACTGGCGTCAAAAAAAATTTTTTCCCCGACGTTCAAGTGAAAAAACTGGTTTCAGTGAAGGAATCTGTAGAAACCTTTAACAGAAGCAACAGCAGCATTGAGTAGAGATTATCAAATGCAGGTTTAATCCATGATGAAATTAGATCTTTAAAAACAATTGTCTAATCTTCAAAACAACAGCATTATTTCTAGTATTATTTCAAACGCAGGTCTAACCAAAAACTGAACCATGTAGTTTTGAGCGTGAGGAGGTCTTAAATGTGTACTCATACATACATGACTTTAGAATTATGAGGCATTAAAGACACCAGAAATGGACGAATATGAAAAAACTAACAGTCATCTGCAGGAAATTCATTTCCGGTTTGTGGACAACCAGTGGAGAGCAGGTCAGGTGTTTTGTTGTCTGACGTTTGAACTGTGCAGCTAAATTTCTGTCACAGCTGTAGCGGTGTTTGTTTGTCTCTCGAACTGAACAAAACTGGCTCAGACACAAAGTTATCCACAGAGTTAGAAAAGGTGAGAGACTAGAGTTTGTGGAAAATGCACAAACAATATTTCAGCATGATGACAAACTGTGATCTGCACAGAAACTGCCAAAATGACAGAATTCTAAATCACAGCTGCTCCGACTCACTACTATTACAGTGAACTGAAGCAGAGAAAACGGCTTTATATGATGTAATATGATGCATTAAATCTGACTTTCCACTCCACCTTTATGACTCATAAGACATTAAACCGTGCATTGAACTTTTCAAACAATCCTTTATAAGATACATCAAGTATAAGTTTAGGAAAGAAGTCAACCTGCCCGTGGTTGAAGGTTGCATGTGATTATCTTCATAAAAGTGAATCACTGATGAATCATCCTCATAAATGAATCACACACCAGAACAGCCGAATTATACACACGATCCATGATGATAAAGACACAGAACAACAGAGATGGAGGCACATATAGCATGCTGACACCCTCAGAAACATCACAAATCCTGCTTTCAAGCTAAGATCCCTCTGGTTTCTAGCTTTTCACACCCTGGATATCACTGACAGACCAGAATAGATGGTTGGAGACAGTTAAGAAGTTGAAGTATGGGTGGTGCTGAGAGACTCAACAATCTTGTTCAGCAGTCATTCCCATTGTGATGTGCTGATGGACACACCTCATTTAAGGCGTGTAAGTACAGCTGACGTAACTGTTAGGTGGTGTGCGACAAAGCGCACGTCTAAACACGTCTAATTCCACCCGTCAGTGACGCTGCATGTGCTCTTTAGTGCAACAAATGTAAAAAACAAAGGGAAGTTGGATGTATCTAAAATGTCAAACCAATAAAGTCATTAAAACATCTCTTCTTACGCACCAGCGTCTCATACGTGCACAACGAACAGGTCATGCCCGTCTTCTTTAGAAGTACTTCCAAGAAATTTGCAAAAATGGCTTCTGAGTAGGAGTCATTTAGTTAAACCACACAGAAAACATACCCTGCTTTATCATCTGTTTTACTACAAATAGGAACATAATTTATAAAAAAAAAAAAACATGTTGCATTGAAGAAGACTTGACACTAGTGATTTAAACTATAAAGTCATGAGTGAAATGTTTACTGAGGTAGCAGATTAAGTGCTAATAGGGTCTTTTTCTCATGAGCTTCTATACAATCAGATACATTTTCTCATTTTTATGCCCCCTACTGGCCATTAGAAAGAAGTAGCAATATCTGTATTCACTTCCCTTTACTTTGTTGAGTAAAGCAATGTAATATATACTTTTTTAAAATGTACAAATATTATACATAAATAAAATACAATCTATGAAGTGTAACTGTAATAGAATAGCTTTGGTGTCAAACACACACATGCACACATTAATCTGTCCACATGCATAACAAGAAAAGCCCTCAGAGAGCTCAGTCCTCCTCCAAGGCTGCTCAGTCATTGGATCATTTTGGACGGCTGGAATCTTTAAAAAAATTGACAGAAACCACTGCAACACAGCACAAACAAAATGACCTTCCTCTGAGTACAGGCGTGTGTTCTGCATGTGTACGTTATGTACGGATACCGGATCACGTGACCTAAACATGTAGCGGGCAGCTCAGAAACACCCCCACAGTTTAATCAGCTGTTCCTTGGATCATTTCTGATGGATAAGTCCTGATAAGTCCTCAGAGGTGGATTTGTAGTAGGATCACAATCAGCTGATGTAGTGTTCACTGGTTGTCATGGTTACAGTGACGCCGTGCTGCTATCTGGCAACGATACAGAAATCTTTAACTAATCCGTGGATCCAGACTATAAGCTGCATCACTGCCATGCAGACAGACAGGTTACAGACAGACGGGTTACAGACAGACGGGTTACAGACAGACGGGTTACAGACAGACGGGTTACAGACAGACGGGTTACAGACAGACAGGTTACAGACAGGTTACAGACAGACGGGTTACAGACAGACGGGTTACAGACAGGTTACAGACAGACGGGTTACAGACAGACGGGTTACAGACAGACGGGTTACAGACAGGTTACAGACAGACAGGTTACAGACAGACGGGTTACAGACAGGTTACAGACAGACGGGTTACAGACAGACGGGTTACAGACAGACGGGTTACAGACAGACAGGTTACAGACAGGTTACAGACAGACGGGTTACAGACAGACAGGTTACAGACAGACGGGTTACAGACAGACAGGTTACAGACAGGTTACAGACAGACAGGTTACAGACATACGGGTTACAGACAGACGGGTTACAGACAGGTTACAGACAGACAGGTTACAGACAGACGGGTTATAGACAGACAGGTTACAGACAGGTTACAGACAGACAGGTTACAGACAGACGGGTTACAGACAGACAGGTTACAGACAGACAGGTTACAGACAGACGGGTTATAGACAGACAGGTTACAGACAGGTTACAGACAGACAGGTTACAGACAGGTTACAGACAGACAGGTTGCAGACAGACAGGTTACAGACAGACAGGTTACAGACAGGTTACACACAGACAGGTTACAGACAGACGGGTTACAGACAGACAGGTTACAGACAGACAGGTTACAGACAGACGCTGATCATCACATAACTCCGCCATTCCTTGGTGGAATAATAGAAATAACAACAGCATCAAAAACCAGTGGCATCGTGGTGAAGTGGACATTTTTAAATCTAAATATTGCACTCACTGAGTTTGGAGTAAATAAATGTTCTCCATGCTGACGCTGACCTGTTTGTTTGTGTCAGAGTAGAGCTGCAGAAAGTGTTTTCACTGCAGTGTAACAAGAAGACAGTCATTATGTGGAGAATCAGACGAGGTCACTTGAGTCGGCAAAACATAGCAGGTTGCTTTAGAGGTTTTAACAATAAATGTTGTCATTTTTGCAGTGCTCACAGTGTTTATTATATATTTTTTGCTTTAGAAAACATTTCTCAGAGGAGCAACAGACAGCCAGAAAACACAGAGGAAGAAACAAGAACGAGATGCTGCAACGTTCACCGGCTAAAATCAGACCAGAGACGTTGCAGGAATGTACACTTGTTTCTTTTTCTACACGACTTTGTTCCAAACATGTCCACAACTTTTCTAACTCGCCTCGTTTCTACCTCCATTTCCCATTCACTCCATTCTCTACACATCCAATATCTTTCATAATTGTTATTTAGCCTCTCAGTCAGTGTGTCTTGCTCTCTCAGGGCCTTCCTTGTCCGCTAAACCCTTTACCATCCTGTTGTAATCTGACCCAGCCTTCCATGCCATTATTGCACCAGCTCTCCCAGATCCGGTCCTAATGCAATTGTAAGAGCTTTTCCACTTTCACTGTTTCCCCATTTTTACTTAATAAACCCCATCTCATTGTTTTTGGGCCACAAACAGAATTTCACTTCAATTGAATTCATGCTGCTGCTCTGGGTTTTTGCAGAAACGACATCCTTCTGGCTCAAACGCCTTTTGGATTGTGTGTTTTGTTTTGTTAGACGCTGAAACGTTCACATGGAGGTTACAAATGAAGAAGGAAAATTGGAGATTAACGAGGAAGATGTGGAGCTGCATACTCATTTCACCTATATTTCATTTACACTGATTCCAAAAACTATTTATTTGAACCTAATGTGGAAATGTGAGACTGACTTAGAGAAAGATTCTTCTAAATATTAGATATACAGTTAAGTAAACTAGAAATGTAAAGTTATTTTTGAAGATATTGTAGTAAATCTGTTGACTACTTTATATTAAATGAGTCAGAAAACCTTGGAGTCTTCCAGTCTTTTCTTCAGGAGGAAATGACATCATGAGGAGCAGGTCATGTGATCTGGAATTAACACACTTCCTGGAGAGGAGTTTTTGGAACGGGGAACTTAGTGGAAAGGGATTTAATTTGTTATTTTCCATATAAAATTTGATATATTGCCAAAACAGAAATATCTGTCATGATTGTCTCATCTTAATAAAAGAACACAATCCAAACTGTTTGTGAATCAGCTCATTTTATTGTTGTTTAGCTCATTAGAAGGTGGTTGGTGTTAAATTCAGACGGTTATTTAGTTGATATTTTAGTGACATTCAGCCATTTTTTATCAATAAGTGATTGTTTCCATAATAAATAATTATGGAATTTGTAAAGACATGATCATAATGGACATGAAAAACATATATATTTTTTGCTTTTAATTTAATATGTCTGCAGATATATCCCATGGACTTCAAAAGTCCCTCAGTCATAAATCGACCCATGACATGTTTTTCTTCATCACCATGTCATTTCTTAGTGTTTGGCACCAGCCCCTACAGTCAGGGCTACAGTCTACTTCTCTCCTGCTCTCTGTGCTCACACATACTGCATTTTATTACAGCTGAATTCCCAATAAAGCTGTTCTCTTGTGCAAATGTTTCTGCTGTCTGAGAATGAATGAAGCATGACACAGTGACTGAAAGCCCCTCATCAAAACTACATGTTAACTAGCAGTCTCTTCTAAACTCAGTTCTGCACCACTAAGATCCTGATTTTATTAACATTAACAGACTCAGCATACACAGAAGTCAAAGATAATGTAAATTCAGCTAACTTTTGCAGGGAGTCCAAGCTACTCCTAAAAGAGCCAGAGGACCTTTACACATTTATTAGAAATGGAGCTGATGGAGCTGCACTGTACCTGTAAAATATCCACCTTCTCCAGGTTACAACAGGCGGAACTTTTTCTGTTTTGTTAAAGGGTTTAATAGAATCTTGGATTTCTTTCTGGAGTTGCACCACTGACTAAAATAATAAGTCCTTATTTTTATTTACTTTTTACATGTTGGAGCTTCCAGTTAAACCCACAGTTTGCATTCTGTGCTGTGCTGCATTATATTAACACAATCTGTCAAATTAAAATGAACTAAAATGAAATTGTCGTTTTCTCTGTTTTGGAGGAAAACTAATCATTTATATGAAGCAACAAATCGTCATCAGGCCGAACACTGACTTTACACGTGATGTTCCTGTTTGCCTTTACACTGAGTTAATGAGCTTAGAGGGCAGGAAACATAATCAGAGCAGATAAATCAATACACCACAACCTTCAAGCTTCTTCTCCCCCTCAGGTCTTGAGTGCAGGGCCGATGGGGACACTTAATGCAGACTTCAGTCGGAGGAGATGAACCCACACTGTGCTCCTGAACATTCATTTCCTCGAGGAAAACAAGTTCCTGTGGGTTTAACATGCGGCTGATGGCTCACTTGATTACCTGCAGCTCTTTCCACTTCCGTCTTGCCGCTGCCCTCCACTCTCTCCCACTCTCGTTGGGCTCCATCCTCGTTTGACCCCATTGATTTGATCCAGCCCAAGCTCCGGCTCCTTCGCCTTTTTCTTGTTTATTTGCACGGTTAATCTGCAGCACAGCTTTGACCCATTGTCCTAACAATGGAGTGCAAACGAGCAGCAATGGCTGAATGAAGAGCTATTGTGTTCCAGTTGCTCTGTAGTAGGGAAAGTGTCCATGTCACAAGGTCAGCCAATCGAAGTACTTGCAGACTTCCAGGCTACGCTAACAGAAATACTTGAGGTTTATACTCTTATTTACTGATTTAATGCAGCTGAGGCTATCTAAACCGACACTAAGCCATGACCAGAAGTCTACACCAGGACCGACACATGACTTTAAAGGGTTGAGACCAAGACAGGATCAAGACCGAGAGCACAACCAGCACAGTGCAAGTCATAATCTGCAAACCATCTCAATGCACCACTAAGACTACAGTCAGAAGCATACAGTATACACAGAGAACTACAACGTACAGCTCGTATTTGCTGAGTGGTGAAGAGCTTTCTAACGTTAGCTTACATTTCTCCACAGACGTCTCAGTAAATGTTGCACACATGAATTCTTTGTGGTTTTGTCGTTCAGGTAACTAAGCCTTTCTTCAGGAGATTTGGTTGACATCTCCTCCCAAACAATCAGCGTCTTCTATTATCTACATACACTTTCTGGGTGAAGTTTTTGGTTGCATTTGAAGCAGCCTGTTTTCACCCAACCACAATAATAATGTTAGTAAAAAACTGGCTTTGTGCAGGCTATTTAGTACGTATTGTTGTGACTCAGTCTGCCTGCTAAGGGCCGATGATCAGGCAGCTTTGTCAAACCTACAGTCAGAAATCAATTCTGGATCTAAAGTCGGAGTCTTCAAAAAGTTCCCAAGAAGAGTCTTCAAGCATCCTCAGAGTCTGATTTGAATAATGTTTACTCCATACTGAGGCTGTAAGATCAAACATGAGCAAAATCTGTGGATTTTAACTGACTACATTAAGCGTTACATCGTCTTTTAGACCTTCGTCTCAACGCTCCTCTTCTGTTCTGGAAAGCCACAACCTATCATCTTAAAATCACAATCAGGATGTGTATGATGTAATCATATCAGAAGTTTAACCACCTCTTCTTTTCTTTCTACTAGGTTACCATTATTTCTGCTTCATTCAGCATGAATTTGATTATGACTCCCAGTGCAGATGAAGGAGGCATGGACTTCTGGTCTTAACTCCTTCTATGGGCTTCATGGGTTTCCGTTGGGTTGCTGCTTTCCACAGGATTATTATTAGTAAGGATTTGTATGCAAACCAAAACTTGTCCATATGGATTATGACTATACTACAAGGGCAGTAGCGTGCACATTCAGTATAAATAGATGCCAACCTACAATGCATGAATGGTACGGATTCCTCACAAAGGATGACAAGTGCACTAGAAAGTTGAATAAGAAGAACAGCTGTGCAGAACTACTCAGCTGTCCATGTTCCTGCAATGGAGAACAATCAAGTCCTTGGTCTGTTCATACAACCAGGTTAAAGCCAGTAGACAGAAGACAAGAAGAGGTTCAGAGAATGTATACTGCAGTGTGAAGGTAAGAATTTCCAGTCCATAAACAGTTAGCTCATATCTACCTCCAGTGACCCCGAGTCATCACATCCAAACCCAGAAGCTCTGTTTCTCTCCTGTACTTCCGTTGTTCCAGGTTGGTGCACCACCAGCCTCACTGGGAATGATTTCTGGACTGTTGCACCTCCACAGTGAATAAAGCTCAACACTCTGTGCTGCAGCTTTTATTAGAAGGTTGGTTCTGTAATAGGTTTTTTGTCCCCCATCCCTTTATAATCTCACTATTTCTTTTGATGCTGTGAGGTAACGTAAATACTCAGCCAGGTGTGATGTACTAATAAAATCTATCCTCTCATATTCAAATGACCAGCCAATGTAACATAATATAATATTACATTAAAATGCTTAAACAAGACTCTTAGACTAACAGAAATGAGGACTCTATAACTCTGAAGCACCCACGCATGTACCAAGCAGAATGGAACATGAGGTTGATTAAAAGTTTCATTTTTCAATCATAGTTTCCTTCTCTTTTACTTATTAGGCAGGCAGATAAATCAGAAAAACCTCATCTGGTGTTTTGTCTCTCTTCTCTTGATCACATTCTGCAAATCCAACTATTCTGCAATGAAGAGCCTCACTGCCACTATCAGCAGAAACCATCACCTTTACAGCCCACACAGTGTCTAACAAGAAGGATTCACAAGGATCTGCTCCTCACTATTCTTAATCCACCACGCTGTCTTCTTTTCAGAAAATTAACTTAACGCCTCCAGGATGAGCGTCGTTCTGCGTCATAATCAGTCACAAAAATGTTCAGTTCAGGTGGAGCAGGAAAGTTTGGACAGATCATTCATAATAAAAGAGCGTCTCTTACCCCTACAGTACATTGAGGTTTAACAAGCATTCAGCGAGAGTTCCAGAGGTACTGACAACCAAGAACAAACCCGCAGAAGCTCTCCTCAACTCCAACTTGTTGAAGGAACAGACAACAGTCAGAAGTCAAAGAGGCCAGAAAATCAGACATCGATGTTAGTTGTTATAGGCCTCATGAATGTAAATTTGAAAAGCCTTATGGGCCTCACAAAGCCCGGCAGGCTCATAAACGTCCATACTGGAGGAGCTCTGTTACAGCCCAGAAGACATGTAAAGAGGAGGTCAAAGAGGTGTCAGAAGAAGAGGAAAAACTGCGGCAAGCTCCAGAAGAACTGCTAGAACTACAACCAGAACCAGACCTGGTGAAATATATTTTCACAGAGAAAACGTCCACATTTTTAGTATTTTTGCCAATTTTTTTTTGATGGAAAAATAGAAAAGAAACTTAAAAAAATAAACTTTAAAAAATTGTTTCTTTAAGAACATTCAGAAAAGATTTCGCTGATTTTGGTTGATTTTTTTCTAAATGTTCTTAAAGAAAACATGAGAAGTTTTACTGATACACATGTACTCATTTTGGATGTTTTGGGGATTTTTTGGGAAGATTTTTACTCATTTTTGAATTTTCTTACCAATTTTTTAAAATCTAATTTTTAAGGGAAACCTTTAAGGAAGTATTGCAATTTTCCTCCTGAAGGTTCAGCAATTTTTCTGAAATTTGGGGATTTTTTTCAGACAAGGGAACAATATTTTTCGGTGCACATAAATGAAGACAACAGGAGGGTTAATCTCCTGTATTTTCTGTGCTTCTTCTTTCTCACATTTTCTATCTTGGAAGCCTGTTTCAGTCCTTAGCTGGTGCCTTATTGTCACAGGTGAGGCGGTGGGTTTTCACCACAGGCAGGCTGGTGGAGGCTTATTTGAAGAATAAGAAACCGACTCTTGGAAACATCAGGTAGCCATGACGACACATTCTGTGGTATTATTTCTGAGTCCTCCAGAGACAAACCTGGCCAGTGGGCGTTGAACGTGTGAAACCCTCCCGTATTGCTGCTTCCTCCCCGTCGTGACATGCCACGACCAGACGCACCGTTTGACAGTAACGGTTTTATTGTCATTCTCATTATCATAAATCATTTGAACATGTTGGCCAAACTAACCCAATAATTAGTTGTGCTTGGCAGGCGAGTGCTCTCTTGGCTTCAGGGGATGCTCATTTGTGACTTTGGCACATGGCTTGCAGTTAAATTGTTTGTCTAATACTCTCAAAGAATTACTCCTCATGTAAGTCCAACCTGCACGTTTGGCCCGCTCCCAGCTTGGAACACAGTCTTAAACACAAAAGGCTTTGTTCTATCTTATTTCAGACGCAGTGACAATATTTAGGAATGAAATATTGGCTCTCCTGTGAGCGGCCATGTTTGCAGAGAAAGTCCAGCGACTATAATTACCACCTCAGCCCGAGCATGAATTTCATCCCCAATAAAATGAATATTTTAAGCTCCCTGCAGCTATAAAAACCCAGCACCATTTACATATCTTCTTTCACCGGTGTGAGACAGTCAGAAAATCAGAAATCAATATTTTCAGACATGCCTGCATGCTTCATTACAAACTTCTTTCTTGCTGGTTTTTCGGCTACATTATTCCGGCACACTGGGGTGGCAGACATGAATTCAATTTTAACACCAAATTTTGCCTTCAGAGCTCCACGGTCACATTTATTTTATGTAAGCAGCAGATTAAATGACGATGTGTAAAGTAGGAGATGTTGTCCTGTTTGTTCACAAACTGCTTTACATCGTCGTTAAACAGTAGAAAGACTTCAGTAACGTGTCAGGGAATGAAGCCATTTCTGAGCTTTTATTAGCTCTAAAGAGAAGTTATATTTGATGTGCATTTGTCAGCTGTAAAACCACAAATAACTGTTCATGTGCAGCGATGTTATATTATTCAGCTCATGAGGTGTTAGAAGTGTGTTTGTCAGCTTGTATGTGTGAGAAAACAACAGAATATGTCTCTGTAGTGGCTCCGTGGTTAGCACTGTCGACGCTCATTTAAAAAAAGTTTTATGCATTTTTTAATGAAAAACTAATGACTTATCCTCAATGAGCCATGAAGTGTGAGGTAAAAAAACCCCCACTGCACTGCATATGGACTGACCTGGTTAGTAATGGAGCTATTAATGAGATACAAACGATATTAATTGGGATTTCTTGATTTCTACCATTTTTAAATAATCAAGCACAGCCCAGGAACATCACTGCTGTCAGAAACAAATCTCAGAGGAGAGCTAACGAAACGATTCTGTCAGCCAGGGTTCAAAGCCACTGCAGGTTTGACTGTCAGAACACAAACTTTCAGAAAAGTTCACGCTGGATTTCACCAACTCCACCATGAAAAGGGATTTTCTTCTAGATTACTCATCGGGTCTTTATAACCTGTAAGGCGTTTAATATTTGACAGCCAGTCAGGGAGTAAAATGAGCTGTAAATACTATAAGAACAGGTGAACATGGCTCTGAACAAGAAGCAGGAAGAATGGAGGAAGCAGAAAGCAGCACAGATCCACGTAGAGCTGCTCAGCTGAACGTTCCTGTGACCATGAAGTAAATTAGAGCACAATACACCATTTATACGATCACACTGGTTATTGTTGTTCACCTCGTTATCGTTGCATTACAGCAAATAGAATGAATGGCAGTAGGCTGCAGTTTAATAACCCTGATAAAGCTTTGTGTGCAGACAAACATGATGAGGAAAACCCTGAAAATGTACTCCATTGTTTCACATTGAACACAGACAATAAGAGACTGAGTTTTTCTTTAACCTCCTGTGCACAAGTAATACGCCTGAAGTCATAAAGGAGTGGAAAAGATTTTCGATTATTTATTAAAAATAATTTTAAAAAAGACCTCACAGTTGTTACCAAACCTGGGAAAATCTTCATTTTTAGTTTGTTTCTGGAGCAAACTGCAGTTCAGAAAAATCCCAGAATTCTTCTCATTTGACTATGTCTTATCTGAGTCACAAATAACTTATCAGAATTTTAGCTTTTTGACAAAATCTGTTATACAAATGCCTTGTTTCTGCAAGCTTTTATGATGAGACAGGCAGAATAAAGTGGCTTTAATGAAATAATGCAATTTTAAGCTGAGATTAGGTCCTTTTCCTGATGGATCAGCGTCTTACACATGAGGACCATCAGAAAGCTGAAAGTTATTCTTGTTTTTCTTTGTGGTTTTGTTTTAACAGTTTCCAGCTCTGATAAATGATTTCATTTTGGTGTTTTTTTTAAATGAGAAGCCTTTCAAACCCCCTGGTGTGTTTTGGTTTTCAGAGGGTTAACTCAAGTTTGAATTTATCTCCTTTTTGCTCTCCATAAACACTACTATTAGGGGGGAAATCTAGGAAATTTGGAATGATTGTTGTTGTTTTATTGTTAAATTAAATATTCGTTGATCGACTAAATGTGTCAGTTCAAGTCCCTGTGTTGCTTTTTATTGTCAGACTACCTTCAGACTCGGGATGGAAAACGAACACAGTATTATGATATTTGCAGTGCTCGATTTAGACGGTCACCAGGTCGCCATTTGCGACGTTTTTAGTTGCAAATGGCGACCTGGCGACCGTCTAAATCGAGCGCTGTATTTGTGGAACGTATTAAATTTTTGGGGTAAAAAAGATCCACCTGAGAGTTACATTCCCAGTAAACATGTCAGTGCAGTGTCAGGGCGTTTTATAGCACTAGTGCTCAGGTTCTGTTGGGTTTTATTGCATTTTCTATCAACTTTATTCAAATTTTTTATTGCATTTTCAGCTAATTCAAAGTCAAAATGTAACTAATTCAAATTTCCTGCCTTTTTAAACTTCACTGCCGTTTTAAATCGCAGTGAGCTGGAGTGAAGAAAGCCTCTAAAGATGTTTCAGAGGATAAACTACTGAACTGAACATTTGGATTTACACCGTCATCGCCACGTTGTACATTTGGTTTTGCAGCTTCCTGAGACGTAGACGCTTAAAGAACTTGATAACCTGAGCGACGCTGTGGTCGTCGTCACGTCGTCTGTGTGATAACGATCATAAATACGTAGCTCCAGTTCAGCAGAGTGGAGTCCCTAAAGCGCCCCAGTCTGAGGAACACCAGAACAGAAAGGTGCTCAGATTTACATATTAAGAAACTTTAAATACACACTGGTTCCAATTAACAGCCTGGATTTGTGTCAAGTAACTTTAGCAAGTACTCCTGCAGGTGTGGTGGTTCAATTTATTAAGTGATAATGACTAAAAGTTTTGGTGTGAAGCTAGAGTGTTTTTATTAGTGGTTCTTTAATAAAACACAAGAAGTCACAAGACCCAACAAGAAACATGATACAAGGGCTGTGAAGAATTATTTTAAGACAACTTATCATGTTTCATCTCTTAGATATCGTCCACAGAGGTTAAATTAATGTCACTTCATTTAAATCTGATTCTTAAATGTGGAGTTTTGGTACGAGTTGTCTTTAAACATCCTCACATTTATGTTTTACAGACGACTTTAAAACAACTTCTGTCGCTGCTTTCTTTATAGTTAAATAGAATTTATTTGAATTTTTATTTTACAAGACCTGATAAAAATCAATGAATCAACATTTCCCCAAGTTCCACGTGTCCCGTCTCTGCTGTGGAGCAGTGAGGGCGCCAAACAACAAAAATAAATCTGGAAAAGAAGAATAAAAGTGGAAATATAAGGAGGAATAAGTAAAATGAAAAACAAATAATGCTGCTATATAAAGCAATATTATTTAAAAAAAATGAATCCATAAAGGAAAAGTCTAATAAAAAATATAAAGACAAATAAATAAAATAATAAAAATAAGAAGGAATGAGATCATAAATAAACCAAAAAATAAATAATGTGGAAATATGAGGCTATATTAATAAAAAAATGAATCTATAAAAGAAAAGGCAGATTAAAACAGAAATATAAAGACAAATAAATAAAATAATGAAACAATTAAGAAGGAATGTTTCCTGGTGGTTTTTGCAGATTACACATGATTAGTTTAAGGACCTTCAAAAAGTTGGAAATCACATTTTTTATCGTTTCTGGATCAGATAAATGATGTCATTTTGGTGCATTTTTAAAGATAATAAACCTTTTAGACTTTCTTCTGTGTTCCTGCTTTCTGTTCACACAAACATTAAGAAAATTAGAATCTTGGAAAACTAGTTTCCCTGTTTTTGTTTTAACCAAGGATTTGTTGACTGAAGACGAATATCTTCCATCTCTGCATATAATTAGCAATAAATAGATATTTTTAGATCACCAAACATCACATTTTAGATTTATCTTTAAATTCAGGAAATATTCAGGTGAGTATTTGTTTGTCATGTGTGATACTTTCATTTAATGTGTGATATCGTTTTACTACCTCAGACTTTTTGCTTGTATTGCTTCTTATTTTTGTATTCTGGTCTTATTTTAGCTGATTTATTCTTACTGTCAGTGCATCATGCTCTTGTTGCTTCTCTGGGCACTGCATTTTCTTTGTTTTTCTAAATAATATCTGGCAAAGCAACTTCCTCAGGATTAAAAAAGTTTCATCTCATCTTATTTTTTTTTTTTACCAAAGTAACAAACTACTTTGTCGAATAATAAGTTTAAAAACACACTTAAGGAATATGCAGGCATCCAGCCCAGTGCATGAGCAGATATACCAAAGAGCTGCTAATGAACAACATCATTATGGAAGCCCGACCAAAATCATTAAGTGAAAGAGAAACAGCAGCGTAGGTGGAATACACCTGGCTGAGCGCCACACATGCTGAAAGAGTGAGGCTGCTGAAGACGAGGCAGGTTTGTGTGAACATCTCAGAACATGGCAGCAGTGAGCGAAGCAGCAACACAACGTGGTCTTCCTGCATTAGCCAGCTCTCCCATGGACGGACGCGTTACAGCGCAGGCGTTTCCAAGGTTAATGGGCAAGTTTTAGGCCCGGAAACGCAGCGGTTCGCTTAGGAAACTGTCCAACTGCGACGTGCCAGACCAAAGACGCATCAAGCTGACTTTCTTTAGAGGCTGGAAGGCGTCCAGAAGCACCATCGGCTCAGCTGGCACAATCCGAGGCTATTCTGGTCGACCGGTCAGAAGAAAATGAGTCAGATGCAGCGTTTATGGAAGACTCGCAGCCAAACAGCTATCTGTCATCAAACAGGAGAAGTTTAGAAAAGACTGAGGTGTGGAGGACGTGTTCTGCAGGTTGATGCTTCTGAGAATGGAGCTGGAGATTTGGCCAAAGCTAGTCATCTCCTCTGTTGATTCCTTTTCATCTGACGATAACGTCAAGGCGGTGTCTCATAGGTTCCAAATTCATTCTACGGCATGGAAACATCCCAATTTATAGCTAGCGTTAAGAAAACAATCCACCTGCCAAATAGCTTGAATGAGTGTGTGCAGAGGGAGGAGATGAGGGGGAATAAAGCAAACACTTATTAGATCATCTTCTGTATCTGCAGAAATGAAGTTGGATGATTTTCATGACTATTTTTAAAGCAGTCTCTCTTTTTACAGCATTTTTAGGTGTGCCTTAAACTTTTTCAACAATTTTGCAGCGTTCTGATTTTGATGATAATCAGAGATGATTCGGCTCAGATCTGCAGCACAAACAGTAAATAACAAAATAGCAAAGTTTGCTTTTAACCTCCTGCCATCTTCCGTCCTCATATGTGGACGTTTTCTCTTTGCTCCACCTCATCCTCATGACACCTCAGCTTTTGTTGTCTGCTATGCATTTTTAGCTTTCCCTCGCTATTTAGAATTAGTAGATAATAAGTACATAAACTACCTCTGAACAGGAAGTTACTTTTGAAAAAAAATGATGTCCTCATATGTGGACATTTATTTTACTGTGTGATACAGTAAATCCACCAGTGCATAACATCATTTAAAATTATTTATTTTAATGCCTAAAGTCGGCTGTAAAAAAAAACAAAAAGCAAACTTTTTTTTTAACTTTTCTGGATTGAATCATATTCTTTGGCTCTTCTTCTCTGTGGTTCTCTGATGGTGGAACAAGTTACCAAACTCTGTTCAGTCTGCAGAGGAAAGACTAAAAACCATCACTTCACTGAACACCTGACAGGCTGCAAAAAACCCTCAAAAATAAACAAAGAACAAATGCTATTACGTCTGTTCTGCCTGCAGACACCACGGTCCTATCATCACACCTGAGCTCATTTTGCAGCTCTTATGCAGGTTGTTTTCTCCTCACAGGCTGTTTTCTCCTCACAGGTTGTTTTCTTCTCACAGGTTGTTTTCTCCTCACAGGTTGTTTTCTTCTCACAGGTTGTTTTCTCCTCACAGGTTGTTTTCTCCTCACAGGTTGTTTTCTCCTCACAGGTTGTTTTCTCCTCACAGGCTGTTTTCTTCTCACAGGTTGTTTTCTCCTCACAGGCTGTTTTCTCCTCACAGGTTGTTTTCTCCTCACAGGTTGTTTTCTTCTCACAGGTTGTTTTCTCCTCACAGGTTGTTTTCTCCTCACAGGTTGTTTTCTCCTCACAGGCTGTTTTCTCCTCACAGGTTGTTTTCTCCTCACAGGTTGTTTTCTCCTCACAGGCTGTTTTCTCCTCACAGGTTGTTTTCTCCTCACAGGTTGTTTTCTCCTCACAGGTTGTTTTCTCCTCACAGGTTGTTTTCTCCTCACAGGCTGTTTTCTTCTCACAGGTTGTTTTCTCCTCACAGGCTGTTTTCTCCTCACAGGTTGTTTTCTCCTCACAGGCTGTTTTCTCCTCACAGGTTGTTTTCTCCTCACAGGCTGTTTTCTCCTCACAGGTTGTTTTCTCCTCACAGGCTGTTTTCTCCTCACAGGTTGTTTTCTCCTCACAGGTTGTTTTCTCCTCACAGGTTGTTTTCTCCTCACAGGTTGTTTTCTCCTCACAGGCTGTTTTCTTCTCACAGGTTGTTTTCTCCTCACAGGTTGTTTTCTCCTCACAGGCTGTTTTCTCCTCACAGGTTGTTTTCTTCTCACAGGTTGTTTTCTCCTCACAGGTTGTTTTCTCCTCACAGGTTGTTTTCTCCTCACAGGCTGTTTTCTCCTCACAGGTTGTTTTCTTCTCACAGGCTGTTTTCTCCTCACAGGTTGTTTTCTCCTCACAGGCTGTTTTCTCCTCACAGGTTGTTTTCTCCTCACAGGCTGTTTTCTTCTCACAGGTTGTTTTCTCCTCACAGGTTGTTTTCTCCTCACAGGCTGTTTTCTCCTCACAGGTTGTTTTCTTCTCACAGGCTGTTTTCTCCTCACAGGTTGTTTTCTCCTCACAGGTTGTTTTCTCCTCACAGGTTGTTTTCTCCTCACAGGTTGTTTTCTCCTCACAGGTTGTTTTCTCCTCACAGGTTGTTTTCTTCTCACAGGTTGTTTTCTCCTCACAGGTTGTTTTCTCCTCACAGGTTGTTTTCTCCTCACAGGTTGTTTTCTTCTCACAGGCTGTTTTCTCCTCACAGGCTGTTTTCTCCTCACAGGTTGTTTTCTCCTCACAGGTTGTTTTCTCCTCACAGGTTGTTTTCTTCTCACAGGTTGTTTTCTCCTCACAGGCTGTTTTCTCCTCACAGGTTGTTTTCTCCTCACAGGCTGTTTTCTCCTCACAGGTTGTTTTCTCCTCACAGGCTGTTTTCTTCTCACAGGTTGTTTTCTCCTCACAGGTTGTTTTCTTCTCACAGGTTGTTTTCTCCTCACAGGTTGTTTTCTCCTCACAGGTTGTTTTCTCCTCACAGGTTGTTTTCTCCTCACAGGTTGCTTTCTCCTGGTTGCTGTTGGATCTGCTCTCAGATGCATGTCACTTTGGATAAAAAACATCTGCCAAATGAAACTGTAGAATTTGTACTATTTAACTCAACAAACCAAAGTTGTTCACACAATCAGCCGACTAAACCGTGAAACCCGCTACGACATGCTCTGAATTTGGTGCCAGAAACAGAAGTTGTTTGAACTAATTGTTAGTATTTTATTACAGCTGGTTAATTGTTCCATCAGAAAGGTGGAGAAAGGCAGATGACAGATGTCTTACAAAATCTGTCCAATTAAGCAGTAATTTGATCTATGAAAGCACGCTAACATTGATGTCAGAATAAACTGATGCATAAACCACCCAGTAACTACATTTAGCAGAAAACACCAGCATTCATCACAGCAGTGAGTGTTTAAGACGTCCCTCTACTCAGCATTTCTCAGCCTTATTGGAACCGATTGGTTGGGTTTTAGCCACATGCTAAACATCTTCAGAAGCTCCAGCGCGTCGCCTTTCCAATGAAATCTCACACATGCATTTTGGCCTTTGGGTTTTCTTCTTTTATTAGCTTTTCTATTTGAGCATGTCAAATAAAAATTCCATAAAAAGGGGCGCATGTTAAGAGAAGCAAGCTGGAAATGTCAACCTCATTACCATCACACCTGTTATCTCCTGCAGAATAACAAGGTTGTCACGCAGGGAAAGTCTCCGATCCACTTTCCTTGGTTAGAATATTCATCAGCGCTCTATTTTTCACTGAAATATCTGACAGTGGCTCATTTCAGAACCACACACTCCTGCTGATTTTTACATTTATTCCTCCACTGCAAAGTAATATTGTCACAACACAATAAAAAGTGAAAAATGCAAACATGTAGTTTACATACTGACTGTCAGAATCAATTTAAACCACTTAAATCACTTTGTTTTGAAAGGTGTAAATACTGTTTACTGATTTAATACAATCAGCATTTCTACAGATTTTAACTACTGCTAACCTGTTTTGTCTTTTTGTTATTTTTGGTGTACTGTATATACTGGAAGCTGCTGAAAACTGGAATTTCCCTCAGGATTAATAAAATATCCATCCATCATCCATCCATCCTCTATAGTATCCATCATCCATCCATCCTCTATAGTATCTATCTATCTATCTATCTATCTATCTATCAATCCATAGCATCTATCTATCTATCTATCTATCCATCCATCCATAGTATCTATCTGTCTGTCTATAGTATTTATCATCCATCCATCCATCTATCCATCTATCCATCCATCCTCTATAGTATCTATCTATCCATCTATCCATCCATCCATCCATTGTATCTATCTATCTATCTATCTATCTATAGTATTTATCCATCCATCCATCCATCCATCCATAGTATCTATCTATCTATCTATAGTATTTATCCATCCATCCATCGTATCTATCTATCTATCTATCTATCTATAATATTTATCCATCCATCTATCCTCTATAGTATCCGTCATCCATCCGGTGCATTTTTAAGTTTTACTTATTCTAATTTTACCTTTATTTAACCCTCTAAAACTCAAACAGTTTTTGCTCCTGTTACATTTTTGCTCACCGTGGGCTCATTTTTCACCAAAACAAATTGCTTTGTAAAGAGCACAACTATGACTAGAAGTAAAAGGAACATTTAAAAAAAAAAAAGTGCCATATGACACAGTAGAATGTCATCATTATCGCCAAAAAAAACATTTTTTAAATTTCTTACAACAAAAATTCAAAATATACATTTTTGGGGTAATGTGACAAAGTTATGATTTCATAAATAATAATAAAGAAAGCTGATTTTACAAACAAAGAAAGGTGGCTCTACATCCTATATATTATATCCTGTTTACATTTTTTATTGTCATAATTTCTCTCCATTTGCTCCATAAGCACAGCCTGCGGATCAGGACAGTTCAGCTGAAAAGTTCCTGAATTTTTGTCACGTCATTGTTGCTCGCAGCTCAGTCACAAATATAGTCACAGTTTCACAGAGAAACACAGAATATTTTGATTTTTATAGAATCTGGTTACAGCAAACAGTTCATTTCTGGCGAATTTCTAAATGAGACACGTAGACTAAAGTGATTTTGATTAAACAGCAAGATTTGCAGCTTCAGGCTCAGCTTCTCTGTGGAACAGTTTGTCAGACGAGTGCTTCCTGGACTGTCATGGAGCTGAAAATGTGATGATTCTGTCTGTTTTTGGAGTTTCTGGCTCAGATAAAACAGCGTGATTTGGGGGATTTTGTAAAGACAGCGTGCTTTTCAAACCCGATGGTGGGGTTTTAGGGTTAACCAGGAAAATGCTCAATGAAATTAAACGTCTTTTACAAAATCGTCAGGCAGAAACACAAAACTGTGAATACTACATTAGAGCTAGGAGTAATTTACAAGTTACACACTGCAGTGATGTGTTTTTCTTTCCAGTGTCACCAGTAGGTTCATCTGCAAGTAAAAGTTTCCCGTCTTTATGATCATATAGAAAACTGTAAATAGAAAGCGAGGAAGGAAAAAAAAAAGAAAAAGCATCAGTGTGTCTCAGAATGCAACCACTTCAAGACATGATTCTAAACCAATTACTTTGGAAAGCCGGCTAAGCTGCTGGTTGTGTTTGTCTCCACCTCTCCAGGAGAAGAAGAGATGAAGCAGCGGCGTTTGAAGTGAAACAAAAGACAACATACTGCAGGAGAGGCGACTGAAGACAAACAGGTTGGAGGATTTGTTCGCTCTCAGGAAAGACGGAGCAGGGAGGAGGATTTTTATTTTCTCTTAGTCGGACTTGTTTGGTGGAGAGAATAAACATGAAAGACAACAAAGTGAAGGCTGCCAATTACTGCTGTTATTTGTCTTATTTGATATTTTACACATCGCCCAAGTTAGCATTCAGTGAGCCCAACAACACGTAATAAACTGAGTGCTGTAGTCTTTACTCACACACTGTTTTTATTATTTATTTATCTCCCCTAATCTCACCCTCTCCACCCCCTCCCTTCCATTTCTCTCCAAATCCCCCCTCTGCTTTGCCTCCTTTATTTATTTTTCTGTGCTTCTGCAATCTTCCTTTGATTTTTCTATTTTCTGTAATCTCAGAGAAAGTGTCAGCGCGGGACATCATGCTGTGTCGCCAGCTGACATCTGACACAGGCCGGGCAGCACAGTCAATAAAGCCCTCTAATTGAGTGCCACTGGCTGCTGTTTATTGACAAAATAAGACCTGGGAATTAGGTGTGCCTCCGCCGGGCGCTCGCTGCCCGCCGTCCTCCTGCTCGTCGACAGCTGTCCACTTCCCATCCATCACCGCCTCAGCTCGGTCTGCTGTCTGTCGGAGGACGGCACCTCACTCAAAAACAACTACTTTACCTTCCCTCCTGTGTACAGGTGAGCCGAAGAGAAAGGAACATGAAAACAGAGGCAGAGCGGAAACATGGAAATGAGACTTTTGCTTATTTTCAGGTGTCTGTGTGCGAGCAGCTCCACCAACAGTAAAGCACACTCATGCTAGTTAATTAGTGTTTATGCTTCTGGACACTATCTCTGTCGCCTGGCACAAGCACAGATAAGATTCCCTGTGCTGAAGCTCCATCTACCTGCTTAATTAGAGGCCAGCCGAAGCCCTGGGCTGAAGATGCAAACTAAATTCCACTATCTGCCATTCAATTGTTCAACACAAAGACTCTTATCGCCTCCCTCTTCTCCGTCCGCCCGCTGAAATGAACTTCAATCATGCTGTAATGGTTTAGTGGGTGACGGCGTGCTCGGAGGCATTTCACCAGTCGGGTTATCTGAGTAAACATACAGTAAATCTCAGGATAAGTCCATTTCAGTAATGGCTGCCAGGAGGGTGACTGAACACGCCGCCAAAATGTCAAAGTCTCAGTTGCGCTCCCTCGGGTCTTTTTGCGTCGTCCTCGCTTCTTCTTTTCCCTGCAAATCTCCAGGAGCAGGTGGGAGCGATAAGATGGCTGCAGGACCGGATACGCCACGCTAGCAGGCCCGGCTCTGACAGTGATGAACGAGCCATCCAGCCTTCTGATAATTCGTCACTCACCAGCAGAGAGGAGTCCATTAATCAAAACAAGCGTGTCGACACAACACGAGCCCCCATTCTCCACTGTCTCCTCCGGCCCCTTTTAGCCGTTCTGCTTTAACATGACCGGCGGTGAGGGCGGAGGAGACATACAAGGTGCCCATTCAGTTAGCCCATTTCCCTAACTGGCCGGTGGAGGTGGACAGGCGTGCTGGGGCAGCCCCGGGCACGAGGCCCTGTGAGGAATCACAGTCCTGACAGGTAGCGAGGCTGGAGAGAGAGCCGGGGAGTAGCTAGATTGATTGATCCATTGCAGCTGTAATGCATCAGGAGTTTCCCGACGGAGGGGGACTGTGTGCAAAATGCTCAAAATCTGGGTAGCAGGGCACAAATCAGCAGCAGCAGAACCTCCAGAGAGGTTCCCATTACCGCTGCTATATATAACAGTAATCTTGTTAAGCTTCCATTCTGTCTGGGGCCTGTCAGGGGGTTTCATTCAGTCAATAAGTGACCTCTCGGACTGTAAATGAGATTCAGGCTGTTCGCTGAGGCAGCTGCAAACAAACACCAGCGCGTAAACACAAAAGATGCATACAGAAATGATCGCACTCAGCGCCATGCTCCTGGTTTGTTTTTGTTTGTTTTTCCCTCCCTATATTTGGTGGAAAAACAGAACCTTTTTAATGAGAATAGGCCTAACCTGTGTGCTCTGACACCAGCCCTTAATGACAACCATTTGGAGCCTTTGCCTTCATTTGGAAACCACGCTTAATTAGAAATGGCTGTTTTTCAAGCAGAACAACTTGGGCTGTCGTCCTAAGTGCCCCCAAAAGAACTTCAAATATTTGGGTTGGATGTTGGGGAAGCAGCTGCTCGGCTAGAAAGGAAATAAGACAAAAGATGTGTTGTTGTTGAAGGCATGAAGCTTAGCTCTGTTTCATGGTAATGCCTGAAAATGCCTCTTATCTGTGAATCAAACAGAACACCTGAAGATAAAAAGACATATGCAGCAAGAGTTTCTCTCTCCGAGGGACCGAGTAAAATCCATGAGATTTATGAAGAAAAATCAAACCAGAACGCGATCTAAAGTGGAGTGAGGAGTAACGTGAGGGATGAGGAAATCACATGCCAGAGCAGACATCTCGGCTGTGAATATCGTGCTCAGCAGAAGTCCCACACTTTCCTTGTGCCCACAGTTTCTCAGCGTCTCGCCTCCTTTTACTATACAGCATGATTTACCCCCCAAGAAAAGCAATGAAAATTTCCCCTCAGAGTGACTCCATCAGTCTGTGCCTGCCTATCTGTAAATGCCAGCTCATTTCTCAAGCCTGGCCCCCCAGTTGGACTCCAAACGCTGCTAACTGCTCATTCTTATGCATCCTTTCTGCCAAGCAGCACATCAACTGGGACGAGGAAAGAGCCTGAAGTTTCTTTTTGCTGGACTTTATATCTATAAATATATATTGTACTTGGAGATATCAGAGGAAGCTAGTCAAGGTAGTTTTTTTTCTTGGTTATGGGATTGTTTGGGAGCTCTGAAGACCTGGATAGAACTGGAAGAAAAGGAGTGACTGAAGCCTGTGTGTTCTGGGAGAGCTGATGGGTTTCACTTGACATCAGAGAATGCAGCGCGTCGCCCAGCGATGTTAAAACACAGTCGAGTTTAAAGGCACGCTCTGTTGTTTCTTTGTTCTCCATCTTGAGGTTGCGTCGCTGGCTCAGTGCTGTGGCTGCAGCTAGCTCTCCGGCCCCGCTGTATATCCCTCAGTCACAGCTGCTTTCTCCCGCCATCTGTCCAAGTGATGCTGCAGCGTCCCAGAGAACAGGCCCTGCCAAACCGCACACCCGAGCCCACGGCAACACGATTTAGACATTAATGAGAGGAGGAACCTCAAAGTGGCTGCTGGACTCCTGAGCGGCTTTGATTCTACACCTCACGGTGTAGAAGACGTCCCTTCGGAGGCCTCGGAGAAGGAATAAGAGGCTAGCAGACCAGCATTTTTAATGTTTTATTGGTTTTGAGTGTCACTTTTTAATAATATACTCCCAGTATATTTGTTAACCCTCTACTGCAAAGCGTTGCCCTCAGGCAACAAACCACATTTTACAATCCCACACTGGCCCTTTAAAAGAAGTCTTAATTTTTTTAAAAATAATACTACCAGACACATCTCTGTCCAATGAAATGACCATTTGAAGTGGGTGTACCCTTTTATTTGGGGGTGGAGCAGTCCGTTCAGGAAGTCAAGCCACATGAGACACATGCTACAGATTGGTAAGAGTCATTTCACTTTTTAACATGTTAAAATTGAATACCTTTATACCAAAAAATATGTGCATGTGCATGAGTGTACAGGGAAGCTTGTTTGATTGTTTAAATACTTATTTTGTTTTTATTTATATATTAAAACTGTGTTTTTTCATTTGTTGCCTCAAGGCAACATTGTGCAGCTCGCCCAGTTTTATTCAGGCAATGTAATGCATTTGCATGTGTACGTATGGAGATGTGTTTTTATGCATAAATGATCATAGTCAATATTTTTACTTTACAATCTAATGATATTTATGCAGGACATGGATTTTAATACATTTTATGGAAGGAAGCGGGAGGATTTTGAGGTTAGGGCCGTTCCCACAGACAGCGAGGACAGTGAGGAAACGGACCAGGAGGAATGGATCCCTGAGTCAGGTTTGAGGGACACTTCATGGCTCAGGGGGCAGTTAGGGGTCAGTTGGAAAAGTAACTCTGTGTGTGTGTGTGTGTGTGTGTGTGTGTGTGTGTGTGTGTGTGTGTGTGTGTGTGTGTGTGTGTGTGTGTGTGTGTGTGTGTACTTGTTTCTGCTATACCGGTGGGGACTTTGACCTGACTATTTGCTATAAAGGTGGGGACTTGTCTTACGGTGGGGACCTAAAATGAGGTCCCCACGGGTAGCAACACCGTTTTCTTGGCCATATTGTTGTTAATAAAAAATGTAAAAATGAAAAAACGTTTGTTTAGGGTTAGGCATTGATTTGGTGATGGTTAAGGTTAGGGTTAGGGTTAGGAGTTAGATATGAATGGGAGTCAATGGTAAGTCCCCACCGGTATAGAAAAACAAACATGTGTGTGTGTGTGTGTGTGTGTGTGTGTGTGTGTGTGTGTGTGTGTGTGTGTGTGTGTGTGTGTGTGTGTGTGTGTGTGTGTGTGTGTGTGTGTGTGTGCGTGCGTGCGCGTGACTGTATATCTGTGTGTTTCTAATATGTGCTTCCTTTTTCTTCTGTTCAGGAGAAAACCAGCCTCAATACAGCGAGTCTGAGACAGAGGAAGAGCAAGGAGATGAACATGAAGAGGTGGCTGAAGTGCCTCACCTCCTGAGATGGAGAAAACTCCAGAACACTAACTACCACCTCCTGGACATGATCATCATCACCACCTGGCTGCTCTACCGAAGAGACTGTGAAGGCAGTGGTATGGGGAAGAAAGAGGTAATTAAGCTTTATACTTTCAAGTCATACATTGCAGAGGGCCTCTGCAAAAGTGGGAAGAGCCTGGAGAAGAAGAGAAGTCGTCACAGCCTGTCCATTGCTGGCGCATATGAGGAGAAGATGAAGAGAGGACCCACAGCTCCCATTCCAGTCCCAGATGTCCGCCTGGATCAAACAGCTCACTGGTTCATTATGACCGGGGACAAGGGGATATGCAGGGTGCCACGGTGCAATGGTACACCAAAAGCTATGTGCCGCAAATGTAATGCCCACCTCTGCTTTACCCCCGATCGCAACTGCTTCCTGAAGTTCCACACTGAATAAACAAGACAGATCCCTGAATCAGTTGTGTGTGATCAGGGGTCAGTTGTGTGTTCGTGTGTGTGTGCATGTGTGTGAATGCAAGTGTAACTCCATGTGAGTGGATAAAGAACATGTGCTTCCTGATTATTCTGTTTAGGAAAGTGCCAAAATACCTGAAATAGATTTATTATGGTGTTTTTATCCTTGGCCAGTTGTTTTCTATTCAGCAATGTGTTCATAATGAATTGCTTGTTTATTTGAATGTTTTATTTGTTGATCAAATAAAAACTTTGGATAACATTGTGTATTTTCCTTGTTCCAGGAATATAACTTATTTTAGAAAACCTTGGTGTTTTCTTACCCTTGTCGCACATCTGCTTGAGGGGGGGTGGGGGGTCAAATTTTATTATTAATGTATGATCAGGGACCCCAAAGCTTCCCTAAAATAGGATGAGACATTTTCCCCCCAAAAATTAAAAAGTCATGCAGTAGTAGAAACGTGTGGTTGTTGCAGTCACAGTGCCAGGCGCAAATAAATGGTTTATGAGTGAGTCCACTGACTTTTTAATGATACACAGTAAAATAAAAGTCTCATAAAAAAACATGAAGAACCAACAGCAGTGGAGACACAAAGGTATGTTTGTCATATTCAAATTCTGTTGGAAAAAAAAGTACAAGGGGTCCTTTACTTACGACGTCTTCGACCTACAGCGTTTCATCGTTACATCAGAACTGGTTACATGGAACTAGTTGATGAGCAGAGCGGATGAATACGTCGTCACACGGCGCTATCAGACGGTTTTGTTTCCATTCTCCGGTTGTACTCCACCTTGGATTGTGCTGCATTCTCTAACTTTTTGTCCTTCATTATGACTCCCAGTGTAAGTCAGACTCTTCTGATGCTTTAAGAAAAGGAAAGCGTCTCCATGGACGTGAAACTAGACAGAATAAAACACTGGGAACAGAAACACTGACCAACATGGGTCAAGATGTAAAAACAGGTCAATCATGTTTTACAGAGAACATATTCAGACTTTGCCCTGTTATTCTGAGACAGATGTACCTTTATGTATTATGTTTCTGATACACATCTTTTAAAAGTTATACTGCTTGAGTTCTCCACATATAAAAAGCATGGATCTTCACACCAGAGTTACAGGTTAGACTGTGTGTGTCCTCCACAGACACACACCATACCATCAAAACATTATCATCATTATGTATTTTAGACATATGTTTAACTCAGGTCTTCAGTCTGACAGCATTTGGCACATTTTACCCAAAGAATATTCCACTACATCTGCATCTGATGCATTTAACTGAAGCAGTCTCACTATTTTCTTATTGCTTCTTATTAAGTGTCTATCATTCGTGAATATTGCTGCTGTTTTATTGCTCAGGCATTAACATAACCAAATAAAAAATAATGAAAATAACAATAATAATGCAGATTTCTGCTGAGATGCTCCCAGAGTCGCAGATTCTGCAGTTTCATGATGTTAAAGTGGTCAGTATGTGAAAACCAGTCTGTAGTTGCCTTACATGCAGAAGCACAGCAGGCATAATTAATTCCCCAGGTGTGTGTGTGTGTGTGTGTGTGTGTGTGTGTGTGTGTGTGTGTGTGTGTGTGTGTGTGTGTGTGTGTGTGTGTGTGTGTGTGTGTGTGTTTCCACCTCAATCCGCTCTGACTGACAGCACAAGACAATTACAATGCTATCTTATCTCAGTTTGGTTTTGTCACCACAAATCTGATTTCACAGTGAATTACAAGGATTAAGCCTGCCACAGTCGAAGGGAAAACTCAGTTTGGAGTTTTCTTTTTGTGCCAGATGCTGTCTGCCTTGTTATGGGATACTGAAAAATGTCTCTCAGCGGGGATATAGTGCACAGGGAAAAAAACAGGCAGGAAAGAGTAAACAAGGTCTTATAAATGGTCTCTCTCACCCCGTAACACTTGTTTTTCAAGCATCAGTGCAATAATCATGCCGCTGACCACCCACTCACTGCAAATAACTGTCAGCTCTATAAACAATGAATAGTTTTTTGAGGACAGGCAGAAAATACTGTAACAGCTGCTGACAGCTTCTGACAATGTTCCCGGTGAAAGCAGTTGCAGTGCATCGCATTTAAAGAGAGCAGGTTGACTTCCTCACGCATATAAGAATGTAAATCAGCTGCTCTCTGCTAATCAAGTACTCCTCTCCTCTGCATGTGTTAATAAAGCTGTCATCTTTTTAATTACAGTCCTCATTTTAAGTAGCTGGTTAATACACTCCATAGAAAACTCCACTCTCACCTCACATTAGTTCATGGATGAAGCGACAAATCCCTTCCACCCTGCCTTTAAAACTTAAAAGCCTCAAAAAAAGAGAAACTACAGCACATTTGTACCATTTACAACTCCTACAAAACAGTTGCCCTTATCGAGCGCAGCAGCTCCTAAAAGCTGTCCTCCTCTTAGTATGCTAAAGAAGCTCAGCTGACTTGAGGCGCTGCATATTCATGGAAAGGTTTCGCCACCGCTGAGGTTTCCCCATTTTCACAACAAGAGACTTTCATTAACAGCACTTTCCTTTGTGCCGTTCTGGAGCCATTTGGCCTTTCGTCTGTCATTTCGGCTTAATTTGTTCTGTCAGAGAAGAGCAGCACTCGTACCAGGGCCGTGCACCGTCTACAGGCGGTATCAAAACAGAAGCAAAATAAGGAGGACAGAAAGAAAAAGAAGACGCCCAAACATGACAGTGAGCTGAACCGAGGATCCCAAAGCCACCGTGTCGGAATCAGCCGAGTCTCTGGCTGCTCCTCGGCTGATTGGCTGAGCTGAGGATGCTTTGAATAGGTAATCACGCTGTGCTGCCTCAAACCACGGTGAGAGAAGCTACCTCACACCCGCCGGATCTCCACCAGAGTCTGTGGGTTCAATAATGCAGGATGTCTGCCTGGCTCTTCCACTAAGCCTGGCTGCAGACTAATGATGTAACTCGGTCCTACAGTCTGTACCTTCCCATCACCAACTAACTACTCACATGCATATTCTGCAGTTTTTAAGTTCTCAAGAGCAAACAGATGCTCATATCTGCTCTTCAGACACACTCCATAAACCTGCAGGAGTCAGTGAATGTTCTTATCAATGTGAAGCAAACAGTATAATTAAAATAATGTGCTTCTGTATATTTGGTTCCAAAACCTAATTTGTTTTTATGCTCTGAAGCTTATGTGGAATTATTAATTCATGCCCACTTAACACCAGATATTCTGCAACAAATTCCAAACACAAACTCATTTTTTTAATAAGCAAGGCACTGATTTGTGCCATTTTTATTTATTTTTGTTCTTATGCGGAGAGAATGTCGAACAACTCCCCCTCAGGTAAAACTGCAGGTTGGCCAGCGTTGTTTGTGTCTAATCTGCTTAGGAATGCTCGTCGGTTGTCACCTGAAAGGAGGAGGAAGCAGAATTTGTCACGGCGTTGGACACAGCGGGGGGCTGTTTTGTCTCCAGCGTATTCTCGGGGTGTTTCCACACATCGTCCCGTACAAACAAGGCTCATGCTGTCATTGTCCATGTGGAAAAAACCACCATAATTGGACAAATCGGAACTTGCCGTGCTTGGCAAGCGCATGGCAAAACACTTGGCTTCTCATATCAGTCTGTCAGTCTTCATCTGCTTGTCCCGTTTCACTTGTGCACACCGTTCCTACACACTCTCTCCTGGTATCATTACCACCGGCTCTGCTGTCACACTGCAGGGTCTGTGACACCTTTTAATATCCAAGTGGAGTTTTTTTGAGGAGGGGGGGGGCAAAGCAGACAGGTCGGAGAGAGAAAATTCATTATTCAGACCCTTCTACCGCCTGCTCCAGCTACCACCCTGCACATTCCATCTCTCAACCTGTGAAATAGAGCCCCTGCCTGTCCTGCACATCCAGCGTGACCCCATTACGCTGCCACATATACAACCCTCTGATGAGAGCTCTGCCATTCTAAAGAGAGAAAAAAACTCGTGCTACAATTTACCACTTTCTATATGCACACCCACACACTGATTCACACACGCAGCACAAAGCCACCTGCATACCTGCCTGTTCTCTGCTCTGTATTCATAAATACATGGTTTGTCTTCTTTTTACAGCCCGTTGAGCAGCAATTCTTTTCTTCTTATTTATATTAGAAAAAGTTTCCACCTTAAGTTGATACAAAGAGGGCACAAACTGCAGGAAATTGAGCATTTTTTGCTTAAATTATCCCAGACTTAATTGTGTCTCCCCCACGTTGAAGCAAAATCTCCGCTCATGTGTCCATATTACATTTTAATGCACAGGGTGGGCCATAAGTTTCCATTGACAAAAGATATAAAGTATATAATTTTTTTATGTTTCAGATACCCCAGAATATGCATTTAACACCATCTTTGGGGGCACTTGAAGACCGTGGTGTATCAGGTGAAGATAAGAGACATAAATCATCTCCAGGAACGTTTCATCAACGCCATCACAAGCAGAACTTCAACTGTGCTAATATAAGTTCACCAACAGCAGAAAACACGTATTAGAGTTCATTTGCAAAAACAGATAACTCCATTTTGATACATTTTCAGAAAACTTTTTTTTATTGTTTACTTGAGATTAAATCAATCAAACTGAAGTTGAGTGGATTTGACTCAGTAGAAAAATACATAAAAAAGTAAATTATTAATGTTATTATTATTATCTCAAGTAAACAATAAAAAATGAGTTTTCTGAAAACAAAGTTACCCATTTTTGCAAATTAACTCTTCATATGTGTTTTCCAAACAATAGTAATCACATAATGCACATGATAGAAATAACACCCCCCCCCCCCCAACCTCCCCCTCTTAACATTTACGAAGAAACGCCCCCCTCCAGAAACTTGCGTAGGACTCGTGAAGTTGTCTTTTACGGCTGGGTCCCCCTGGATCTTTATCTGCCATTATGTAAAAAATGATGAGCAAAACAAGTCTCCAGCTAACTACGAAGCTATACCAAAGCAACACATACAGAAAACACGTAAGTCCAAGGCGTACGTAATCTACGTAACTAGGTCTGAGCCGGAAGATTTTTGATTGACAGGAAAGGGAGCAAACCAAACACCTCGGTCCGAGCGCGTTGATTGGCTGATGTTTTTCAGATCTTGTCATGTCCACAGTTATTTGTTTTTAAATTCTTTTAGAGACCATACATACAAGTCCACTAAAGGTCAGTATATTCATTTTATGTGAATCAGACAAATTAAACAACAAAAACATCCTCCATAATGCCTTTAACAGAGCAGACATACTGAGCAGGGATAAAAGAAGTGTGGTTTAATCCCATCACAGTGCAGTACAGGTCTGTTGTTTTAATTTGTGTTCTATGCCTTTAAACATAAACCTCTCTGGGTGATGGAGTCCGTCTTCACCCACCTCAGCATGAAACCAAAGTGGTGTGTAGGTACTTCTGGCTGATGAAACGATACCGTTATGTGTCGCTGATAGACACTTCATCAACTGCGATGAGAAAATTAGACTTGAATACATTTGGTTCAAAGCAACAAAAGCACACAGGAAGGTTGGATGATTAGGATTCCTTTAACCTTATTAATCAAGACAAACGGCCTATTTATGTGTGCTTCATTAAAACTGGTACAAAAATACGGTGATAAACAGGATAAAAGGTTAAGTTCAAAATGAAGCTTATTATGGTATGGAAGCAGAACTCTGTAATGATGTTACCTGTTATTTGAGAGGTTGGATCTTTCGTAGGTAAGTGACTGAAGCATAAACACGTATGCCTTGATTTGATTTGACTACAGTGGCAAAAACTACAAACACTGAAGGAAGATGAGGAATATGACTGTGGAGCAACGGTGAGCGACTAAATGAGTTTTAAATTTGTTGTTGACACTAATGAAATGACTGGTACCCTGAATGCAGTGGCTCTAATCAGCAGCACAATGCCTTATTTGCAAAGTGCCAATCAAAGTCATTGATTATGAAAGCACCAGGGTTTTAACGAGTTGATTGCGGGTTTGTAAGAATTACTGTGTTCCCCCGGGGAGTTTCCTTCCTATGACTTGGGTCCAAATGCAAAAAGGCCCCGATTAGGTTCTAAAGCACTGATGACTGCTGGAGTTTGAAGGTGATAAATAAGTCAGGCAGCATCCTCACTGTTCTCTGCTGCTTCTGTCCTGCTTTGTCTTGTGACCCACTTCAGTTTCTGGTACTTAAGACTCATAACTCAGATTCCACAGTAAGATTAAAAGTCGGTGCTTCAAATTTTAATGACCGGTTTTCTGCGTTTATGGTATCAAGCTGAGATAATGGACGCCCAAACTGTAGCTGCATCCCATAATGTGGTGCCACCCAGAGATTCCAGGCTGCCAAGGGTCAGACTTAGCAGGGTCTGTGCTTTGGTCTTTGCCTAAGTGGTCATGATGGTATTTCAGATGAGTTTTAGAGAGATGTTTGGGCGTCACACTGTCGTGTTATTGGCCAGCGTTCCTGGGGTTACAGGACTGAAGTCCCTGATGGTTTTGCACACATTAGATCTTCAATCGTTTGCTCTCGGCATGGGTGTTGGTTTTGTTTGAACGTTGTAGGGGACGCATTAAGCAGGGGGTCGTCGTACAGGACATTTTGGGCATCAAACGCTTGGATTCCTGCATTGTGGTTAACTGTCGTGCACTAGTTTGTGTCAAAACTGTTGCTTTGTGTATAATCATTAAATAAAAATGTGTGTGCTTCTTTCATGCTTTTATTGGGGGTGGGGAGGACTCCAGCGATCAAATATTGAAGTGGATCCACAGATCGGTTGTATTTTCCATGTTACTGTTTATTTTGTGAAGTAGGCCTACTTGTGATACCACATCACACTCATAGAGGCTTCATAAAACAAACCTAATAACTGTACAAAACATCTCCACAGCATCCCTCAACATCAGTTTTACTGAAGGCAATATCAGCTGCCTTTCCAGAACATGCCCATGCATCCTATAATATAATAATGATTACTTAAAAACTACAACAAATTCTCTTTAGTTCCTCCCAGACTGTTGTACAGTAGATGCCACTGTTCCCTGGAATGATAAGTGTCCAACAGTAGAAATTCTTTTTTAGTTCCCTAGATTGTTTCCCTTTATTCCCTAACTGATTGTTTATATATTGAGCTATCAGTTTATTAGGAAGAGGCGAGACCAACGACGGCGTCCACTGTGGATTCATTTCATGGGAACATATTAAAAAGTTAAATGCACCCTTGTTTCAAGTTCCTATCACAAACCCCATGCTGATTAAAAGTTGATTTGTTCATAAACAAGCTGACCTTGGTTTGGCTGTGTGGATCTCTGCCAAACCAGCGGCTCTATGTGAAGAAGTGACAGCAGAGAGGCTCAGCTGTTTGGGAGTTTCATGTGGACCATTAAAAACACACCCACAGAAATGAGCTTTTCCTCCCTTTGTCCTCAACGTTGAAAGCAGAAATAATGAATACTAGTTTTTATTAAGAACTTTTAAATGACTGTGTTTTGTCTTCCAGAAACACCTCTTTCGATGCCAGTACTATTTTCAGTGCCGATGCAACTTTTTTGTTCATTGAAGTGTTTCAGGTTTGTTTTTGTTGCTAAAGCCAAATTTGATTTGTGATGCCAAAATCTAAAGTCAGTATCCTGGCTGCTTATTCCTGTCCCACAGCTGTCTGCAAACAATGTGTCTTTTGTGGAGCAGTTTATACCCGCAGAGAGAAGGGTTCAATAAAATTGGACTGGATAGTTTAGCCGATTTCCTACTTTAAAATGACTAAAAGGTCACAAATGCCACAATGGATGATAGATGAGCTTCTGAATCAAAGACCAGCAAAGTTGAACTTGATTTAATCCCCAGATTGAAACAAATTTGCTGAAAACTTTAAGGAGAACTTTGAAATCACTTAGAAATTAAAATGCAAGATACATTATTTATCAGTTTAACAACTTCCTGCACACATTTTTCTCAATCTCAGAGCCAACACCTGAGCTCATCTCCACTCGGTGTGTCCCGGCCAGCGCAGACGGGTCAGGAGGAATACTAAAGAGCACCGCTTCATCTGTGGAGCTGTCAGGACAGAGAGCAGAGACGTTTATGTAATTCAACACACACACACACACACACACACACACACACACACACACACACACACACACACACACACACACACACACACACACACACACACACACACACACACACACACACACACACACACACACACACACACACACACACACACACACACACCTGTCTGTTACTACACCGTCAGGTCGACACTCCTTTGCCACCTGCATGCCGGTTCGGCTACACAGGTGGTAGTGAGGAGGGCAGGGAGATGCTAATTGCCTCTTTTGCTCCCTCGGTCACAGTTTAAGATATGCTGCAGCCATATTATTATGGAGGCCGGCCAGGTATTTGTGAATCCTGAGCACCTACAAACAACTGAACAGACAGAGGAAGAGGAACAGTTTGAGGCTTTTTTTTTCATTTTCACCAGTGGTATTCGACTTCTAATTGAGTGGCAGATGCATCACTTCCTACTGACTCCTGGTCATTCTTGGCCAATAAAAACTTGAGGACCTCTGGGGGTGCCCTGTGGTGTCTGGCAGTGAATCCTTTGGGTGCTATGGGTTGCAGGGCGGGGCCTCCACAGATCGGGGCTTGTTATAATGCACCCCGCAGATGCTCCATCGGTTTGGGATCTGGGGAGTTTGGAGGCCGAGTGAACGCCTTGGGCTCTTTGTCATGTAGGTAGAAAAGCAGACAGGTAGAGGAACACAAGCCCTGCAGCGAAGAGCAAATGGAAAAAAATAGTCTCTGAAGAGCAGAGGAGAACATCTCTCCTGGAATTTGCTCAACACTAGAATCCTCCATGCCAATGAGGACTGAGGCTATCATGGGGAAAAAAGGTGAAATTACTGTCTCAGTGAGTTGGCTAGACTTTAATTGTACATAAGGGGAAGGATGGAGGTTTGCACCTTAGTAAGTAGAAGTGGTTGAAAAAGAGAATCTTTTCCGTGGTTGGATTACATGCTAAATGCACCAAAGGTTGGTCTACTGGGAGGCAATCATACTGGACTTAACCAGCATTAGAATGATCTACAAGGAATGCTTATAATGAGCTGGCAATTCATTATGTGGCATGCTTTTTCTCACCGACTGATCACTGCACCCCTGGTTCCACATCATTAGGTTTCTGTACAACTTTTTGAAACAAGTTTGTCTCTTGGGGCAGAGAAGGAAAAGCTTCCAGTTCCAGCAGGTGCCATAAAGTCCTACTAGGGAGGCAACTTTAACCCCAGAGATCAAGTGGAACTGTTATTCGTTTACTTAAGCTTGTTTTGAAAGTTTTAAGCTCCAAAACTACATGGTCTGCTTTAAGAAAATGGCATTCTTCTGCAGTCACTCACTAATAACTAATCGGTTGCATTTTGACACCAAAACTACACGGTTAAGTTCAGTAAACTAGCACAGTTTGGGTTAAAATACAACCTTTATGAAGCATGTTTGAAGCTTCTCCTTCATTTTCTTGGTTTCCAGTGTGATGAGTCCCACCTCATCCACAGATATGTTGGTTTGGAACATTTTTCTGACACATGACAAACACAGTCTAGGAGAAAGATCACTCACATATAGTGTAGAATGTACTTCAGTTACACAAGATGTGGAGAATGGGTTGTTTTCACCAATCCATCCCTGTGATTCTGCTTGAATTGTTCATCACTTTGTGGTCCTTAAATTCAACTTCCTAACTACTACTGCTAGTAGATGGATGGATGAAGGCCTCTGGTACTAATTAGGTAAACCAGTACAACAGTTATTTAGCTAAAATGAGCTCCAATAGACAATTTTCCTGTATTGGAAATGTTAACAAATCAGTTTATAATCAGAAAAGACATGAGTAGCTTCAGGTTTTCTATTTCAAGCACATTTGCTGGCACTCTGCTGTCAATAGAGACATAAAATGAGTAACTATTTATGCATTTACTACAGCACTTCACTTGAATGTGTGTTTCGGGCATACTGATGTGAGAATCTGATCTCCAGCCAAGAGTGGCCAACCAGTTATGAAGCAACACCTGCTTTTGGAAAGTGGTTGGTGTGATAGAATATCAGCGATTTTACATCCAAGACTGCAGAAATGGACGTCTGCCGCTGAGTTAGGAGCAGCATGCTGCTGGTGGGGGCTTCAGGGTTCAGGCTGGAGTTAGATTTAGGTCATGTTTATGGTGAGGAGGGAGGAAAAGCCTTCTGTGGGTTCTCACAGGGATAGAAACACAAACCTGAGCCTGTGATTTTGTCTCTATAGGCATCTCTAAGTTTGAATGTGACTCCAAAACCAAATACCATTTTTGTTCTCAGCTGTTGTTCCCTGAGGGTTTGTTCTCTGATCACAGCCAGAAGTGGGTTTCGGTACACCTTCATTAGAAATGGATATTATGCACAAGGTAAGCACTGTGAATAAACAGGCTAAATCCAGTATCATTCAGCATTCAGCATACAGCAGCAGGTCTAACGCTGCTCTGTGTGTTCAGAATATTCCCCGCTTCCACCTTCAGCAGCGGACGGCCAGCAAATATAGGTTTGTCGAGAAAAGAGTGTTTGTTTGCCAAGAAGATAGTGTTTAAATAAACCCAGCTCCTGCATGTTTAACTCGGAGGGCAGCGCATTCAGCTCAGCTCCTGCCGAGGAATAATGAAGAGACTGACGGTCTGAATTCACATTTTGGAATCAGCATCCTGCTCCTTTAAAGGTTTGATGAGATTGTGAGCTGAGGTGGAGAAAGAGCAGCGCTGGTCTCTGGACAATTTAAATATTAGTAACTCAAACTGACATTTGAGGAGACTATAATAATTCCAAAGTGATTGAGGCTCAAAAGGTTTTAAGTAGCAGCAGCAGAAATACCTTTTTCTCTGAGATCTCACGACATCAGTTCAGTCTTACAGAGTCGTTTATTCCAGTCCAGCCAGAGTTTGTACAGGAAAAGGCCTCAAGTTCAAGTGGCCCCCACAGCAAAGTGACCACTTGGTTCCTCTGTAGTACATCTGACAGCCGACTGATGAGCTCAATTTAACATAATGACCATTTCAGGCTTCAATTAACCCTCCGAACCCCAAAACGCTGCTGGCAGGTTTGAAAGACATGCTTTTGTTTCAGAAATCACCAAAAGAGCACCATTTCTCAGACCCTGAAGCTGGAAAAACAGAAATAACCGTGGAAGTTCAAGTTTCTGATGGTCCTTGAACTACTCATCCGTGATGTGCCATTCAGTCAGAAATATGAACCAAATGTAAGCTTTGCAGATACATCATTAAAATCACTTTATTCTACATGTCTCATTTTAGAAATTGTCAAAAAATATACTGTATGCAAAAAAACAAACAAAAAGATCCACCATGAGGCCCTGTCCTGTGATAAAACTTGAACTGCAGGCTGTGTTCACACCAATCAGATACCAGAGGTTTCTCCTGACTACATCAGCTTGTTTTGGATCTACTCTCAGATGTACGTCGCTTTGGATAAAAGCGTCTGTTAAATGAAACTGTAGAATTGCAGAAGTAAGAATCAGAAAAATCCAAGTAGTAAAACACATATAGTGTGCAGAGTTTTACATTAAAGGCATTATGGAGGATGTGTTTTTTGTTTAATTTGTCTGATTCACATAAAATGAATATACTGACCTTTAGTGGACTTGTATGTATGGTTTCTAAAAGAATAAAAATTTTAAAAAAATAACTGTGGACATGGCAGGACCTGAAAAACATCAGCCAATCAACGCGCTCGGACCGAGGCGTTTGGTTTGCTCCCTTTCCTGTCAATCAAAAATCTTCCGGCTCAGGCCTAGTTACGTAGATTACGTACGCCTTGGACTTACGTGTTTTCTGTATGTGTTGCTTTGGTATAGCTTCGTAGTTAGCTGGAGACTTGTTTTGCTCATCTTTTTTTACATAATGGCAGATAAAGATCCAGGGGGACCCAGCCGTAAAAGACAACTTCACGAGTCCTACGCAAGTTTATGGAGGGGGGCGTTTTTTCGTAAATGTTAAGAGGGGGGAGGTTAGAGGGGGGGGAGGGAGAGGTTGTGTGTGCTACGTTCAAAGTCGTAGGAAATTAAATCTTCTCTAATGCCTTTAAATACAGTTGTGGGTGGTTTGAAAAATGCCATAAATGTAGATTTCTCTTTTTTCTTTCCATAAAATAAATTGTGAATAAAATTCAAACTTTTGTCTTTCATGACAGTTTGACCTCATTATGCTGCACAGAATGATATTTTGCGTTCTCTGCTCTTCTAGTCATGGTTGTGCCGGTTCTACAGACGTCAGGATGTTTGTATCGCAGTGAAAAATGAGCCACACTGAGTCACATGTGACGGGAGCAAAAAGCACCTAGCAACTGCTTTAGGTGAATTTCTTATGATTCATGTATAACATTAAATACAGAAACAAGTTCCAATTGTGTAGTCACAATTAACTTCAGGTTAACTTAGTGTATAATAATGCAACATGTAATTCTGTGATATTTATAACTGGCTCACCTCTGTTGTACTGGTGGCATTTCAGAGTCAGGCGTCTCACATTTAATCTAATTATATTAATACTCAGGTAGCACAAAGGAGAAGTCTCAGAATTCACAGTTTTGCTGCATTTTATTTGTCAATGTTCTGCACCTTTTGGCTGTTTTGGATTTACCATTCATAAAAACAGAAGCTGATTATAATAAATACGGTTTTCATTAGTAGATTATTTTTTTATGTTCTTATGTGTTCAGATTTGTTCGTGCTTACTTTAATGCCACTACTGCAAATATCATCACATTGAGGTGTTAAAACTGAAAACTGTCTGCGGTAACTCACTTTAAACCATCACAACATTTACAGGAAATAAAAACATATCAGCAGCTCTGATGGATTCATCCTGAGCTCCATCCAGTCATTTCAGCAGCTCGGCTGTTGGCTTGTAGAAAATCTTTTTGTGTACTAAAGCTCTGTAAGATCACAATGACCTGAACTGGGTCTGAATTTGCACCGTATGAACTGTGTGTGATGCTACGGCTGTTTAACAAAGAAAGGAACGTCCTACGTTTGTTTGTTCGATGCGACACAGAGTCTGAAAGGACACTGTGACGGTTGTAAGTGAGCTGGTCGTGCTGTGATAATGAAGGGGATGAGCTGAGCGGCTGCAGGGAGCTATTTGGATATTAGGAGGTGGAGATGAACTTCAGTGGGTGCTGCCACTATTTAACTCCTCCCTGCTGGCAGCTATTCAAACCTACAGTAGGTTTTAAATTAATGTAGGCCCAATGTGTGTCTAGTCACCTGGGGCCTCATTTATAAAACATTGCGTAGGATCCATACTAAAGTTTGCGTACGCCGATAATACGAAAAGGGCGTATGCCCTTCACCCCTGATTTATAAAACTTTGCGTAAGCACAGCTGCATGCAATTTCTTGATAAATCAGACACCAGCTGGAAGATTGCACAGGTGGATCCACCTCACATTCCGCCCACAACACACCCACATTTTACCATGAATGGTCAATGCAAAGTAACTCGTGAATGTATCTGTATATAAATAAGCTGCTGATCCACGGCATTTCACACAGCGCCCCCTGCAGTCTTTTCACTGCTGTGCGTCAGGATGAATGAATCATGTGTTGACCCAGGACACCCTGCCACTAAATTTGTTATGATCATGTCCGATGTACAAATAATTTGCACACTGATTGAATGTACATTTTTTCGGTTCACATAGACAAATTCATTTTCACTCGGGGGTTGTGGTGTGAAGCATGTGTGCCTGTACAGGGCTGATTAATGGGTGGACGCTCATCCCATTCGGCCGCATATGGATAAATAAACAAAATTCTTTACTTTTTTTGCCTTTTTACTGTGATAGTTGCAGTGAAGAGTGACAGGAAATGGGGAGAACAGTAGGGGGAAGACATGCATAAAAGTGCCGCAGGCAGGAACCGAACCCAGGCCGCTGCGTCAGAGACCACCCCTACAAATGGGTCTTCTGCTTTCCCCGATGAGCCATACGGGCGCCGGGTGATCAATAAACAAAATTATTTAATAAAGATCACCGCACCGGCCCCAGATACCGGCCCTTCAGTCAAACGACCGAATGAAATAACGTTCAATCCGCTCCTGTTGATATATGAACATAGTTCTGCAAATACAGTCGTCGGCCGAATGGCGCACTATATGAACATCTACAACAATGAGGGTTTATGATTATCCGGCTCTACAAGTCTAATATGTGATAACAATAAAGGTTTGAGATCAATCTGGTTTCAGTTCACCACTTCACCCTCCGGCACTGCCGTTCCCTCTGTCTCCAAAATGTGCTTAAGCAAGCATCAAAGTTGGTGCACCGGTGCGCACATTCTCACGCCAAGTTTGTTTATATAAATCACAACTTTTGCGTAGAAAGTGGTGTACGCCACTTTCTAGCCCTGTTTTGTGCGTACGCAAGCTTTATAAATGAGGCCCCTGGTCTTTGTTTACCTGTAGCTGAAGGCTGCTTTGTCCATTAGCCACCGTTAATCCTCTGTCACAGTTTTACTCACTGTGGGCTCATTTTTCACTGCATAAAACTCTGCACCTCTATGGAAACAGGACAACCAGGCTGTAAGCAGAGAGGTCTTCAAAAGTCTCCTCTGTGCAGTTTAACAAGATTAAAATGCCATAAATATGAAAAATGATCATTGAATGTATTTGGTTTACAAAAATGCAAAACTAGGAATCAACATGTGTCACATCTCTCCAGGTGCCCACCGGTGTAGTTCATCAAACTTTAGATATTTTACTGCTTACATTTGTAATTCCTTTCCTTATTGTCTCTTATTTGCTCTGTGTAAACACTGCCTGCAGCTCAGCTGATAACTCCTTTACCTGTCATGTGACTGCAGGCGGCAGCTGAACTACTAAAACCTTCTTGTTTGCAATTAAGAGTGCAGAATTTCTTTTCTATTTCTTTCTTCTTTTTTTTTTTTTTTTTTACAAAATCAAGTCACTTCAAACAATTTCCTTTTGGTGATTTTTTCAATGAGGCAAATAGAATACAGTGATTTTTGATGAAATATGATTTTAAGGTTTGTTTTGGTTATTTTCCCACATTACTAGTCTGTCAAAAAGTTGAAAATGTACTTATTTCCAGTTTCTACAGCATCTCCCTCCAATAAATGGTCTAATTTGGCTTTTTTTTAACTGAATAAATTGTGTTTCAAATCCAGCTGTGGGTTTTGTGCTAAAAATGAAAATAAATGATGATTGTATGTGGCCCTGCAGTGGAATGAGGAGCCACAGATGTCCTCACCCTGATGATTCCACTATGGACATTACCCCCCAGTCTACAGCTACAGCACATAATGGGACACGTTTCACAGTTTACTAATCATCACCAGAAGGTCTGGAGCCACATCAGCAGGCTGGATGTAAAAGGATGAAGAAGGTAAATACAACACTCTTCTTCACACTGAGCCACATGGATATCCAAACATTCACAGCTGAAACAACCGTCCAGCGGCTGAAACAACCGTCCAGCGGCTGAAACAATCACCCAGCAGCTGAAACAACCACCCAACAGCTGAAACAACCATCCAGCGGCTGAAACAACCACCCAACAGCTGAAACAACCATCCAGCGGCTGAAACAACCACCCAACAGCTGAAACAACCATCCAGCGGCTGAAACAACCACCCAGCGGCTGAAACAACCACCCAACAGCTGAAACAACCATCCAGCGGCTGAAACAACCACCCAACAGCTGAAACAACCATCCAGCGGCTGAAACAACCATCCAGCGGCTGAAACAACCATCCAGCGGCTGAAACAACCACCCAACAGCTGAAACAACCATCCAGCGGCTGAAACAACCATCCAACGGCTGAAACAACCATCCAACGGCTGAAACAACCATCCAGCGGCTGAAACAACCATCCAGCAGCTGAAACAACCATCCAGCAGCTGCTTCTGTAAAAATAAATGGTTGTTGTCTGCATATACGGTGCTGTTTTTCTGTGATGTGTTGTGCCTTGGAGGTTTAGCTTGGAGGAATATGCAGAAACCACTAGTGAATAATAACCACTGTAAGTCATGTATGGTGGAGTTCAGAATGGGTCGTGCTTAATGCAGAGAAGGAAAGAAGGGAATGTATTTCTTATCTGTGAACCTTTCTGCTGTTTGATATGTGGATGCCATAGATGCATATAAGCCCTTCTTTGAGTGACAGCATACAGCGATCTCATGTTTGCAGAAGATGCCTGACTGCAGATGGAGGTCCAGTGAGACTGGTGTGAGCTGCATCGCTTCCATTATAGTCCATAGAAGACAGAGGTTCAGTCAGTCAAAGCTAAACTGCTCTTCTGATGGAAGCCTGACATGTTGCTTGGATCAGTTATGCAAACATACAGTTTATAAGCAGGAAACCACAGCCAGAATGCAGAAAAACATGTTTTGGAGTGGGATCAACCAATCCTGATGTCGATGATTGGTAATCAAGAAAGACCAATTATAGATATTTGAAACAGACATACAGTGAGTGTAATGAGGCAGAGAACCTGTCATTTATGGCTAGACTTCTTTGTTAATAAAGGCAACTATAATTGAATATGTAAAGTTGAAAGAGGAGTTATTAAATTAGAACATTGTCCTCCGTTTATGTGGAATTGATCAGTTTGTAGTCTGCTGTTCTTCACTATTTTCCTTAATCTTTCATTGTTGTATCACTTTTAGGTCCATATCTTAGAGCGATACTAATGATTATTTCCCAGACCCCGTTTCAGGATAATCTCTGGCTGCTTCCAAACTTAGCCGCTAGCCTTTAGCATAGCCTGGGCCACTGTGAGAGTAGTTAATTTCCTGGTTTGTGGGTTTCTTGTTCAGTTTTTGCTGCTTTAGAGACATTTCTGAGACCACAGAGACCACAGACAGAGAGAGGAGCTGCATCAGACCTGAAGCAGAGCATTTCATTTATCGACATCCGATAATAAAAGTACCAATACCCATAATCGGACAAATGCTAAATATTGGCAAAGATAATCAGCCAGATGGATAATCAGTCAATTCCACACCACCAGTGGCTGTTCAGTTACACCTCAGAGAAATGGATAAAACTCAACATAAAATCAAGTGACTGTTTAATGAGACTTGTATGGGCAAGCTGGCTGCTATAAAACCAGGATTTTACAACTTTTTTTCCCTTTCTTACACCACAGTAACACATCTCAAAGACATCTACATCTTTTCCTTCATTGATTTAGCTTTCTGTTTCTGGAGGAATCATAAAACCAGCAGCTTTATTAGCTCTACAGTCTCTTTTCACTTATGACAGTCAAGCCTGCCAGCCCAGCAGGAGACCGTTAGCTCTGAAACAGCGACATCCTCAATGCTAATCACTGCTGTTTGTGAGCCTCAGTGTAAGTGACATCCCGTTTGAACAGCGTGACTCATCGGCATCACCGTATCATAATGAGAGCATCTATGCATGACATTCAGCAGCCACGGTGTCGATGCCGACACTGGAAAAGAAAGTCTCCCCAGTCCTTCCTGCACATGTGTCATCCTGAGCTGCTTTTCACCTTTTTCCACCACCTCATTCCCCTTCCATGGGCTCCTGCTCGCCTCATCCAGGAAAACTAGTGGAAAAGACAGCATCTCTTACGCATCAATTAACTGGGAGGCCCCATAATCTGGAGCTAAAAGAATGATGAGACAATATGGCAGAGGATACACAGCAGACATGTCTTTCTTCACAATTCGTTGTTTGTCATTCGCCAGCACGTGAGTTGCTCATTCATGCACTCCCGCCTCTGTTTCCTTTTTATTCATGTGCTACAGAAAGCCTTGGGTGCCATTACCTGATGTGTTTCAGTGGCAGTGCTGTGATAAATGCAGGGCCACGCTTTGAATATCATCTATAAAGCGCGGTAACTGAAGACATTACTCTTCTTGTTTGTTCGTTCCTTTTCTTCCGCAGCAGTTCCTCCCCTCCTTTCCTCTTCTCTCCCCCCCCACGCCTGCCCCTTTATCATCATGTCCAATCCTCTCTGTCGCCTTTCAATTCTTTATGGAGTTGTCCAGGCTCCACAGGTGGCAGACCGCCTTAATGAGCAGCATTGTCGACTTTCTGGAAAGGTGAAATCTGATTTAATGAGCCCAAGCTATATCTATTTTCTCCCCCTGCATAAAAAAAAGCACCCCTTGCTGATGCATTTTACATGCTTTCACATCACGTTACTAAAAATAGCACGCAGCCACTCCTATGTGTGGATCAGAAAGTTGCATAATGAGTTGTTTTTTTTTTTTACAGGGTTACATGTGCCAACTTTATTCAGCTCTTTACTTTGTCTTTACACCTCGTAAATACATTCTTCATAACATCTTTTTCAACCATAAATGAATGCTGCAGTTATTCAATGTGTGAATCCAATCTGGTATTTCCATCAGAGGACTCAGGTAAAAGAAAGTCATACATAAATGGAGAACATCATTCTGAAGAAAGGGAAAGGCCGGGTAAACTGTTCACACTTGATTCAGTGTGGTTAGGTGTCTGTTAGATGGGGTATTAATGGATGCAGACGTCGTATATGTCTGAGGATTATGTGTTATTTATAGGATCTTTATGTTTGAGCCACGTCTGTGTGTGGAAGATGCTGATACCAGATGATGGTGCTCGACATGCAGGAAACGTTTGTTGTTACCGTGTTTGAAAAATCCTACGAGGGACAGGTCATGTAAATGCAAAGACAGTCAAATAGAATATTCATTCATTCATTCATTCATATTTATTCATGGTACAGCCCTGACCTCACCACTTCCTGTAAGGAAGAGTGAAGCTCAGGGGCCATGATCTCCAAAGAGTTGCAGTTCACCTCTGCTAAATAAGAACTTATTCAGAAAACTGCTGCAAGCAACTGTTTGTAATGAATAAAATGAGTTGAACCATGTCACTATGGATGGTGTAATGTTTCATGTATGAAGAGGTAAATTACCTGCAGGATTTGACTGATTATTGGCAGGTCTTTTATGGACTCCTCTAACTTTCTAAGACTATACCTTCAGGGGTAAATGTTCTGTGAATTAACCTTGGGACCAAAAATTTCTCTGGACATTTGGAGATTCTTCTGACTCAGCCAGGCTATCTTTATTCTACAGATGTTTTGTGAATATTGCACCAACTCAGCATGGGGTGAGGAGCAAGAATACCAACCCTTGATGTTATCGATCATTGTTATGTAGCATGGCAGCAGGTGAGACGCAGCAGGTTAGATGGACATAAGGTTAGATTGGAAATGAGCATGGGTGAGCATATCAGAGGCATGAAGCGGAGAACATGAGCAGGCTTAGGGAGGAAGGGAATACATGGAAGGGCGTGATGTAATTAGTATACTAATGAATTCCCTTCAAGTTACAGAAACAAAGCCAATCAGATGCCAATACAATCTGTGGCAATTAGAATTATTAGTAAGATTACCATTCAAAGCATGTTTCAAAAGGCAGGGCTGCACAGTGGGTCAGTGGTTAGTGCTTTCACCTTGCAGCTAGAAGATCCCCGTGTGGGTTTTCTCCAGGTTCTTCTGCTTCCTCCCACAGTCCAAAACATCCTCAGGTTAACTGGGAATTCCAAATTGTCCAGGTGTCCCCTGCCTTCACCCTCAGTCAGCTGGGATAGTCTCCAGTCCCCATGACCCTGATGAGGACTAAACGGTGCAGAGAGGATGGATGGATGGATGGATGGATGGATGGATGGATGGATGGATGGATGGATGGATGGATGGATGAATGAATGAATGACGAACAGACGAATGATGGACAAATGGATGGATGGATGACGGATGGACGAAGTATGTATGTATGGATGGATGGATGGATGGATGACGGATGGATGGATCAGTCGGTGATATGCCAGCGTAGCAGAAGAAACTCACTTTTCAGTCTGTCTGGCCAAAGAAGAAGAACACCATTTTCAAAGTACCTCAAATCCCTGAACATGACATTACAGGACCTGGCATAAAGAATACCCGCCCGTTAAATCTAGCTCGCAGGAGTTACGTGCAGAAGCAGTTCAGCCCATGAAAATCTGCACTATTGAAGTCCATATACATATATCAGCAGTGAAGCACTTGCATAAAGCATCATAAAACTTGTGTCAGACAAACCTTGAAGGTGGAATGATGGCCTGAGATGACTAAGCTGGGGAGGAACCTGAGAGCAGCATCAGAGCAGAAACCAAACTCAAAGACCCCCACAAGCAGTGAGAAACGGCGTTCAGCAGCATATTTGCTTTTTTACAAGACAAAAACACAGAAAACACAGATTTTACTGCTAAACTAACATACAACAAAGAGAAAAAACCCTCTAAAAGCAGTGAAGTTACTTGAGACTTTACAAAGAACATGAATTCAATCATTTAGAATTGGGGTTGTGTTTGAAAAATTTCATTCCAGCATCAAATTCATTTTCAGAACAGACTCCCGAGTTTCTGTTGGCGTGATACGCGGTGGATTTATATTTCACGAGCTACACCATGCACCTTCATAATGTTTCTGATTATGCATTCATTTTGCTGTTTCGTATGCGAGCACAATGCTGGCATGTGGAGGTAATGCCTCCAGCAGAACACAGTAATTGGCTCCTCAAACTCTGAAACAACATTATCAGGCTGATGTGGTAGCGAGCCGTTTTCAACATGAGCTACGATGGGGTTAATATGTCAGCGAGGAGGACTCTGAAATGCTGATGGCAGCGGTGGCAACAAGCAGCAGAACGGCTTTCAGGTGACTGGATGCACCAAAAACAATGAACTGGGGTCTGACAACTCCAATCCTCCGCTGTGGGTTTAAGAGGGCATCCAGCAGCTCACAGGCTCTGCTTCATTAGAGCTGCATGTGAAATACAACAAATGTTAAAAGATGCATGTAGCCGTCCAAGAAAGCTGCTGTGGACTGATGAGCTGTCTTTCAACAGAGTACTAGAAAGCATTTATGTCTTAGCTTTAACTCCAATCATCTGAGTGCTTTTTAGCCACAATAAAGGCCCAGTGGCCAATTCCCTGAAAGCATTCAAAAGTAATTAATCAGTTTAATGGAATTGTTGGTTGGTCTGTAACTCTTCCTAAAGGTCAGAGGGACTGAAGTCGTCAAAACTGCCCAGTCGATGTCTTTGTAGTCTGAGCAGTGATTAAAAGCACTCTGGAAAGTCAGTGAACGGTATATTATGTGCTTTTCTGAGGCCGCCACAGGAGCGCATTCAGATAAAGATTCATACGACTCTCTTGAAAGTGGAAATGTGATAGTGCTTTATAGCCTTCAGCAGACTTGCAGAACAATGGTGGAGCTGCTGAATGAAAGTCCTCAAGCACAGAGCTAGTGAGCTACACAGAAAAAGATGTGTAGAGGAGAGAGAGAGGCCTGAGCAAAGAGAGATTATCCAAACACAACACAGCAGCCGTCACTTTATTCCTCATCCATCCATAGTTTAAGTTACAGCAGGACAGATGCAGCAGATAGCAGGAAGTGAGTCTGTAAACGGGAGATTTAAAGTGCAAAGATGGTTCTCAGCAGCCTTTTAATCAAGTGATCTACTTAGGTAAACTTATTGGGACTTCCGTGTGGACTTTTTATTGAGATTGGAGCTGTGTAAACACGGATGTTTGCTGAGGATGGAGACATCCAGCGCCACATGGCTTTCTCTGTTTCAGAATATCAAAACTGTGTGTATTAAAGTGATGAAACTCCAACACTTTTACCACCAGACCGATAGCATGGACGCAGACTTTCATTTAAAATATTTACAACATAATAACTCCATGTGTGATCCTCCTCCTCCAAGTAGCTCTACATACAGCACCATTTTTATCTAGAAAAGAGCTTTTATTTGTTGTTGTTGCTGTCATGTAAGCTGCAGAGTACAGTTTGGTTTAATTAATAGTTCTGACAGGCGGGAATGTTCCAAGTTCAACAATTCCTTTTATTTAGTGCACAGTTGCTATGCTAACCAGCTATCAGTGGATTGTTTTGACTCGTTGGTAAGCCGAGTTCTCCTCTATTAAATATACCACCTTTAAATTTGTATTACTGCTGTGTTTTTCCAAAACAAACAGGCAAATAAGTCTTACTTATTCTGGAGTGTTTTGAACTACTTCTAACTTCTCTGCAGCCCTTTTCAGACCTGAGATACGAAGCACTGCTGGCTTCGTCGCTCCGTTAAACTGACAACGTTCTGTCATTCCGATAGAAGTCACTTTTGCTTCTTCCAATATTTGGCTACCAACTTGGTCCTCTGAATTAATTGGATTGTTCTGTTTCCCTCTCAGTCTCGCTCATCTTCTCCTCTCTGCTCTGTTGAAACACTGCCTGCAGTTCAGCAGATTTTATTTATATTTGTTTACTTACTCTTCACCTGATTTAATTTAAGGTCATGTCAGAATTTATTTTTGTGTTTTTTAACAGAATGTCATGCAAATGGTTTATTTTTGGAGTGTTTCTAAACAGGACAAGTAAATGAAAGGGATTATTACACAATTTTAATTTTTTTCCTGATGGCACCACACGTCACACATGATGCATTCAAGGACCGTTGGAAAGTTGAAAATTGCCTTTTTTCGGCCTTAAATCTTATATCCAATAACTGGTGTCATTTTATGGGTTTCATAAAGAGAACAAGCTTTTTGAATGTTTTTGAAGAGACATTTTCATTTATCGGCATCCTGCAGAAATACGAGGAAAGTTGACCCGAGTGAAACGAGCCGTGGGTCTGCTGCTTCGGCTCTTTGTTCTGCTCTCACTCTCAGACAGACTCATGATGAACTCTCATGCTGAATTGATTACAGCAGCTGTTTGATTCTTGGCCATCCATCTGCTCCGCCCTCTAAATTGTAACCCCTCCAAGAAACGGTGGCTGGTTGCTCTCTCATCCCCGTTCCCTTCTGTGCCACTTCCATCAGCAGTCTTATTCAATTCCCCTGAAGCACGTGAAATCAAATTCACACACAGTTCTGAGCGCTGATTTTAAACGCGGAATGAATTATGTCTTCCTTCAGCAGAATAATCCACACCCAGTTACTTTTTTCTTCTACTTGTGACTGATTGCACAAGAATTCACTCAATGTCATTCATGTAGAATAAAGAGAATCTCAAAGCTCAAGTTCTTGTAGACCAAAGAGTGTAAACACCAGTGAATAAATCAGATATTCTGTATATTCCTGTGCTATCCTGTAGGCATTTAAACGTAGCCTAAGACCCCTCTTAAATAGGTTTAATTAAAACGGCCTCCTCTTCAACAGCAGGTAAAAAGTGACCTCTTGCTGAGTAAAAGCTTCAGCTTGTGAGTCTGTGTGTGTCTTTTTATTGTTTGGTAATGGGGCTAGACTTTGGCTGCCTGCATTACACAACTCCACAGCTCTGGGTTTTGTGAAATGAAAAAGAGCAAGAAAGAGAAAAAATAAAGCTCAAACTGCAGCTCGACTGGCATGAATCGGTTTAAATGTCAGATAATTCTACATGCAGGATGTCTGAAAGAGCCAATTAACTATGAGCTTCTGCTGTAGGTTTGCTTTTAGTTTGTCTCTCAGAATGAATGAATCTGTGGTTTGGACCTTCATGTGCCAGGTGCTCATGTGGGCTCCACCTGCTGTCTGGGTGACAGCCGCCCACGCTGCTCCACTATAGCATCACAAGAGCCACACACATCACTGCAGCACCACTACAGCATCAATACAGCACCACTACAGCATCAATACAGAATCAATACAGCATCAGTACAGCACCACTACAGCATCACAAGAGCCACACACATCACTGCAGCACCACTACAGCATCAATACAGCATCAGTACAGCATCACTACAGCATCACAAGAGTCACACACATCACTGCAGCACCACTACAGCACCACTACAGCATCAGTACAGCATCACTACAGCATCACTACAGCATCACTACAGCACCACTGCAGCACCACTACAGCACCAATACAGCATCACACACATCACTACAGCATCAATACAGCATCACTACAGCATCACTACAGCACCACTACAGCATCACTGCAGCACCACTACAGCACCAATACAGCACCACACACATCACTGCAGCACCACTACAGCATCACTACAGCATCACTACAGCACCACTACAGCATCACTACAGCACCACTACAGCATCAATACAGCACCACTACAGCATCACTACAGCATCACTACAGCACCACTACAGCATCACTACAGCATCACTACAGCATCACTACAGCACCACTACAGCATCACTACAGCATCACTACAGCCACACACATCACTACAGCATCACTACAGCGTCACTACAGCATCAATACAGCATCACTACAGCATCACTACAGCACCACTACAGCATCACTACAGCATCACTACAGCGTCACTACAGCATCAATACAGCATCACTACAGCATCACTACAGCACCACTACAGCATCACTGCAGCACCACTACAGCACCAATACAGCACCACACACATCACTGCAGCACCACTACAGCATCATTACAGCATCACTACAGCATCACTACAGCACCACTACAGCATCACTACAGCATCACTACAGCATCACTACAGCACCACTACAGCATCACTACAGCATCACTACAGCACCACTACAGCATCAATACAGCACCACTACAGCACCACTACAGCATCACTACAGCATCACTACAGCATTACTACAGCACCACTACAGCATCACTACAGCATCACTACAGCACCACTACAGCATCACTACAGCATCACTACAGCCACACACATCACTACAGCATCACTACAGCGTCACTACAGCATCAATACAGCATCACTACAGCATCACTACAGCACCACTACAGCATCACTACAGCATCACTACAGCACCACTACAGCATCACTACAGCCACACACATCACTACAGCATCACTACAGCGTCACTACAGCATCAATACAGCATCACTACAGCATCACTACAGCACCACTACAGCATCACTACAGCATCACTACAGCACCACTACAGCATCACTACAGCATCACTACAGCATCACTACAGCATCACTACAGCATCACTACAGCACCACTACAGCATCAATACAGCACCACTACAGCATCACTACAGCATCACTACAGCATCACTACAGCACCACTACAGCACCACTACAGCATCACTACAGCATCACTACAGCATCACTACAGCACCACTACAGCATCACTACAGCATCACTACAGCCACACACATCACTACAGCATCAGTACAGCGTCACTACAGCATCAATACAGCATCACTACAGCATCACTACAGCACCACTACAGCATCACTACAGCATCACTACAGCATCACTACAGCATCACTACAGCATCACTACAGCATCACTACAGCATCAATACAGCATCAATACAGCATCACTACAGCACCAATACAGCATCACTGCAGCATCACTACAGCATCACTACAGCATCACTGCAGCATCACTACAGCACCAATACAGCATCACTACAGCATCAATACAGCACCACTACAGCACCACTACAGCATCACTGCAGCATCACTACAGCACCAATACAGCATCACTACAGCATCAATACAGCACCACTACAGCACCACTACAGCATCACTACAGCACCACTACAGCACCACTACAGCATCACTACAGCACCAATACAGCATCACTACAGCATCACTACAGCCAAACACATCACTACAGCATCACTACAGCCACACACACCACTACAGCATCAATACAGCATCACTACAGCATCACTACAGCACCACTACAGCATCACTACAGCACCACTACAGCATCACTACAGCATCAATACAGCATCACTACAGCATCACTACAGCACCAATACAGCATCACTGCAGCATCACTACAGCATCACTACAGCATCACTGCAGCATCACTACAGCATCACTACAGCATCACTACAGCATCACTACAGCACCACTACAGCACCACTACAGCATCACTACAGCATCACTACAGCCACACACATCACTACAGCGTCACTACAGCATCACTACAGCGTCAATACAGCATCACTACAGCATCACTACAGCACCACTACAGCATCACTACAGCACCACTACAGCATCACTACAGCATCACTACAGCATCACTACAGCATCAATACAGCATCACTACAGCATCACTACAGCACCAATACAGCATCACTGCAGCATCACTACAGCATCACTACAGCATCACTGCAGCATCACTACAGCACCAATACAGCATCACTACAGCATCAATACAGCACCACTACAGCACCACTACAGCACCACTACAGCATCACTACAGCACCACTACAGCACCACTACAGCATCACTACAGCACCAATACAGCATCACTACAGCATCACTACAGCATAAATACAGCACCACTACAGCATCACTACAGCCAAACACATCACTACAGCATCACTACAGCCACACACACCACTACAGCATCAATACAGCATCACTACAGCATCAGTACAGCACCAATACAGCATCACTACAGCAGCACTACAGCACCACTACAGCACCACTACAGCATCACTACAGCACCACTACAGCCACACACATCACTACAGCATCACTACAGCACCACTACAGCACCACTACAGCGTCACTACAGCACCACTACAGCACCACTACAGCATCACTACAGCACCACTACAGCCACACACATCACTACAGCACCACTACAGCACCACTACAGCACCACTACAGCCACACACATCACTGCAGCATCACTACAGCATCACTACAGCATCACTACAGCACCACTACAGCCACACATATCACTACAGCATCACTACAGCACCACTACAGCACCACTACAGCGTCACTACAGCACCACTACAGCACCACTACAGCACCACTACAGCATCACTACAGCACCACTACAGCCACACACATCACTACAGCACCACTACAGCACCACTACAGCCACACACATCACTACAGCACCACTACAGCACCTCTACAGCACCACTACAGCATCACTACAGCATCAATACAGCACCACTACAGCATCACTACAGCACCACTACAGCCACACACATCACTACAGCACCACTACAGCACCACTACAGCATCACTACAGCATCACTACAGCATCACTATAGAATCACTACAGCATCAATACAGCATCACTACAGCATCACTACAGCCACACACATCACTACAGCATCACTACAGCGTCACTACAGCATCAATACAGCATCACTACAGCATCACTACAGCACCACTACAGCATCACTACAGCATCACTACAGCATCAATACAGCATCACTACAGCATCAATACAGCACCACTACAGCATCACTACAGCACCAATACAGCATCACTACAGCCACACACATCACTACAGCACCACTACAGCACCACTACAGCATCACTACAGCATCACTATAGAATCACTACAGCATCAATACAGCATCACTACAGCCACACACATCACTACAGCATCACTACAGCATCACTACAGCCACACACATCACTACAGCATCACTACAGCATCAATACAGCATCACTACAGCATCAATACAGCATCAATACAGCATCACTTCAGCACCACTACAGCACCACTACAGCACCAATACAGCATCACTACAGCCACACACATCACTACAGCATCACTACAGCCACACACACCACTACAGCATCACTACAGCCACACCCATCACAAACACAAATAGGAATCTGTGCCACCAGCCAGTCCATCGCAGAGTACAGCAAAGCCATCTTTATTTTATAATAATGCCATGAAAATATCACACCGTAAATAACCTGACAATAAATATATAAAGAAGAGAAGCAGGTAAACTCAAATCATAGCCTCAGACAGTGCACATGTTTACACAGACTTATTAAAAAGCTAAAGTTAGTGATTCTGATCAATTACACTTCTCGTTAAATGTCTTCTTCTGATCCACTGGCTGTCCATTGTGTTTGTTCACTAAGGCTGGGTAATATAGATAAAAAAATAGGAAGATAAAAGTAGTTTGGTTGTTGTAGATTTCCAGGGCTGATGCTGATACAGATGTTCAAAATAAAGAAGCATATTGAGTTACACTGAAAAGGAAAATGATAGAAGATTGTTTAAAAACTGTATTTTATGAACTAGTCAGCAGTATATCGTTAAGACGCCGTCTGCTCAGCTGTGATACGTGCTCTGCTACATGTGCTGCAGACTGTAAAACAACAGAGGTGGAGCTGCTCTCATGGAAAAATGTATGACAATTTCAATATTTTTCTGAAAATCTGTTGATTTTTTCTACATTATATTTTCTTTTTTTAAAAACAATCTTATTTCACTTTTCTACATCTTATTTTACCTTCTCCTTATACCCTAATATCCTGTGTTGACTCACTGGTTACCTTTTTATTGAATATCCTGCTGCTTAATAAAGTTGTTGCATCTGCTTCTGCATTATTTTCTGCATAAAAATAAAATTTAAAAAAAGCTTTCATATCAGCTCATTCAGATAACATACAGTACATGCAGATGCTAATTTATCTGTGACAGATTGATATCAATGTATCAGTACGTTTTAGATTAAATGTTATTTTAATAGATATTAATAATTACTAGGAATGTCACAATAAAGTTGTTTTTGCTCCCAAATCAGCCTGAGTTATTTAGTTCATATCTGTTGATATTTGATATCATTTTCCTCCATAATACTCACTTCATGTAGATTAGCTGTAGTTCCTGGTTGGAACCTCTGACCGTTACTTTTATAATCAGGGACACGTCAGTGTTGACAAGCAGAGAGAACTGGAAAACTTTAGCTAACAAGGAGCATCATGACAAAGACATAAAGGTCGTCATCACGGTGCTCCTTTATAAAAACAAAGACTTAAATATGCACAGATTTGTCTAACACCAAATCGTCACAGATTTCTGTGATCGCCATCAGCCATCCCTAAAGAAAATCCATCAGTTTAATGACCTTTATTTAATGAAGAAGAGAAGAAAAAAGAGTTTGTTTTGAATTTAACAACCTTATTTTGAATTAAACTGCTTTATTTGTGAAGACACGTGTATTAATTTGAATGTTAACGATGAACAACGCAGGCAAATACATTTAATTCAGTTTAATAAAAACATGTAGAAAGCAGTGAAACCATCATCTGAACTAACATGAGTAAGATGCAACAAACAAGCAGCATTACAGAGACTCCTGACCTGTGTTCAGCAGGAGGTGGACCAGAGAGCTCATGTTCAGCGTTCAGAGTCACAGAACGAGTGGTGGTAAAACGTTCCAACGAGCTCAGTAACAATCTTTCTGTTGAATCACAGCCTCCACCTTTAGGGCTTGTGCGACTGTGAAATGAAGATGTTATTTACGTATCCGAAAACAACTGTGTCATCTGGGTCACACGCTGCTGCAGCGGAAGGACTCGCTGGAGAATAGTCTGAGCTGAGAAAAGGAAACTGGTGAAGGCTTTGTCTTAACAGCTCGTTGTGTATTTTAAAGACAGCCTGGGTGACGTGTTTTCAGAACAGCATAATCAGACATAATATAACGGAAAAATGTTCAAAGTTTCTCTAAAGTTTGGTGACAAAACTGATGCTCAGTAAAATATGAAGCTGGTTGGTTTAGCTACGAACAAAGCCGACATACACCGAGTAGCTGTGAATAAATGAGGGACTCATTTCAACATTTCAAGCACTCTCACAATCAGTTGTAAGGCCTTGAATTCAAAACACGCTGGCAGGTTATAAAGTCATGATTTCTTTTTTTAAATTCCCAAAATGACACCATTTATCAGAACAGAAACAAACACTGGATATTTGACTGACCTTCCATTAACTTCTCATCTGAGATTTGATCTTTAAAAAACTTGATTAAAAATGATTTCAGACATACGTGTGTCTCACTGAGTTCTCTCTACTTCTATCCACAGTCGGTTGTTTCCATGGAGCTACAGGACTTCATATTCTTGTGAAAAGTGAGTAAAAATGTGACAGAAGCAAAGAAAAAGCTCAAAAAGTGCTTCGGGTTGAGAGGATTAATGAAGCGGTTTAGATAACCAGCAGCACTGATGACATTTCATTCTAATCGAGGCAAATTTTCTACCAAAACCACAGAAATAAGACCAAAGCACACTTTAAAGGATACATATCCCACATCCCTCAACCAGAAACTACTATCTTTACTACACTTTAAATTAGAGCAAGGAAGAAAAAGGGGAACTTATCATTCGTACTACAGTCTAAATTAAAGAGCCAACGGAGGGAGCTATAGGAAGGTCTGAACCTAAGTCAGTGGTTAATCCTGTTACCACAGCAGGCTACAATACAGTAAGAGTGAGCAGGATGTGGGCGAGAGCGTTTCAACGAGAGCACAGTCTGTGTCATCTGGAACTCCATGCAACAGTAACAGTGAGCCATAGTCCACTCAGCTGCACATTCCCTGGGGCCAGAACTCCTTAGAGAGAGAAAATTGGGGGAATCGCTATGACTGAGCGGCATAGTGGCAGCTCCACCTCAAACAGCCCATTCCAAACTCAATTACCACACATGTGCACCCCCGACGCCAGCCCCGGCAATCCCAGGAAATGCTGGGATGGTTGGCCAAAAAAAAGGAGGAGGAAGAAAAAAAGAGAGCTTTATCTTTGGCTGCTCAAGTAGAAGAACACCTGAGGGTTTGAGTCTGAGCGCCGGGACCGAGACTGCAAATGAGCTCTGTCACATCAGCATTTGCAGCTTTTCATAGCTCTTAAATGTCCTAAATCCAGGGAGAATAGCGGGAAACGCAAGCTTGATTTGAAAGGCAGATGCAGTTTAGGGGATGGAAACAGGAGCCTCGTGCACGGTGGAGAATGAGGAAGAGGAATATTGCATTAAATGCTGCCTTGTTTTACAGAAACACCTGGTCTCTCTGCAGCTAAAGGAAAGCATGCAGCTGAGACTCAAATGGACATGCTGCTTGACTAATTCACACCTTTTATGCTAACAGAGACTTTGTCCATAAAATCCCCTCCTTTCAACTGTCTTTTTCTTTTATGGCTGCTTTGTATTAACCTGATTAAAAAGCTGCTAATTAGGGTTCCCTTTCAGGAGGTGACTTTGTGTCAACATTCCTCCATTAATACAGTCAATAAGTGTTTGGACACAGCAGGGGGCGTCTTGTCTCCCATGAAAGTTGGAACATTATGATGCCAGCCAGAGCGCTGTTTAATTACCTTCTCTCTTTCTGCCCCATTGATTTACATTGTGAGCCCTGTAATTATACAATTCATCACCTTTTAAACATGACAAACGGTGTAAACGCACGCTAATTAAACCTTGTCTAAAGGTTTTGTGCGAGGCCTCTGTAAATCAAGCAAACGAGCTGTGTGGACGGCGCATGCATGTTCAGTATGTATGCTGCTCCGGCTTTTTTTTCTTCTCGCTTAAATGCGTCGCCATCAATTCTGTTTAATCCTCAGCAGCAAACTGAAGCAGACTCATTGTCTTTGGACGCAGGTGACGTGAATCAGGAATTTCTCATCCAACATCGGCAGAGAGGGAGGATAAATGACTGAAACAAAGCCCTCTCATAATAGAAGTTAATGCATTCACACCCCTTGTTTTACTGCCGTAGCTGCTTGTGTAGAAAGTGTGTTTGTGTCCACAATTATGAGCGTTAACCGCAGTTCATTTGTTCAGATTATACTAAATGATGATGCTACAGAGCTCCATTTTTTGTCATGTTGTCAACAAAGTCCATGAAAATACAAAAAACAGAAATTAAATGATTCTACAAACGAGCTTCATATTCAAAGCCTGATTTGTCTTCATTTATTCTCTTGATGTCCGAGCACAAAAATCACATCTAGCCTCACCGCTGCACCGCAAGACGTTTTTCCATCACACTTTATTTTAGAATCAGATTCGTGTACAATTAACCAAGTTTAACACACCCAGCTTTATTTCTGTTATCATATTCATTAAACCAACAATCACAGTGGGAATAAGAGGTCAGTAAATCCACCAGGGGTTCTGAATTTAGCTGTGAGTTGGTGTCACAAACATGGACAGAGCTGCAGGAAGGACAAACTATAATCCTTAAAGAGCACGAGGAGTTTTCAAACAAATACAGGCTAAGATTAATACAGCTGCTGCAGTCAAAACTAGAAATAAACTGTGTGCACATAAAGTAATAGACTGAACATCTTTACATCATGTAAAGCACGACTGGAGAAAAGTTGAATTTAATTAAAAAAAACTACCTTCAGCTGAATTATCATTATGCAACATTATATAAGTAAATTACACATGTAGCTCCTTTATGCTACTCACAAAAAATACAAATTATCTGAGGAATAAATAAGTTATAAAGCAAACTATTTTCATGTTTTATGTGGAGGATGAATTCAGAAACATCACATTCAATGACACGTTCTTACATTATGAGACAGTCGCAGCCTCATTTTATCAGCTGCTTGGGAGAAAGCAAAGAGAAAAATACCATGTAAACTGATAAGTGGTGCTTTATTCGTCTCCGTTTTTATTATACTGGTATATAAAGGACGATGAAGTGGCTTTAAAATTAAAACTGTAGCCTTTTTTAGATGTTCTATCGTGACACTATCTTCATCCCAAAACTTCACAGGACTGGAGAAGTGATCAGCAAGCAGGCACATACTGATCAGTTATCGCTGAACAATAACCTCTCTAGCTGGTTAGTAGTTCAGGTTTAGTTACCAAAACATTAGAATATTAACTCTGTAGTCCTGAAAGTCCAGAATGAAACCTGAATTTAACTGGATGAACTCAAACCTGCTTCATAGAATAAGCCTTAAAGGAGTGTATTATGAGGCAAGTTTGACAAAGTGTTGGTGGTTTAACTAAACCTAAAACCTCCAATCAGAGGTAACGATGATGGCTATCACATTTCTTTAACTAAGTTTCCTTTATCTCTCATCAGTGAGGCATCTGATGCATCATTTGACTCTTCTTTAGTGCAAAATAGACCAATCTGTTCAGCCAAGAGGAACAGGAAGTTACAAAGGAGTCAGAAGGAATAAAAAAATGCATTAAAACAAAAACCAGTTCCTGCTAATTACCCTAGAGAAGAATGCTGGGAGAAAACTGCATCGATTTCACTTAATATATTTGCATTCTCAATGAATTTTATGTTTAAAACACTTCAATTCAAATCAAAGTAATATTAATGTTACTGAGTGAATATTCTCTGTGATAAATACCAATAAACCCAGTCCATGTTCTAATTAGCTTTCTATTAGCAGCAGTGTCAAACAGACTCGACAGCAAATCAAGAAAAAATAGATTTATATTTATTGAAATATCCAGTGGTAGGAGGATGAAGAAAGGTTGAGCAGTTTCTTCCTCCTTCCTGACGCCTCTCAGCTGTCAACAACATCACACGTGGAACCACATAGTCACCAGAATGACAAACAGCACAAAACCCACAACAAGACGCCTTGGCCCCGCAGCACAAAAAGCTCTTTCCGAACAGGAGCTGTGTCATGGAGAAGCAGAGGTCAACGGTTCAGGCGAGAGCTGAAATTGTCATCGTTATATTCGCTCCTCCTCGTATGAAGACATAAGGAATGCTTAATGCTGCTGTATCACTGAATATATTGTTTAATGTAGGTGTACAGAGAATGTCAATCACGCTGCAGAAGCATTTCCACAAGGACAGGCTGGAAAGACTCGCCACAGTAATGTCCAGGCTGCAGCCGCCTCATTTTAAAGTCTTTAGTTCCACAGAAGGAAAACAGAGGCCAACGGTACTTTTGCATAACCTTGCCTGGCGTCTAATAATTTCATCACATTTCTCCTGCATTGTTATGTTGCGCGGCTTGTATCCAAAGGCAAGTCATCAGTGAATTAATTTGAGTAACTGGCGAAATATTTGGTGTCGGCGGAGAACTGGGGGCTTTTTAAATGTCACCTTCTCTATATTCTGGGGATGCTGAGGCTTTTTAAATGGCACTGCATTAATGATCTGAGATTAAATGCTCAATATCAAATAGAGGCTGCTCCAATTACAGTTTGTTCAGTTTTACTGCCGTGTGGCCTTCAGTTTCCCTCCATAAAGAAAAAAAAACTTAGACGGCACACAATGAGATGGCTTCAACGTTAGCAGCTGTGAAATTCTCTCCCAAGACGATACGTGCCACTTTTTCACGGCGAACCCCCCCCCCCCAAGACTGGAACAAAGGCTGCTTTTGTGTCTTCTGCGCTCTTGATCCAACATCAGTGACCAAATTGAAATCCTCTCCTCTGTAGTGACCTGCAAATATCTGGGGACACGAGATAGGAGTGCTCACTGCCTTGAACAATGCCACAGAGTTAGGCTCTGATTCATGCTGAAAACGGATTAATTTCTCCACAAATTAACTGCTAATTCTTCTCTTATCTTTGCCCCAGACTCTCATTGAGTGAGTCGCCTTCTTCTCTCCTCTGCTTCTATCTTTTCCTCTCTCTTTCTAACTTTGTGACTGTCGACTATCCTTCGGTCTTCTTCGATGAGCCCGTTTCCGTACGTCCTCATTTTCCTTTTTCTGCAAGATCTCTGAGAGCTAATTTGCCCTTTAGGTGTTTAGGTATTAAGTGAGTGATTGAATTAGACGTGTGAAGACATGCTCCCCACGACGCTAGAATAAATGTAAATACAGAACCCACTTGCTGCTGAGAAATGTGAGTGAGTGACCTTTGTGTTGTGACGACTGCATCATTCTTTAGGGGCTGATTCTGTAGAGCGACATTTCCAGTGTGTTTATATCGCAGCGACGCAGAACAACAGCCAAAAATCAAGATCCAGCGAGCAGAAAAGCAAGTAGCAGCGAATACTTTCTGTCACTATACGGCTTATAAACACCGTATTTTCACCCGAGTAACTTGAATTTGTGTGATATGTGAAGAAAAAATCCCCTTTATGTATTAACATTACATACGTAGAATGTTTTCACCTTTAAAATAATGGATTTATGCCTCAGTTGCATTCACTGTTGCAGCTCAAGCACACCAGCTCACCTGGGACTCCACTTTGACACTGTACAACTATTTTATGGTACGAAATGGAAGAAATTCCACCGAGCATGTTTGAACTGCAAACTGATTCTGAAGAAGTAGAATGAAACGGGAAACTTCATCCTGTAAAACTCACCGGATTGGTTCATCACTCTGTCAAGGAACTGTGGAGTTGTGTTAAGATGAGTGTCTGTCTGTCAGCAACATCACTCAAAAACAGACCAACGGATTTGGATGAAATTTCCAGTGAAGGTCAGAAATGACTCAAGGACCAAGTGATCAGATTCTGGCAGTGATGCAGCTTATAGTCTGGATCCATGGATTAGTGAAAGATTTCTGTATCATTACCAGATAACGGCACAGCGTCACTGTAACCATGACAACCAGTGAACACTACATCAGCTGATTGTGATCCTACTACAAATCCACCTCTGAGGACTGATCCATCAGAAATGATCCAAGGAACAGCTGATTAAACTGTGGGGGGGTTTCTGAGTCCCATCAATTCCTGCCGCCCACATTTGTTATGCATGAGACCATAGAGTACTTATTTTGCTCGTTTTATGTCTTCTAGGACATAAATATCACTATAAGTGGAAATAAAAACCTGATTGTCATCAAGGCCTCTTGCATTTGTGTGATACTTGAAAAAATAAACATCTTTGTGTATTAAACCTACATATTTGGAAGGTTTTCTTCACTAAAACAATCTTTGAATGCTTTAATTGCAATGGTTGCTGAGTGACCTTTAGGGGCTGATCATGTAGAGTGACACTGAATGTGTTTGTTACAGAGAACGACAGCCACAAATCAAGATGCATGGAGCAGAAAAGCAAGTAGCAGCGAATACTTTCTGTCACTATACGGTTTATACTTCCTGCTGCGCTCTGTTTGATACCAGACCTTTGGGCTATCAGCAGCCTCCACCGAAGAAGTCTTTCGAAAAAGGCGGATAACGGCGGAAAAAGCTCAGCTAGATAACCAAAATCAGATTAGCGGCACCTTCCTCATAGATGGGGAATGTACCACCATGTCTGCCATTTAGCGAACTTTAGAAAAGGACACCAAGAAAGGACATGGATTCATTCAAACACAGCTCATCATTTATTCATGAAAAGTGAGCAGGGAATTCAAAGCGTCTTTCTTTTGCTTTAAAGCAGCAAAGAATGGTATATTTCTTGCGGCGCGATCGCAGGTTTATCTACCTTCCTGCTCCTCATTTGACATTCCTAACAGGCCAGAACTGGAATGTGCACAGAGAAACAGAAGAATTTTGCTCATGTGAGAGCATTAAAATGCACATAGGTACACAGACTGCAGCAGCAGCATGCAGGCTGCACACGCTTCAGAAGCATTCTAACATAAATTCATCTAAACCCTGGAAATGGGCTCATTATGTTCAAGTGTTGAGGTTTCCGGGCAATATCTGCCAAAATTTGTGAAGAAAATCCTCCTCACATGGCTCTGAGTCCCACTGGGACGGCGGTGTCTCCATAAATACTGTGACATGACTCAGGTGAAATGTCCTTTGAAGTCAAAAGTGCCTCCCGCTGAGATTGACGGTGGCATTTAACTTCACTCGGCAGCTTCTTACCCTTTCATACCTTTATATTAATAAGCCAAACTTATTATTCGCTCAAACTCCTTTTAATATTGAGATAATGTGTCAAATCGGGCATTTTTTTAAGGAGTCATTTTTCATAATCACAGCGATAACCCTCCTTGAAGGGGCGGCTGGGAGCGAGGGTCGGGAAGGAGCAGCCGAGGACAGCTGTAGAAGTCTCTAAATGAGTATGCTAATGCTGACTGACATTTCCTTGAACAGCAGTGAGGGAGAAAACGCTTGCTCCCTATTATCCTAAACGCCGGTCTAAAATAGCAGCGCATACCCATGTGGGGATAATTTTAAAAAGCGCAATAAAAGGAATGCAGTGAAACAACAACAGAAACAACGTGGACATCTGAGGAAAACGTGATTAATTGGAGCACAGATTACATGAACCCCCAAATAGATCTGAATCCCCTCAACGTGCATTTAATTAAACCATTAAAAACCACTTTATGTGGATTAAAATCACACATTTACATGCCTTAAAATAGCTTTCATGTAACTCCAGACCACTGATGAAGTGCAGATTGAGGACACCTTCACTGTTTGGCTGCAGCTCCAGCACACCAGCTCACACAGGACTCCACTTAAACACTGTAAAATGAATCCATGCTACACAATGACAAGTTGCAGTATTGGACTTACGACATTATGTTCAAACTGGAAACTGATTCAGAAGAAGAATGATGCAGAAAAAAGCCACCCGATAAAATTAATGGGATTTGTTCCTTAGATTCGGGACGTGTAAAACCCTGGAAGACTTGCTTTGCTCAATCTAAGTATTCTAGCACAGAAAAAACACCATATGTGCTTATAAAAACCTGATTTTCAGCAAAGAACCTTTTGTATCTCTGTTGTATTTGGGGGAAAAAATCATCTTTGTGTATTTAAATTACATATTAAGAAGGGTTTTTTTTTTCCATTGAAATAATCCATTAATGCCTTAATTGCATTAACTGGATACAGCTTGAGCACACCAGTTCACCCAGGACTCCACTTAAACACTGTAAAACTATTTTATGTTCAATGTAGGAGTAATTCCACCCTACGTGTTTGAACAGGAAACTAAAATTACACATTTTCCTCATTGTGAGTCTCCTTACATGTTAAAATACACCACATGTGCTTAGAAAAGCCTGATTTTCATCAAAGAACATCTTGCATCTGTGTGATATATATATTTTTTTAACTCTAAAGGATTCTCCTGTTGTAATAGAATCGCAGAAACCATTTAATAACCAGAGTTACCTTCGATTCTACAAATGCTACACCAGTGAGGTGAGAACATGAGAACAGCAGTACGGCGATGCTCTGGACGTCCAAAATGTATTTTACACGATGAGGTCATTACTGAACAGTTTGCTTCAAGGTATCTGAAAGATGTGGACTTACATCACAGTGTGTATTTGAAAAATAAGGTGTTTAATGAAGTGTTTTCATCAGGCTCCTAATTTGTGTTTGTTTGCTTCTAATGCAGCCTGCTGGACTTCTGATCCCACGCATTCATACATCAGTATCAGGAATAAATTATGTTTTAATCAATGTATAGTTCTGCTTTCATTTATATAAAGCTTGCATTGAATAAAAAGAAATGCTATGAGGATTTTAATCACTCTCGGCTGCTTTTGACTAAATGAATGTAAAACAGTTTAATCTCTGACATGCGGGAAAAGAAGCACTTCTCTGAAAATCCCATTATATTCAGTTACCAAAGCTAAAAATTAGCACCTTTTGGTCAAAAGTGTGTGAGTGTCTTCTATGGTTGACCTTTAGGTGCCATTTAAAGGCAGTGGAGAAGGTGTGCATGTGAGGCCGTTAGTCCACAGCCTCAGGCTCTGATTAGAGTCCTGAGGACATATGACTGTTATGATTATTATTCCACTTATCATCTAGCTTGGATGACTATGTTTCATACATGTGCAGTGGGTCATATTCATGCATTCTGTACGTTCACATGAGCACTATTCAGGTTAAATCTCTGCTCTATACAAAGCACAAGTAATGAAGTGCTTTACCATAGAAAATAATGCTGGCCTTATGGAGTAACCTCAGGACCCCACAGTGTTATTTATGATGTGACTGTTCCTAATTTACTGAAATATTATCAGTTAAAATCCTAAAAAACTGACAAATATACAATACCATGATAAATATTAAGACTCTACAGCATTATTAAGTATGAAACTTAATGTAACTACTTTAAATTTTAAAGCTAAGATCAGACAGTATTATTATCATGGAGATTAGCCGGACTATTTTAAACATAAGTGTTATTAATATACAGACTAAACTAACTAATTTAAACATTAAGGCTAAGAGTCAAAAGTATTTTCATTATTATTATGGAGATTGACCTAAATAATCTAAATATTATGTCTAAACTCTACAATATTTTAAACATTTGTAAGGCTAATCTCCACAGTCTTATTAATTATTTCAATTAACTCATTTAAATATTAAGGCTACAATTTAAAAGTATCATTAACTATGGAAATCAGCTTAACTAATTTAAATATTAAGGCTAAGACTCTACTGTGTTATTAATTCTCTACAACACAAAACACACATGAAAACCCAACAAATGACAGAATTTAGTCTGAGCTCTTTTTTTTTGGACTTTGTTTATTTTACTATTTCTAATCAATCTTTTGACTTTACTGTTTTTATCTTTCTTTTCCTTTTTCTTATTTGCTGCAGTGGACAGACAGAATTACCTACGAGAGGTAAAGAAAGAGGGAAAACAGGAAAAACTACGAAGGAGAGAAGACACAAAGTTAATAACATGCAAAAGTGAACATATATGCATGGAAGAAATGACAAGGATTAGCACATGTCAGGGCTGCTATAGTCCTTGTAGCTCAGTCATGCAGACCTCAGCAGACCCTCAGGTACGTACTGGCAGTAAGTCCAGCCCTGGTGTGATGGATCTGATCAGCTGATGGATCTGTTCAGCACCACAGACAGCTGCTGGGGCTTCAGAGGAGCTGTCCGTGGTGCTGAACTCCTGATGGGAAGCGGCAGCAAAATGCTTTTCTGTCACCGACTGTTTCAGTGCATTTTTACACTCTCAGTTTAAATCTGGCAGACTTTATTATACGCTGAGCACGTTCAGACTACAATTTTCTATATATTATTTATATTAGCAAAGGATCAGACAATGAAAGGGGTCAATCATAGAATCGACACCCAGCTCTGCAGTCTTTTAATCTATTCTGGATCACTGTTCTTTGACGGTTTCATTATTTATTAATCTGCTTATTATTTTAATGGTTATTGCAATTATTCATTTCACTTATAAATGGTGTAAAATGCCTATCAAATGTATTTGTATTTATAATTAGAAACATGAAGCATCTATATGTTTCTAGCATCGCTACAATTCAGGTGGAAAGAACAAAGTTTTCATTTGCAGTATAACTGTTCAAAATCAAGTTTCGGTTCATTATTTACTGTGTGATAGATTTAAAACACGTAAAGGAGTATTACAACAAGAGACGTCACCAAAAGTGTGAAACCAACACAATGAGGAAAGCATGAAGTTGTGCAAGAACTGCTGTTAACAGTATTGTTTCTAACTGCAACTTGGATTTTAAATCAGTTATTCCACCCTAATCAAAAATATTGCACTGCTTCTTTAATAACAAATAGCTTTTAAGTAATTATGTCCTGATCAAGTGTTTTCCCTCCAATCTGATCCATCTGATATTTATTATCTGCTAATATCTGATACTCTATTAATAGAAAATACATACCTCAGGGTTTTTAGATTAGCTGTAGTACCTGGTTGCACCACTAGAGGGAGCCTCTAACTGTTCAATGCTGTAGTGACCAGAGGAGATCATGCTGGCAGCAGAGAGGACTGTGAGGGTTTAGTTGGTAAAGAGGCACCATGACAAAGTCTTCTGTGATGCTTAATGTCCTTCAGTCAGCGCTAATCAACAGCATCAAGCAGGGATCAACTCAGATAGCATTCTGCATCTGATTGGCCAACGTGACTGCAGCTTCTGTGGTTGAATCATGTGATGCTGACTTACTACAGCAACATCACTGCGACACAAATGCCTGGTATGCTGAGATTGCATTTAAAATAAATTATATATTGAGAAAAATCAAAATTACTATCTCTCTGTGACAGCACATATAGACAAACGGATCAGGCTTAGACTCATGGTGATACAATCGCTTAAAAACTGCCCTAATCGGACCCAAACGGGATCAGGACATCCCGAGTTTTTTCTTCCTCTTCTGTTGTGTTTGGAGGCTGTTACCACCTGTAAACTGAAGCCAGGCAATTCTTCTGTGAGTCGAGTGGAGCGAGGAGATTTTCTTTCCCCTTGACCCAATGATTAAAAAGCTCCTTGTATGTTGTTTCAATTGGACTGCAGACTATTCATCTGGCTGACAGAAAGTTGTGCATATTCCAAATCAGGCAAGTTATTAATCCTCGTGTCATGCTTTTAGATTAGGGTCAGCAGAATTGATTTCCTCTGTGGAGGTTAGCAAGAGAAACAAGAAACAGAGATGAAAAGCACAACAGCTATAATTCTTCACAGTCACAGATCGGGGAAATTCATACACATGCATATATTCATACACATGCATTTATGCATATAATGTATGAAAATGTGCAATGAGGTCATCACTCACTACATGAAAAACAATTATTGGCTCTTTTACTGTTCTTATCCATGTGGGAAACATCTATAAATATTAGAGGAAGAAAAGCTGAGGGCCAGGTCAACAGGGTGACTGTTTCTTCCTCATGTTTCCAGCATCTATCCTTTTGTCCCACGGATAAAGGAGAATTTTCTGATTGCTTTTTTCATCACCTTCATCCCAACCTCGTGGAAAGTGTTTCAAGCATATCAGGGACAACACTCGATTTCCTTCAAGAATGGAGCGAGTGATGTTGGAGATTAAAAAACTAAAAGTCCAAGGTGCATAACCGCTACTTCACAACTTTTTAGAATGAGAAAGGTTGAGATTTCATTTAACAGTGAAGGCAAACTTCAAGAAAAACATTGATAACTGACTGAAGCACTTGGAAAACGAAGGTTACAGCCCCAGAAGCTACGACAGAAATCACAGATTATACTTACACTCATGGAAAAAAAGATCAGACCACCCTTGTTTTCTTTAATGCCTGGTCCCACTAAAGGTTTATTACCTGAAGAACACAATGAACAGGACTTTAAATGCAGCTGATTCCCTCATACTTTATGTCCTATCTGACCTGCTTCAGCTTCATTGTATTCCAGGGTCTATAAGAGGACATTTCAAAGGTCTAGAGGGGTTTCTTGCTGACATTCAAGCTGTAGAACAACTCAGAAGCTGTCAGCTCTCACATAACACCTAAAACTAAAGAATTCTGTGAAGACACAAAGACAGCATCATGAGTGAGAGACAGGTAGAGAAAAAACTGAAGATCTCCAAGACAGCCATTCATTACACCAAGAAAAACAAACCCAGCATGGTTCTACCAAACTGCTGGCTGGTCAGGAAACGTCTTTCTACCACCAGATGACCGTCACTCATCCCTTCCTGTCAGGAATCATCCTCAGACCTCCAGAGACCTTAAAAATGAGTGAGACTGTGGAGAAATGGGACTTGTTGGGCAAGGACAGTTGGAAAGCGACTTGATGACTCCTGTGTAGATCATGAGACTAAAACAGACAGAAAAGAAAACATGGAATCCTAAAAGCTGTTTTAGTCAGAACAATGCCAGAGCTATTGATGGAAGAACTGAAGGGATGTAAGTTATGATCAAAAAAATATGGAAAATGTCTGACATCAGCTCTTAAATTAAACTCTTATCAGCTATTTTTGTTATCATATATTTGTTCAAACTAATGTACCTTTAGTGGTTCCAGACATTAAAATGAAGAAAAATTGAAGAAAACACGGCTGGTCTGATCATTTTTTCCATGTCTGTATGTCGGTGTTTAACTTTCAGATTTGCAAAGGGGCAAAATCAGTTTGAAAACTCAGAAACTCTCATTCATCCCCATCTACCTGGAGCTCCAGTGAGTTTATAGAGCAGTCGGTTTGAGAGGATGTTCCTGTGGGTACCTGCTGGAAGGTTATCGATCAGAGCAGACTTTACACCTGATTAAACAAGACAAGAGGAGTTAACTCCGGGACGTGACAGGAAGCTGCAGTCCTACTTTGTTTATCTCCCCAGCTTTACTCCGGTAAGAGATTCACCCGTTAGCTGTGGAGAAGGTCATCACGTAAATTCACTTTTGTCATCTCCTACTTTGGGTAACTGTGAGACTCCTGAACGGCAGCATGTTTCCGTCGCAGTGCAACCGCAAACGTTAGAGGAATTGTGCAGATACTAAATCACCAGAGCAGTGATTCGTCGTGTCATGAGAAGACTTTTACGTCTGTTAGCGGTGAGAACGGCGGTAATTGTGGGATTTTCTTTTGAGTGAAGGCTGCTGATTCCTTCTGTTTCTGTCATGGTGACACTGCAAACAAAATGAAAAAGGACACAAAAATGAAAACTCTGTGAATCCATTAGGCAGCACCTCTCAGAGGGCCAGTTAGATAATTTGGAGGCAGAATCAGCATATGAAAAATATATTACATTTGTCTTTATTGAATGGAAAGCAGCTGAGCTGTGTTTTGGGGAGTGATTCGGTTGGAGTGCAGGCTGGCTGGACGCCTGGCTGTCCGGGTGCAGCGTTATTCAGGAAGGTAAAAAAGCTCTGTGCAGCTCTCAGGCTGAAATTTGTTTTTAAAGAGATTTTTTTTTCTCCTCACATTTTCTCAGATCTGTGTCTGTGATGGAGCGGGAAGAAGGGAGATGTCTGCAGCAGAGTGGAATGGGGGCAGGTTTTAAGAAAAGACAAATGGGAATGAGGAATGGGCCGTCGAGCCCTGTGCTCAGCTAATGGATCATGTGCTTCCCCCGGAGTGGTCGGCCTCGCCTCGGACTGACCACGGAGCGGCTGCTCTGTAATTACCTGCAGTGGAGGGATCGCTGTGGAGGAGAGCCGGCGAGGGAGCAGACAGGGAGGAAGTGAGTAAAGACCGACAGAATGGAGGACCACTTGTCAAACCAATCTTGCCTGCTGGAGGATTTTCTGCAGAGTCCCTAATTGGTCTGATTCATCTGACGTGGGTGTGCGACCTTTTGGATTACTCATATGAAAATGGTGAAGGAGTTACACGGGGCACTGACTGAATCGCCTGCTTTTCAGTCCCCAAAGAACCGAAACTCTTTACAAAATCTCGCTAACCCTGTTAGCGTTTTGTAATCTCTCACGATGGGATGAATTTCTGTACCGAGGCCCGGATCACCACAGAGTCATGCAGTGAAAGCAATCTACATGTCTTCACCAAAATACTCTGTTTGGTGGCACTGTGGTTACGGGGAAAATGCTGCCTGTAGCAAAAAACAGGAAGCTTGGTTCACCAAAGTGGCCACACATCAAAGTTTACTGATGTTTGAAACCTCAAAAGTTGAAATATATTAAAATATCCATAAATACACGGCTATTCAAAAGTTTGGGGTCACTTATAGATGCCCTTATTGTTGAAAGAAGAGCAGTTAATGTCCTTTATTTTGAAGCTCAGTTAATGTCCTTTATTCTGGAACTCGGCTCTCCATACCTCAAAAGTCTACCACTGTGAAGAAGGCTTCAGTGAAAATACCAGCAGACCTCACCTCCCTGAGTAAAACCAGGACATGTTCCTGTTTTGAATGCTGCTCTGAATGAGCCTTCAGTGTTTAGGACTGCATCAGTGGCTGGATCATATGTGTACCACACAGCAGAATGAAGACAGCCTGTATCTTTGGCTTTAATTTGCATTTTTCATGTGGCAGCGAACTTGGCTGTTTTCTTTCTTGAGGAAAGGTCAGAGTGATGGTGTTCTGACCCGGCAGCCTTCATCCTTCTCTGTGACCTCTCCCACTCTAACACATCAGCCTTTGTTTGGACGACGCCTCCTTCCCTCCCTCCTTCTTTCCCTCCTTCCCTCCTTCCCTCCCAGCAGCAGCAGCTTCCATGTTTCACATCACAAATAAACCTGCATCACAATGGCCTGGACACATCGTTATGGGTTTTTCTGCAGAGGATTGAGACAGCAATGTTAAGAAAAAATAAAAGTCAGCAAAGGAATAAAGAGCAGAGAAGACGAAAAGGCGGATGGTTCAGGTGAACGCTCTGCCTCCGTCTCTGCTCCTCTAATGAAGGCGAACAGAGACGGCTCCTTGGTATTCATTGAGAACGGAGAACGCTGGGACAGGCGAGCTCGCCGCGGGCTCAGGGTTAGTGCAATTAAACGGCTGTCTCGTCGGATTATTGTGAAGGTTGCCTGGGCAAAATTAATAGCAGGCAGTCCTTTTGTGCTCCGTGATCTCTCCCTTCTCTTCCCACACATGAGGTCATGGGTTCCTGAGCGTCCAGAGGAGCGATATGAAGGGCAGGTCAGGAGGAGAAGGTCATGGACCAGTGAGCCAGTGGAAAAGAAAAGCCAGCCTCTGTACTCTCTATTATCCCACTGGTTTCCACTCTGTGACATATTGATGGCAGCCGGACATGCAGCGCTTACATGAGCAGCGTGTTCTTCGGTTTCTTCCACATGACATTTCCAACGTTGGGAAGAAAAGTTACATCTCTTAATGCTTCTGTTTGCTTTTGCTTCTTAAAGCAAAGATCTGTTGTTAGTTCTGCTGATTCCACTCAGTGTCGACACACAAAACCTGCAGCTCTTTGCCAAAAAGAATATGTTCAGGGAATTGAATTAAGAATTAGGTAGAATGCTTATTTGCTTTCTTTAGAAGGCAAAATGAGAAAATCAACACTGATGTCTGTGAATTGCACAAAAAGCTGGAGTGTGATTAGCCTAGCTTAGCATAAAAATCGATGCATGGAGAAACAACAAGCCAAAAAATGTAAAATATGCCAAACTTATCTCGGATTCTTTGAGTAAAGCATTTATTCGTCGTCATGACAACATGTGCTGCACTCCTGCTGAACAGATGACTGAAGTCTGACAGACTGAATGTTTATTGTTCGGAAACAAAGGCTTATGGGTCCATTTTTTTTGGACAATGAGTGTCTCAGACATATTAAACTTAAAGTTTACCTGCACTTTGCTTACTTGAAGTTGCTGTAACCAGCAATGAAACTGTTTCATTTATGATTACTAGTGTATATGTTGCTTAAAGTGAAATGAATGATAACAGAGGAAAAGAGGCAGATTCGTACAGGAATACATTAGCTTCTTTCTGGCTCTTTATTCCTATAAATCCATATGGTAGCTTAAAACGGGGCATGAATGTTTCATCTATTTTCTTCCGTATCCGGCGTTGGGTTGCAGGGGCAGCAGGATAAACAGTTTCCTTTCCAGAGCAACATTTTCTCGTTCCTTCTTGGGGATTCCAAGGTGTTCCCAGGCCAGATGAGATACGTCGTCCCTCCACTGAACTCTGGGTCTAGGGGCGGCATGGCTCAGTGGGTAGAGTGGCCGTCTTGCAACCGAAGGGTTGCCGGTTCCATCCTCGCCCCGTCGTGCTCGAGGTGTCCCTGAGCAAGACACCTAACCCCGAATTGCTCCTGATGGGGTCGTGGTTAGCGCCTTGCATGGCAGCTTCCATCATCAGTGTGTGAATGGGTGAATGTGATGTATCATGTAAAGCGCTTTGGGTACCTTGCAGGTATAGTAAAGCGCTATATCAATACAGACCATTTACCATTTACCTCAGTGTCTCCTCCCAGTTGGACTTGCTCGAAAAACCTCTAAAGGAAGTAGCTGAGGAGGTGTCCTAATCACATTTTCATGCAAAGCAGCAGCAAAACTGCACCAAGCTTCTTCTGGAAGTCCTCACCCTCTCTCTGAGACTGAGCCCAGCGACCCTAAAACTCTTTTCATCAGTTTGCATCCAATACTTGATCTTTTTGGTCACCATGCAGAGCTCAGGACCACAGGTGATGGTTGGAACGCAGACTGACTGATAAATCAAGACCATTGACTTGTAATTCATCTCTATCTTCACCACAGTGCTCCATTATATTGTCCAAACGAACGGTTATGCTCCATTTTCCTGTCATTTGTGGAGAAGATCCAAAGATGCTTCGGTTCCTTTGCTTGGGCAACAACTCCTTCCAAACTCAGACGCCCTACAGAGAGCCAAGACTTTAGATTTTAAGGTGCTAACTCTCATCCTGGTCACTTCAGCTGTAAACCACCTCAGTGGTGAAGATCATGACCTGATTCAACCAACAGAGCCACATCGTATGCAAAACGCCAACATCTGACTCTGAAACCAGACACCTTTCGTACCCCTGCTGTGCCTTGAGATCCTGATCATCACAAACCAACAGCCACCAGAAACACGACTCACCTCGTTTGAAGACGGCTTTCATGGACAACTCCTTACAGCACCCTCAGTACCTGTACCCCCGAGAACCCAGCAAAGTTCCCACTTCTATATCAAACAAAGAACTAATTCTGACCTCCAGCCACAAAGCTTCATTCACAATCAGCAAACCTAATAACCAATTAGTATTCAGTCTTTTAAATGGGCAAATAAATTGGTTTGTACTTTTAAAGCATTTAAATATTAATTCAAATGAAGTTATAACGTATGAAATTAATTTGGCTTTGTATTTTCTTTGCTAATGAGTGCCATCTCTTCCAACACATTCAACAGCGCTTAGAGTCAGATCCTTTCTGTCACCGCACACAGTTAAAATACTAAAGAAAAGAAAGGCAGATTGGCATCTAAGTCCATATATACACCATAAATAAGTGAATGAGCAGCATGGAAAGGATGGGGTATGAATATATAGCCATGGACACGATAGAAAATAATCTAATAGTAGCATAGAACCTGCAAACACTATAGTTCCTCCGGATCTAAATAATTAAATAGGTGGAAGAAGAGTAAAACGGCACCCGAAAGCCAATTTAAAAACAGAATCCATGAGTGACTAAGTAGGCAACCAACACCTCACACAGATGAGTCTTTTTATGGAACTATAGCAGTAACTATCAGTGCTGCTGCTTGGAAGCTGCATCAGCTGTTTACCAAGAACCCCCACTAAAAGAAGAAATTCCAACTAGCAAGATATTCAGTAAAACAAATCCTAATACGCTGCGATTAACTTTAAATACACCCTGCTGTGTAACGGTGTTTATAAAGGTGATTGATTTATTTTAAAGTCCCTTTTCAGGCTGAGGGAATAACACTTTGTCCAGTAATAAGAAGCTACCTGTCCAGACTTCATGACTTTTCTCGTCTTTGTTTTCTCAGGTGTTCTTTTATTTCTGCAAACCACTCTGGGGAACACGTGCTCGCTGCAACACGTTTGTCTTCCTCCTTTCATTTTCAGCAACAGAGGTACAGCTGAAGGAAGTCGGCGTCAGAAAAGCATCACAGCGACTTTTTTGTTGCTTTTTTTTCTGTAACTAAATCAATTTTAATCTTCCTTTCTTGTTTTCCATTGAAAAAGAGAATGGGAATCAATGCAATAATCCATATCTGTGTGATTTTCCCATCCGAGTTCAGAGATGCCGTGTTTATATTCAGGCTTGGATTTGCCAGAACGATTTGATTGTGACGAACTCGTCTTTTTCTGCACAGACAGATATTGTCTCGAACTCTGTCAGAGTGGATAGATGGAATAAAAGTGGGTCTTTCCTTAGAGAATAAGTGAAAAGGTTCAGCAAAGGTCAACCCTGTGAATTATTAAATCTTTTATCTTGGCTTGGTAACGGTCTATCATTTGAGAGATGAGGCTTGTGCTGCCTACTTGATGATTAATTTGCCAGTTTTGATGGAAAGCCGGCGTGATGAAACCCGAATCAATTGTTTTCAGTGTTTTTTTTTGCCATGTTTTCTCTCACTTTTGAAGTCTGCAGAGACTCATTACGGGCTCTGAATTTTCCCTTTGCTCCCATTCTACTTTCACAGCCTCACTGAATTTTTTACAAGGCCAGCAGATCTTCAGGTGGTACCACTATCTTTAAGTCCATTGAGTATGCATTGCTCTGTATCTCTGCTATATCTATACATAATAAATGGAGTGAGACTGAGAATGGCATGTACGCAGCGGCGGTGTGAGTAAACTCATCATCGTGCTGAGGCGAGTATAGCTTCATGATGAAATGGTGAACAGCTATCCTGCATCAAACTGATTTTTTTGGAGTTATTTTACATGTTTTGTCAGTTTCAGTGATGCTTGTCAATATACAAGAACCTTTAGGAGGTTTTCACCTCACTTTCTTTTACTTTTTGCCTCTTTGCAACAGAAAAACATTGATCCTCACTCATCTTGCACTAAATGTTCTTATTAATTACTTCTAGAAATTCATTCCCGCCCCATACCCTGAAACGCTTCGCACATTTTGCAGGAGGTCTTATCAGGAGGAGTTCCGTCCACTCAGTCAGTTGTTTACGCTCTCACAAAAAAGTCAGTGAACCGGAGAGGATTCGCCATGAGGGACTGGAAGAGGGCGCCACCGGAGTGCTGCCGTGGTGCGAGCATGCCCCCATCAGACGGACGCCTCCATGTTTACTCCTGGAGTTCAGGATCTAACAGGCCATGAAATTACATTTCCACTCTGTGAGGAGGGTCATCTCTGCGGGGCTTCACCTGGAGACAGCACGCCAATACGGAGTCAAACTGTCACTTTAATTAGCGTATGCGGCTCTTATTGATCGCCTGCTTTAGCTACACTTACTCATCGATCTGCCTGCTTTTGGTTTTAAGAAGGTATGGGAATGAAAACAAGAAATGTAGAAATGAGCACATAATTCTAATGAATTAGGTCCGACAGATGGACAGATTGTTAGATGATATTTGTGTTTATGTAGTCAGATATAGTCCAATCAGAGTGTCGATTACTCAGTCCACTGTGTAGAACATAACAGTCTGCATCTCAGCACCACTCTGCTACAGGATGTTAGTTCAATAAGACGCTCTGTTTCTTTAAATCAATCATGGCCATTTGGACGCAGCGAAGCAAAACAGGGATCTACCATTACGGGATTTTATGGCCCATAAAGATGCCGATTATTGGTAATCAATAACGGCTGATCACCAATATTTGGAGCTGATTAAATGCAATGTTTTAACAGCATGTGATAGCAGAGAACCTGTCATTCATAACTAGACTTCTTCATTAATAAGGGGGACTTTAACTGAATATGTAAAACAGAAAACATAATTCTGTAAATCCTGCTTCTCTTCCAGTCATGAAATAACAGAAAACATAATTAACATGGAGACTCACTGACCTCCATCCTTGTGTTATTAGTTGTATTGTGTAACTCTCCTACATGAGAGCAGCAGGATGAAAGTACAGAAAACCAGAGTGAAAACGACCCCAGCTAAGGTACTTTTTGAAGCCTTATTTAATTTTCACAAGTTCAGAAGTCTGTTCATGTAATTTCAAGCTGTTTCCAATAAAACTGAACTTGTTTCAATTATTGTTGAAAATGAAACTTCATTTTCTTGATTGTGGTGCAGCGAGCTTTCTTTATAAAACTCATTAGAGGTGATTCTGACAGAATTTGTACTTTAGAAAAGTTTGTAGGATTCAGTTTTTGCTGAATAAGCTCAAGTATTATCACAACCTATGGAGAGCCTCAGGAAACTTTAAAACGTGATTTTGCTGTTCGCAGCATTTCTGTGGGTGTAAACGTGTGCTTCAAGTAGTGATGATTGAAAATGAAAGCAGCTCCACTAGAGGGCCAGGTTAATGTTTGACATGAGCCAGAGAAGGAAACACCATCATCATGTACAGAATAATTTCACTCAGACATCAGTGAAGATGCTCAGTGTGAGCCGAACGTGTAAATGCAGAACGATAACCACCTTCATCAACTCTGAGCTCAGTGCTTTTACACACTAGTGATGAAATAAAGGACATCACTCCTTAAGATGGGAGTTTTCATCCAAAAAGCCCAATGAATGCTGGGTACAGCTGGTATTTTAAGGTTTCTGATTCTTTGAGGTTCAGGTGGTAAAAGTTACTACAACAGCAAAATCCTACTGTTACACTAAAACAGGAGTAGAAATATTATAATAATATATATATACTGTCATAAATTAACAAAATTGGTTTGATTTTTTAAATTATTCTTCATCTCAAGTCGCCTCCCCTGACTACTAAACAAATCAGGACATTTCCAGAAGATTGTGTGTTAGACTGAACAAATACAATACAAAGAACATTTTAAGGGAATCATCATGACTTCTACTAATAAATTCCACTACAGCAATGAATTTGGGAATACTTTCAGGTGTGACATTGAACTTGTGTCTTAATGTATACTGACAGTCAACAGAAGCTTTGAGGTAGAACTGTAGGCAGAATTCTACTTGTAGGGGGTTGTAATGATTCATGGTGGATTTACTGATGATCTAGTGCCCTGGTAGTTGAGATAATGATGAGTTGTCTTTTTGTCATGATTCATTGCACATGGGTTGGTCACTTTGCAAAAGTGAACCAAATACACACCAAGCAATACTCAGTGAGTATCTGCACAATGTGAGAATGGGTTTGAAGGCCTATATAAAGGCCCAAAAAAGGCCACCATTGTTAGTCCAGTGAACAGCATCATGCCGCGTCTATCACATGAACAACGTCTCCGGGCACTGGGTATGGTGGAGGCCGCTTTGAGCTACAGTGATGTATCCAGGCGTATGGGCTGTTCCCAACCCACAATCAGAAGCCTGGTCCAAAGCATGCGCCGACGGATTGCTGCCTGCATCGAAGCAGATGGAGGCCGTACTCGGTATTGACTGTTGTGACTTTGTGTTTGGCAGGTGCCGTTTTCTTTTGTGAAATTCTTTATTTTGAAATCATTCTTGAAACTTTAGATTTTTGTTTCTGTATGCCAATATGCTAAACAAATGATTCATGTGAAGAAAATCCAGTTTGGGGCTTCAAAATAAAAATGATGTTGAAAAATATGGTCTCAAAGTTTTTAATGACTGTCAGTGTACAAGTTGCAGAGAGCTTTACATTTGGCATTCTGATGATGTAATCGAGCATCAGCTGCTACTTTCAGTAATATCAGGACATTTCTGCAAGATTTCCAGTCCTTCCTTGCTTGTGTCAAGATGACATCTGTTGAATTTAAAGGCTTTTGGTCACATTTCTGCTGCACATACTGAGTCCAGCCTACTGCATAAAGGTTACAAAAGCTCATTTAGTTTGATATTAGTTTTCATAAAAGCTACACGGTTTGGCTCCACTTGACATCTCCGACATTTTATCAGCATATTTCTGCACCTGGACCCCTGAGATCAGAGAATCGGCTACTATTTAAAGTTCCACAGTTCAGACAGTTGGAGCTCCAGCGCTGTGGAACAAGCTCCCATCGACGGTCAGAACAGCTCAGTTCAAAAAGACAGACGAGCATTTTATTCTTTCTCTGACGCTCTCTTACTGCTGTTTTTAAGGTTGCACTGTCGTTACTAATGTTTTCTGCCCTTTAAAAACTCCTTTATTGTTGAAAGTCTTCTAAAGCCTCCTGTGACTGTAGCTTAGAAGGTTCTACAGACATGCAGTTATTTTACTATCACTGTGTTTTCATTGGTTATGCTGCTCTATAATGTAACAAAACCATGAAAAAGGGCTGGAAATAGAAAATTGCTACATTTTGTGTTTTCTCTGAAAACCAGCACACTGTACGTTAAAATATCTGGGATAACTTTCCATTTCATCTGCATGCTGAACTTGTGTGCCACTTCTGTCTGCAGACTCTGTACCGGCTTCATTGTGCACACCGTCTGTCCATAACACACTTTCACACGTTCTATTCAACGTATTCACGTCTTTGTGGCAGCTACAAATGCCGTTTCTTCACTTCCTGCATGCTTGAAGGGAAAAAAAGAGCTGATCTCAGCTGGAAAGCTTTCATAGGGACGAGCAAATATGCACTGATCAGTTTCACATATCTTTCCAACGCGCTTCGTTCATTTTTTTTTGCATTCTGCTCACAGCTGAAGGTGGTCTTTGCTATTCAGAACAATGCACGGAGACCTACGCTGCTTTTAATATTTCCCACCACATCATTCAAACTGCCAAACGCTAATGAAATACATATACTGTAATATTCAACACCTGCGTTCCAACTCCCCTGGTGGGTCTCACAGTCTTCTTTCGTATTCAAGTTTCTGGAAAATGGCAATATTCACCTTCTGAAGATTACCGGAGGTCATTCTGAGCCGAGGCAAAATAAGACGGAATAAAAATCAGGAGAGGCGCCTCTTAAAAATTCATACTGTGTTTATCCCTGACGTGATTTTGCCCTATCACAACGGAAGACAAGACAATGCATAGCGATAAGATCTACTGGGTTTATTTTCATTGTCTCCTCTGAGGCACTGCAGCCCTCAGCTATGACCTTCTCCTCACTTACATCACAAGTTTTCACTCCACTTGATTTCTTGCCATTCTTGATCTCTCTTATTTTTAATTATTCAAGTACGTAAACTGAAAAATTCCCTCGTCGAGACCGAGGAGAAAATACTTTTGGTCAAAAAAATAAAAGAAATCACATTTATTACAGTCCCGGAGGTAGGGAGTGGATAAAACATGTTGAAAGAGTGCCCGCCCGTATGCGACGCTCCTCAGAAAACAGAGAACGCACCCGTATACAAACAGGGATCATCTGATTGGTCAAAGCTCGCCGGCCTTCTATTGGTTGACAGCGTTGATACACAAAAAATCTGAGAGCAGAGCAGAGATCCGTGATCAGAAGTTCCGTGAGAGCAAGAGGAAGAGTTTGAGTTTGAGCGCAGGAAATCTGTGCGAGCAGCATCGTAACCGAGTGAAAGGACACAGTTTGAACACGCAGAGCAAATTTGAGCGCGAGAGCAGAGTTCTGAGAGACAATATCACAAAATCTGAGAATGAAATCGATAAATGCTGCCCTCAAATCAATTTAAAATGCTCTTGAATTATGATAGGAAATTTATTCCATACAACACTGATGTGCAAATACTCCAGTTAGTAAACCAGCCTTTATCTCATGCTCTTGTTGCAAAATCAGGGCAATTAGACGAGCTGTGAATGTGAAGATGTGTATTGATGTGAAACTCGTAAATCCCTTTAGTTGCAGAAAACCACCGCCATCCGTAAATGTCTGATAAATTTTTTCATTCAAGACCTTTCGTTTGGAGTCCAACCGACTCGATAAACCGACCACCTCTCTACTGGGATTTTAGAAAATCATTGCTGCTAAGTCAAGTAAAACCTCACCCCGCCATTAGAACTGCTGTTTTAGAACCAGGGAACGATTAACTCTCTGAAGTAGCCACAGTAGCTGCTGTGCGTCGGCAGAATTTGCAAACAGGAAGCTTTGATTTTGGCTCATATTTGTGTTTGTTTGACAGTGAACTCTGGGTCTCCGGAGGTAAATTCTCTTCTTGTGTGGCAGCAGTGTGGATGTCTGACATGACTCGGTGAATAAATAACAGCATCGCCCAAACCTGAGCCGAGGATGTGAGACTAGACTCTAACCTGACTCCTTTGACCCGAGCGTTGACGCCTGAAGGCGTGCTTGACATGAATAAACAGTAAAAGCAGAAACATTTACATTTCAGGTTTTGACAAATCAGCATGAACAGAGAGAGTCTGCAGCCAGTTGGAGCTTGGAGCTAAATAATGTCAGAATGGCTGCATGTGGACAATGACGGCTAATATTTGCTAATTAGCGCTAAAATCAAAGTGGAGCCGAGGCTGTTGGGGATTCTGTTAGCTTTGCTTGCGCTTTGGCAGCACCCATTCAAATTCTGACCTGATGAAAAGCCCGGTGATTCTGAGGTCATTAGAGAAAACGGAACGGAACAAAGCATCTTATAGATGCTATTACTAAAAAACTAAATGTCAGTGTGGTGGTGGAGCTGGAGGAAGAGTCAGGGACCAACAAAGCCAGAAAGCTTCAATCTCTGGAGACCATGAACGTCAAAATGTACTGAATTTAATGAAAAGAACAACCAGCCAACACTGCCATCTCTCAAGCTGCTCTACTATTTAGAAAAAATCCCAGTGTACAGAAAATATTCAGATGCCTACAATTTGTGTCAAAATTCAAGGAGATAAAACTGACATATCACCTTCAATCTACACCCATCTCTGTGTATCAAAGTTATATATTAAGAAGGTTTGGATGCAAAACTTCACCAGTGTTTCCTCTCAAATGTGCACATCTGTGAAGTTCCAGCTCACCTACGAAGACGCTCAAACGCTGTAGAAGCACTTGGTCAATGGCAAGTTGTAGTATTGGAGTAGTTCAGTTACACAACTGGAAACAGACTATGAAGAAAAGTAATGGGACAGAAAAGCCTGGCCTGCAAGTAGACAGGATCAGATCCTTTGGTTTGTTCCAAATCAAACCTGTGAGGTGTGAATCCATGTGAGAGCATCATCAGCACGCTGCAGAGGAAACGCTCTGCCAACACCTTATTTTATCCATGATGTCTTCCAGCATATAAAGAAGACATCAAATGGAAGTTCTAACAACATAAAAAAAAGGATTTTCATTGGAGTCTTAGAGTCACATTTAAAAATAAGCGTTCACAACAAGTGTTGTTTGGCTTCGTCACCTGCAGCCCATTGTCCACATTATTACATCCTCATACAGCTACACTGCAATTTCAGCTACATTTTGAGGTAAACCTTATTTTATTTTGAAATTAATGTAATGTGTGACGTGGTGAGAAAGGTGCATGTGTCCATGGTAGGAAGCAGGAGGGGAACATGGAGGCATAAAGAAGAAACCGGAAGTTGTGACTGAGAACACCTATGGGATATCTAACTGACTAGACGTAAGAGGGACATTTAAAATTCTACAACTCAGACTGCATGTCAGGACGAAAACCAGGCCATAAAGTCCAAGGAACTCTCTGTAGACCTCTACAATAAAACTGCAGTAAACCAAAATAAGAGGTTGAGCGTGTAAAAGCATTTCTAAAGCTTTGAATGCTCCCAGAGCTTAAAGATCTCTATAGCTGTGAACTGGAAGGCGTTTGGGATCAGTACGACTCCAAGGTTTGAATTCTGGTGAAAATGACCAAGAACAGCCTCTCTAACATCCTCTGCAGAGGTGGGAGAAGCAACTGGAAGCACAACCATCAGCCAGGCTTCTAGTTAGCTAAAAGTACCGTGAAAATGGACAGCTAAGAGTAATGGATGAACGCAGAGAGTTGAAATTGTCGGCTAAAGTCTGTAATTGATCAAAGAAAAGGTTCGACTGAAACAGTTGATCTGATAGAAAAAGGGTTGGCTTATAGAAGGAAAATTGAAAGTTCTGGACTTGAACGCATCAAACAGGCGGCATCTCCACACGCTGCGATTTCCATCACCGTTTGCTTCTCAGATATTGTTCTCGGTTCCTTCACTCTGACGTCCGATGATTCACCTCAGCGATGGGATGTCAGGTGTTTACTCCAGCCTGCAATCAGCTGTCTGCTGCTGACACTGAGCCTCCATGATCTTGTCAACAAGCGGCACGTATGGCACGCTACCACACACACACACACGTTTGTTTTTCTATACCGGTGGGGACTTACCATTGACTCCCATTCATATCTAACTCCTAACCCTTACCCTAACCCTAACCTTAACCATCACCAAATCAATGCCTAACCCTAAACAAACGTTTTTGCACTTTTACATTTTTTATTAACAACAATATGGCCAAGAAAACGGTGTTGCCACCCGTGGGGACCTCATTTTAGGTCCCCACCGTAAGACAAGTCCCCACCTTTATAGCAAATAGTCAGGTCAAAGTCCCCAGAAACAAGTACACACACACACACACACACACACACACACACACACACACACACACACACACACACACACACACACACACACACACACACACACACACACACACACACACACACACACACACACACACACACACACACACACACACACACACACACACACACTCCATGGGTTGTTAAGCTTGTGGCTTGCATCAGTGGGATAGATCTGTTCGGCATCGAGCCTTGTCATTGCTGTCATCTTAATTTTGGGGTTTGGCACATCCCCAAATCCCCACCACTACCACCACCACCACCTCCAATAGCTCCCCCTGTACCGTCTCCATCAGAGTGGAAAATGGATGGGACACCAGGCACAGACAGTTCCATTTCTTCCTCTCCCAATCAACTCGAAGCAAACTTCTTATGACTCCCTGGGAAAATGTCTCATAGGGGAGGGGAAAAAAAGATGGTTTTATCTCACTTTTGCAAATGCTCGTCCCTCATTTCATCAAGCTCTCCCCCTGTGAAATATATCCCTCCTACTCAAGCCAAAAGCCCACGGGGGCCAAAAGCCAGCAAAGCCTCTTATTGAAATTGCCATCTTATCAGACAAAATATCGCCGAGACATCGGTTCACAAATAGAGTGGTAATAAGTCTCGGTCAAGTGAGGTGCCTTTTATATCAACCCCCTTAGCGCACAATGAAGCAGCTTTTTCTATTACTCAGATGTTTGAAAGATAAAACGGCATCGCAGCGGTGGCCGATCTCCGGGATGCTGCGGGGAACAGCTGTCAGTGCGCGCACACACACACACACACACACACACACACACACCTCTACGACAGGCTGTCATAAATTATGCTATCATGCAGTATATTGGATTGTTTTTTCTTCCCTGCCATTGAATAGAGCAGAGCAGATATGAGAACGGAGCAGGAAATTAGTCTAGACGGAAAATTAGTGTCCACACAAAGTGGAAAACAAGTGGTAATCCTGTCAAGAACTTCAGCTAATGTCACATGAAAGCAAAGAGAGCCAGACTTGATCTTAACCCCCTCTTCTTTTTTAGCATCATCTCTATTGAATTCTTGAAAACATCTCTGCTTCGAGCCCGATCGATATCTAAACAGGTCCATGCACATTATCTGTTGTGTACTTTGAAACTGCTGCATTAAGATTTCTTTTTCTTGCCTTATTTCCCCGTCTTATCTGTCATTCTGTCTCCTACCAACAGACTCGTAGTTCAGCCTCTCTTAATGCTTCCTGATTCGGGATGTGCTCTAATCTCAAACCACTATCTTCAAAAGGCCATATGCCATGCCTCTCCTCTGCCGCGGCCTCAGATTGCCTCCCGGTAAGCACTTTCTGGGGAGCTCTGTGGGGATTGCTCTGTTTGATCTATGCTACCTGGACTACAATGGAGCCGCAGAGGAGGATCCCGTCCCTCTGATCTCTTCCATACGCCGGCAGCACACTCCGTCTCCCGGTGGGCTGGGCTAATGCCTTCTGAGAAATACAACCTATTTTATAGCCGCTCTATTCCAGCTATTTCAATTCCAATAGTTCAATGTCTCTAATCCAATCAGAGCTTTGAGATATCTGTTGGTCACAGCGTGAGAAAGAAAAAAACAAGCAGCCATTCTCATGGGGTCAGTTCGTTGGCAATAAGAAAACCCCCTCATGAAGAAACACTGGGCTCATGTGTGGTTTCTCTTCAGCAAATCCTGGAGTTTTATTTTTTTATGTTTTAAAGAATCAGCAGCAGAAAGGAGGGCACAGATTGGGTATTTTTTCTTGATCGCAGATAAAAGTTTGATGATATTTGAGACGTCAGCTTGACAGAAGCATGAAAGAACACGGTGTCTTTGTACCAGAACGCAGCAGTTTGGTTGGAAAAAGGGTTCGGCATCGATCACAAAACTCTGAAAGAAAGAACAGTCTGAAGTGGAGGCTGTAATGTGTAATCTGTAAGGTTAAGACTTCGTAGGATCTCTTTCCATCACACACATCAAGCAATCCATAAGAGGACGTTAATTGAATTTGGCAAAGTGCATTGCATTAGTAAACACATATTTCACCTGGAAATATTGCAGGTCTTTTCTACTGAGGGAACTCCAGGGTCTACCTTGTGTTTCCACACGCCGCATAATGGCCATCATTTACCATTTTACCACCCGTTATGGATGTTCAGATCGAATCAAACCCAGTTTATTTATAGAGCACGTCCACAGCGACCTGATACGACCAAAGTGCTGCACGAGTTCACAGTCTGACAGCAGCAAAATCAGCTAGAAAAGGAGAATAAAACAACAAAACACAGCAAAGACGGATGATGAGCTGTAAGATCGATGTTCATAATGAAAAAAATACCAACAGGTAGGAACATTAAGAACCACTAAAAGTCCATGAAAAGTCTTAAAAATGTTTTTTAAAAAAAGGCAAACTTTTTCTACATAATCAGTCCATTAAATCCCATTATTAATAATTTAATAGCTTAAATAACTTAGAGTGCCAGAAACCTCATGATTGTGTGAAGAAGTAAATTTAAAGCCACAAGTGGAGTCATCCCAATGTAAAATGTATAAAAATGGAGCAAAAGCGTACGTAAACACAGAGAAGAATGGAGCTAAAATGAGAATAAAGTAAATAAAAACAACTGTATTTATTGGCAGGGACAGAATTCCAGGGTCTCCTGGGTGAACATCAGCTGACTTACACTTCCTGCAAAACCCCATAGGACACTTTTGTTTCCTCTTCATGGGTGTAAAAATCGCAGCTCCACCACCATTAAATGAGGTGATAATGGAGCTCCATTAAACCGGGTGATAACGCGCCTACTGAGCTTACTAGCAGGTGAAGGAAGGAAGTCCCTGCTGGCCCATATGTATGGGAACGATCGGTGATATCGGCCATTTAATGGGCTGATAACATCCCAAACAGCTGTAGAGATAGCAGTGGAATAAATGTAGATGCTGCTGCTTCTTTCTAACATTTACCCTTTTGTTAAACAGCCTGGTGCATCCCTGAGAACCTGCTGGCTCTAGTAGCTATCAGCACCTTCCTCACCCATCAAACCAGCTGCTTGCATCAGAAAACAGGGAGATGCAGGTGGAGAATGTGGAAGAGAAAAATGTCTAGCTATGTAGCATCATGGATCCTGGAGCTCATCAGTGACTATAGGTCTCACATTTTAAAATAATGTCACACAATCTATAGCTGACAAGGACCAAACTGGAAGAGAAAAGTTCCCCGCTTTGCTTATTTCATATTGCAAACCAACATTTTTAGCCAAAAGATGATCATTTCCACCAAAGTCATGTGTGGACAGTTCACAGATTTCTCTTTTTAATAGATTCACCACATCTTCAGTGCATATTTGAAAAGGATTTATTGGGACACACATTCTCTATAAAAACCATTAAACAGTGCAGACTCTTTTCAATGCCTTTTACCCATAAAAAATCCTAGAAATATGGAGAAAAGTATAAAAGAGTCTCACACATGTAAGGTGCATTTGGTGAAATATGTGATATTTGAAACTTTGAACAGCTTAGTGTCACTTTATTGTCATTGAACACTGAATCCAAGGTCTAAAACTGATTTAAGAGAAACTCAGATACAAATACCCTCAACTTTGGAGTACCCAAAACTATTTTAGTTTCAGTGCTGCTTGAGGTGGCTTCAAAGATGAATGTCGTCCACGTCTTCTTCAGCTCCGTTTGAAAATAAAAGATAAAAACATTAGATGTGAATAATTGCACTGGAGAGTCATGAGTGGCGATGTGAATGAATAGATCTGGTATACTCGGCTTTTTTCTTTTTAATTTCTAAGCGCGTCACTGGAGAGAAATAACTCGACCGTTCACAGCGATCTGTGAGGTTTGTGACGAGCAGCGACTCAACAGCCTCGTAATTCAGACGGTGAAAATGAATAAAACACAACAGCAAACTTCACCGAGAGTCAAGATCCTGACGGTTTACAAACCTCCAAACACAGGTGACTGAACTCTGCAGCGTCTTTCATCATTAAGGAGACGTGAATGCAGATAAACTCTGAACCACGTTTAATAAGCAGCTCCTGATAGAATGACACCAAGAGTCTCAATTAAACCACTGCAGAGAAGTCAACAAATGTCAGAATATTCAAAGTAGGACTAGACCTAATAAACAAAAAGAGTCAAAATCCAACACTTTACTAGTTTGTATTTATTAGTTTTTTATTCTATTTCATCACTTCATTGTCTATTAATGTCTAATTCTGCTTTTCTAACTTTAATGACTTTCCTCATTGTGTCTATTTATGGCAGCTTTTCTTCAGCTGCTCAAAAGTTAAATATGGAAGCATTTTTTATTCTTTTTTTTTATTAATTATTGGTCACGTTTTCAGACAGTTTGCTTTCATTTCATTGAATGCATTCACTGTGTTTAGCTGTCATTATTTCAACTCTGTTTTCAACCATTAACCGTCAGTCGCTTCCAGTCACTGTTTGCTTTCGTTTGTTTAGTCACTGCTGTTTTCACTTCTTTTTCAGTTACTGTATTCAATTGTGATTTGCTTTGGGTTTCAGTCATTTTCAGTTTCATTTTCAGTCACTGATGAATGAAGCTTGTTTTTCGTCACTATTTCTTTTGTTTTCTCTATAAAACCAGATGTTAGCTTTATGGGAGAAGTCACGATTACAAATACATTAATGTATATTCCAACCACAAAGCTCTGATTGTTTTCTAGCTTTCTCTGATTCCTGACACAAAAATATCCCATAAAACACAAACATGACAGAAATTTACAGCCTTTTTGTGAAAATGTTAAGTTTTGCATCACGGACAAACACAGCTTTTCCACATTTCGGTACAAGACTGGATGTTACTGATTATTAAAATGAATACAGCATATAGCTTTACCATCTGAGCCACTTATCAAGTCAGTTTCTGCCTTAAAGCCAGGCGTAAACTAACCGTGACGTCACCCGTTGGTTTCAACGCCGAGAAAATGAAGCCCGGATTTTGCTACTTCCTGGTCGCCGTTTTGGATTTTTTGGAGCCAGTGACGTAAAAAGCGTCATCAACCAGACTGGACCGGAGAGCAACTAGGGACAGGATTGGCTGAGGACTCTCTTATCCCGCCCACATTTTACCGCAGAGGCTTCTGTTGCTGTCTATCAAGTATAGCCACGCCCCCTGGCTCCGCCAACTTTAACGATTTATTTGAAATTCAGTATTGATTTATTTTAAGATCGGCCACCTGATCTCTCATTTTGACCATGAAAACTAACGGGAAAAAATCCTGAGCTGTAGAACATCAGTCTATCAAATTTTATTTTTTCCAAAAATGAATTGGAGTCTATGGAGAAAAAGCTTTTTGGAGCCAACCCTAGCGGACGGCGGGATATTGCAAGTTTTTGACACTTCATGGTTGGCTTCAATTCTGGAGCCAGATGCTACGTCCATCTTTATATACAGTCTATGCTTAAAGCTGATGAAAAAGTTGGTTACTCTAAATGCAGTAACTAGGATTAATATCTGTACAACCAAAGCTCCTTAACTCTATAATTCACTCCTCCTCCATACAGTCCATCCACCTCTGAACACATTTCCTGTTCCAGATAAAATCTAAATCTATAAAACGTGTGTGTTTGTGCTGCAGCTCCTATTACCAAACCATGCATTTGTTCAGCAGCTCCACTAAATAAGCTGGAGGGTTCATCTTTTTTTGTGATTTTTTTCCCTTCAGGTCAAATTGGTAAAACTAAACGAGCCCAGAGTCATTTACAGGAGAAAACACGCTGCGTCTGACCTGTAGTGTCTGTGTGGTTGAAAACAGATCACCATACAGGCTGGAGGAGTCCACCTGTTCACTGTTCTGCTGGAATAACCAGGCTGTCTGGTCCCTCTGCTGTTCCGTCTCTTTTTCTACATACCTGCTCTGCTGCAAATGCCCTTTTCTGCATGACAATTAAAATTCAATTACCTGCAGATGAAGAGAAATAACTTTCCTCCTGGAACATACTGTAGGTTTTGCACATCTATTTCCCCTTTGTCGCTCCTAATGCAATTACAGAAAAGCTTTAATGGGACTGAAGATTGGAAACGCAGCCGTTTCAGGGGGGAGTGGAAGGATGGGTAGACGTGAGTCAGAAAACTGATAATTGATATTGATGTCTGTGGTTAAATGATAATTCCACCGGCTGCATGTGGTCCTGAGGAGAACACTGGCCCCTGGTGTCACGTCATCGTCATGGAATCTGGTGGGAAAAGGCCTCGTAGTAGAGACGTTTCATGGATTTACCTGGATAATCTCCAAGCAAAGCACTTCTCTGAGAATTTTAGAGCAGCTTTCCAAAGGGCTCTTTAATAAATCACTGCCAGCAGAGAGGAGTCATCACAGAGATCGGACTAATGAAAGAGAAGAAAGGCTGTTCTCTTGAATATGTCAATCTGCAACACATCTGTGATCTCTGGTAAACAAAAGGAAGACAAATTGCACAGGTGCAGCCTTTTATTTCAACCCTTCTCCACTATTCCACATACTGTACATATGAGACCCTCACAGCTACAGGAAGAAAATAATACTGATAAAACAACAAAACTAGTTCAGAATTGATTAAAATGTCATTTTTTGTGCTTCACACACAAACCTGGTTTATTTTTGTTGTTCTAGTAACTACTGCTTCAGAGTCTGGTTTCTGTCCATCTGAAGACTCAAAATCCAACATTCCTCCTGTATTTTATTCCGTTCTTAAGCTCTGTTTTGGTCTTTCCCACAAACCTGTCGCTTCATTAGCTGATAAATGCTCCACTATGTTCACCGGCTAATTGCTAACTTTGTCTGTCTGCTGTGTGGAAAGTGTACAGTGGCTTTATTAGACTTTCTTTGGTTTTGTTTTACTGCAAACAGCAGGCTGCTGCTGCTGGAAAGGAGTTTAATGAGGAGAAGGAGCCAAACAGAAAAGTAAAACGAGGGGCTGGACATTTCTAAACCGCTCAATGGAGTTGAGAAAAACTGCATATTGGATGACTCCACATTTTATATTACACACAGTATCCCATCTATTGTTAATAGAAATCTATATACTGGAGTGCAGCTTTCATGTCATGCCTCTTCCTTTGTAATAAATGGATCCATAATTCCAATTTGTTAGATTATTCTGAACAATTAACCTCAGTCCTTCGCCAGAAACACTCGTGATGAATGAAGACACATCAGTGCAACTGAAGGTGAACCCGATAACGAAACGCGGACGAGTTCATGATTACATGATCATCCATGGAAAGACTGTGAGAAAACACACACCTCCATGATGTTTAAATGTGTAGATATTGACTCACTGAAGTGGTCCAGGATCCCAAGGCAGCCACGCATGAAGCTTTACGTTAGGAGATTACAACAAGAAGTGGGTCTTCATATCTCTGCTGGAGCCTGCAGGGGCTCAATGCTTATCTGGCCTTTTCTCATTAACTGGGAGATGAAAGTGGGAGCTTGTCTTCGGTCATGCGTCCCTTAGAGAAAACCTGCAGTGGGACATTAATAAAGCCCCGAGTCTGAAGGGAATCGCTCGGGTTTCTATCTCTCGCTGCCAAAAAGGAGTCATTTCTCAGAAGCTGCAGCTCCACTGGTGTCTCCTCCATTTCCTCCCAAACCTCATCTACAACAACTCAAACAAGAAGCAACCAGAGAGGGTGAACTCTCCCAGAGCTCAGCTGATAAAACGTCTCATAGTTTAACAGTCAGAGAGCAGTGGATGGCCGCTCGCTGTTTTAACTTATAATAGCATGTGTGTACAACTTCCCTTAAGGACCAGAGAGACTCCAATAAAGAGGAAACCTGAAGAGGAAACAAAGAAAGATCCCGAATGTGTCACGAGTTAAATAAGTCTGTAAGAGGAACCAGAGAGTTCAGGCTGGTGCAGCGGCTAAAATAAAAGAAAGAAAATCCCACATCTTCTAAAAAACGTTTATGATCAGCACCAACACTGGCAGGAAGTCTGACATCATGTACATGAGCTGGAGAACAATGCATGGAAATATTAGTGAAATATGTGCAAATCACAGGAACTGCTTTTTTTTTAATAAAGATAAAATGTTTCACAAAACACCACTGAAGATGAAGCGCTGCAGAAAAATCACATTCTCCACACATTTTTATATCATACTAGTTCATATGAACATTCCCACTAAAATCAGAACTCATACACAATCTCACATCAACCCGAAGGTTTTATTCTTTAAAGTCCATAAGAAAGCAAATTAACCAATATTAATAACATAATATAATAATAGAACAGAATTCTGTTGTATTCAGATCACAGATTAAAACTGACCTGCTCAATCAGCTATGAAAGTTCAACAGAAATAACTTTTATTTTTCATATTTGTGATCAAGTGTTTCATCTTAGAAACTATTTTATATATTTAGTTTTGAATTATTATTTAATGTAACTACAGAAATCACCACCAGCTGACTTCTGGATGATCTTATTTTTGCTCAAAGAAAGGAGTTTTCATGACTTCTTCATTTTATTTTTTAATATTTCAACTTACGAATCATCACAGACTTTTTGATCTACTCGTCCAATATTAGATTCTGAATCAGGCACGATGAGAAATAACCGTAAAAAATTTCAAGCTTTTGTCTTTAATAACCTTAAATTTTAATGTGCAAAAAAATAAAAAAAAAATCTGAAAGTGAGTCAGCAGGCAGTTCTTTTTATTATCTTGAAAGCTATTTGAAATATAAAGCTAAAATTTCACAGATACCCTTTTAAATATTCATATTTTTTGGTTTAAAAGTTTCAAGCAAATCAGAGATCATCAAACAAACGCCCCTGATGATGTCAGGTTAAATAATACAAGCATGAGATCAAAATAGATCGTTCACTGCAGGAGGAAAATATTTAAATTGTTCTGGTAAATTTATCATGTTGATCTGAAATCAAACCTTTTGGGTCCAACTTTTTTAAATGAAGTATATAAATTACTGAATTAAAACTTTCTCATCAGATCAAGCTTTTTTCAGGTTTCGCATACTGAAAAAATAAAACTATGATCAGAATCCCAGTTTGCAAAGACGATCAATATCTTTACAAACTGCTCAACAAGGTGAGCGATCAGTGCGTTCATGTAAGAAGAAGCCCATCGATGCCAAATGATCAGTACTATAGGAGGGAAATAACTCCAAAAGTCACATATAATGGAATTTTTAGCAGATAATGTGGACAGAGATTCTTTTTTCAGCCTTAAAACTAAAGCAAAAATAAATAGAAACAATGTTAAAGGGTTAAAGATTTCTGTATCATTGTCAGACAGCAGCACAGCGTCACTGTAACCATGACAACCAGTGAACACTACATCAGCTGATTGTGATCCTTCTACAAATCCACCTCTGAGGACCACGGATTTTGTAAAGATTTCATCCGTTGGTAATCATAAGACTGAGCAGCCTTGGAGGAGGACTGAGCTCTGAGTGCTTTTCTTGTGTTTGAAATCTGTTTATTTTTCACTTTATAACAGATTTTGAACACTTTGATTATTGAAAAAGAGGAATATTACACAGAACAGCAACAGAAAAACGTCCACATCCGTTCTGTAGACCATTTCTTTTCCTCCAGCGGTTGCTACTTTCCTCCCCTCCCAGTTAGCATCACCTCTGTATGACATTATCAGTGATGAAGAGCTTGGAGGAAATAATGCAAAGATTACAAATTCTTTAACAGTATAAACTTCATAATGTAAATGGAAGGATATCATAAACATGTTTTTTTGAGGAATACCTGGATAACTTTTCATTACAAAGACCTCACCTGGTCATTTTTAACCCACTTGTACATCTAAGGGTTAAATATCAGGAACACAAAGCATTTTCAGTTTTCTTTTTTTATTTTGCAGTGAGTCTGACTTTCATCGATTTGTTTGTCTAACATATGAGGAAGACTCGGCCTTAAAATAAAACAAGTGTTTGACACTAACGTGTCTATGTCCCCCGCCAAAGACATGGATTTGAAAGTCACAGTCAACAAACGCTCAGTGTGACCTTGAAAATTATGCGAAGGTCACCCAAATTGACTGGTGTCGGGGGATCATCCTAATACATGTTGACATCAAGTTTGACGAAGATCCAACAATTCCTTCATGAGATATCGCGCAGACAAGGATGCGGGACATACGGACATACGGACGTACGGACATACGGACATACGGACATACGGACGTACGGACGTACGGACGTACGGACGTACGGACATACGGACGCCAATACTAGGTCCCCCTCTTCGCGCGTTCACGCGGCGGGGGACAAAAAGAAGGAAGTTATTTATATTTCTTGGAAGGCGCCACGCCTCCTACCTGTGCTTCCTGCTTCCTTTTTTTTTTTTTTTTGCTTCCTGCTTCCTGCTTCAGACGTCTTCCCAGAGAGCCGCCTGGCCTCGGTACGAGGATGAAACACACCGACAGAGAGGCAGCGTGAACCACGAAGCGCCTAAAACCAACCAGGACGGATGTCTGGAAACGCTTTTCAAAGAGCACGTCTTGTGAATTTTAACAGATCTCACCTCAGTTCACCTGAGTAAAACTAAATAGAGAAACACAATGTTCTGCCTTGGAGCTTTGACAGAGATATCAGAACAGACTTTTGCCAATCTCTCTGTGGATTCATCCAATTAGGCCAAAAGAGCCAAATGAAACTTCCTGATCTGAAATGTCTGAAATTAGGCCCGTCGGTTTGAACCTCCCCGCTGTCAATGTGAACGCTTTCATTTGTCTCAACAATTAGCGACATTCCGAATGATAATTACATCGTTGTCCAGGTTAAGGAATAAATCTGTATTCGGAATATCGCGGCTCAGACAAAGCAGGACGGCTGGTTGAAGGAGGAAAGTGAACATGAGGTTTTGCGAGGCGGCACTGAGAGGGAAACGTTGATCCAGGTGCAGACGAGGAAACGCTACAGTAGAATACGGCTGCATTTTAACGCTGAGCTTCACCTGCTTTCTGTGACCAACTTTCCATCCCTCCCCTCAGCTGAACTTGGATCAGATCCTCTGGCAAACTCACATCATCGAATAGCGAGGATGCAATCTCCAAGAAATAATGGAGCTTGGAATGAAAGATGGGAGCCAATAAGCCATGAATAGAAATAGATTTACGTCGTGATTATAATTTGAAACAGAGGCAGAGTTTGTGGTCAATGTAGAGTACAAATATACATTAGAAAAGCACTCTGTGTACAACTCACTGAGCACTCCTGGAATAATGGCTTCCCAGAGCTCAGTGATAGTTTATTCTGTGTTGGAAAAGTTATGTTTTTAATAAAAAAAATGGTAAAATACATACATTAAAGTGTATTTTCAGAGCAGCTGTTTGACACCTCGTTTGCTCTGTTTAACGTTCAAATCCTACACGCTGACAGAAGGTGTAGAACTTAATTAACTGTTTTTATCCAATCTTTCTTCAAATTCCCTGGCAAATAACTTTTTTTTCTCGATCCTTCTATTTGATGAGAAAATGCCAGAAGAAATGAAAGCCCATCTTTCCAAATGACAGCGATTTAGCTCATAGACACAAGATTGTGGGGGAGCTTTCTCACTTGGACAATTTGATGTAATATCTCCATCTAATAACAGTCATTTCTGCAGTCGGAGCCTTCCTGGTTTCTAACTGGGTGGTGAATGACTACCTTGAGAATTACCTGCGAGAGTCATTCCGGTAATGGCTTTTTAATCACCTTGAAAATCACTATATCCACCGCAAAAACCCGCTCTGCTTTACTTGTAAAGAAACTTCTACCTTTAATGATCCTGCCGAGCACACAGAGCTTATTGTTTCTTTTTTATTCCTGTTTGGAGGGGAGGATGGTTCATTCTTAACAGAGTTTTCCTTCGGCGATTTTCAAATTTATTCTCCTACATCATCTCCGACAAAGCGACAAGAAGCCACCAGATTTTTTAAAAAAGAAATAAAAGAGGACGGAAACAGCACAAAGAGTCATTGTGAGGGCCGTGCTTGGTGTAACGATGGAGGCAATCTAAATTGAGTCAAATCCGTAAAAAGATGGTATTAGACTTTCATAGCGTAGCATCAGTGCAGAGAGTAGCTAATAAGGGAATTAATCCTGCTGCTACGGCTCACAGCCTTCCTCTGCCTCGTCCTGCTTCCCTAATCTATCATTTCCTCCTCCTGCAAACAAATGCTATGCTCATTCACTCATGTCATTGTGCATATAATGGAGTAAAGGCAAAGGCATGAAAATGCCAACAGTTTAGGTGTCAACTCCTGTTAGCGAGGGAAAAAAGGAAAAGTTGTGTATCTAAAAAACGCAGCTTGCTCAGACTTGGCACCGGGTTGTGAGGGGGCAGCAGAAAGCGAGTCACATTTTGCTCTGAGTGTTTGCCAATTCCTCGCAGCCATTAAAGTGATAGTGTAATGGTTTGGGAAAAGGCCAGAAGCCTCGAGTCCACAGTGTGGTTGGAGCGTGGTGAAAACATTTAACCGGTTCAATGGTATCTTTTATTACATTCTCAGGAAAATAATGAAAAAAAAAAAGACTATTTAGGCTCCAACTGAAGGCAGCAGCAAAAAGAGGAGGCTGTGAAAATGTGAAACGCTCTTTTGCCACGAGAACACAGTCACAGCGGAATATTAGCCGAGCAGAGAGGCGGCAATTGATGAATGTCAATCCAATTTTAAGGAGCTCAGGGGGACCAATAAAAATACATCAAAGTGTTCGGAAAAACAAACAGAAAAAGACTAAAAAGACTGTTCTAACTCAGAGCAGATGTGACAACATTTTACTACTTTGCTCTTATAAGAAGTGAGCGAAGGAGTAATTATAGATATAATAAAGCATTTTGAAAATACAGATAACTGGAGCTGATCATAGAAACAACAACACTATGAATGACTTCTAAATGCACATACATGCACTGGATTTAGACGAACACGCATAAATGAGCACACCTACACACACACACACACACACACACACACACACACACACACACACACACACACACACACACACACACACACACACACACACACACACACACACACACACACACACACACACACACACACACACACACACACACACACACACACACGAGATTTTTGAGTGTTAGATGTTAAAATTGAATTTGTGCAGCTGTCTGTTGATCATTTGGCTGATTTGCAGTGTTCCATTGTTCACTATTGTGGTTGAAAATTGTGCTTTTTCTTCTCTGATTCTTGACAAATGACACAGTCCATGTAGCGGTTACTAAAGCGTCTATAACAGATGTCTGGAAAAATAAAATGTCCTGAATCAGATACTTCTTATTTTAGAGAGTGCAGCTGAAGGCAGGCAGATCTGAAGAATAAACCAGTAAATTGCTGGGTTACAAAGTTAAATGAATATTAACAATGAGCACTATTTTGGCCTCTCAGTTCACGATCAACTTTCCTACCGATGGAAAAAAAATTTAATTGCAAACTGTGCTCATAGAAAACAGCTCTGAGCATCACTCTGATTCCTATCTGGGTAAATCTGACTTTAAAAAGGCTTTTTTTCTCCACTATTTTCCAGTGCACAGCCAACTGGATAACCTGTACTTTAGCATACATGTGAGGCATTTAGGGAACATCTGTACATCGGAGGTGTTTAGTAAATGAGGAGTTTAGCCTGCTCCTAGTATATAGCAGTGATATTAAACAAACCCAGGGAGAACAGGAAACAAATGTTAAATCTCAAGTCACTCTTTACATTCATGCAAAACTAACTAACTTTATGCAAAGAGAAATGGTGAATAGTCTTCACAATGACCCCCCTACTGAGGAGGTAGAGAAGGTCAGCAGCACCAAGTTCCTCTCATGGACCATCAATACCTCCCATGTGATGAAAAAGGCTCAGCACAGACTTTTCTTTGTATGTAGAGGCTGAGAAAGACCAAGTTCCCCTCACAGAGAAGAACAGCAGAGCATTCTGCGCTGCTAAAAGAGAAACGTAAAGACTGACCAGTGGATTGTGAGAGCACAGATTTCCAGCCTTGAAACAATTCTAAAAACAAAACAAAAAACAAAAGCTAAAGGCTGCACAAGTCTGGAGGAGAAGTGGATGGTTGGTGAGCTAACAGCTGGAGGACATTAAAATGCATAACAGTCGTATCCATCCAGATTCAACTCGTAAATACCCAGCATGTTTAATGTTCTCTGTGAGCAGTTTGGAAGGTTTAAAGCTAAATCTGTAAACTCCTCACATTACCAAATATTCTGGGTTGAATATCAGCTTGAGACCAAGGTCCTGGGCCAAAGTTTTCCTGTTGACGAGAGGAATGAAAAGGGTTAAAGGGTCTGAAACTGCTGTAATGTGAGCCTTTAAGTGGGTAAGTGTGAGGCGTTAGCCTGTTGGCAGCTTTCCTCATATTAGAAAAATACATTCACGTTCAGCAAAGTTTAGTATTTTGAAGAAGTTAGCAGCTATTTAGAGGCTTTTTAAAATTTCTATTGGGAAGGACTTAAGCCTTGATTAGTCTATGGTAGCAGACTAAGGAAAAAGACTGGCAGCATCGCCAGAGACCCCACCCATCCAGAAACCCCACCCACCCAGAGACCACACCCACCCAGAGACCACACCCACTCAGAGACCACACCCACTCAGAGACCACACCCATCCAGAGACCACACCCACCCAGAGACCACACCCATCCAGAGACCACACCTACCCAGAGACCACACCCATCCAGAGACCACACCTACCCAGAGACCCCACCCATCCAGAGACCACACCCATCCAGAGACCACACCTACCCAGAGACCACACCCATCCAGAGACCACACCCACCCAGAGACCACACCCATCCAGAGACCCCACCCACCCAGAGACCACACCCACCCAGAGACCACACCCATCCAGGACATAGACTGTTTGTCGATTTTCCATCAGGGAATAGATTCTGGCTTCTAAAAGCACCAGACTGTGGAGCAGCTTCTTCTGCAGAGCTGTTGCCTCCATCACGTATTCAGCCTCACCTGGTTACTTGGCACTATTTTACACTCAGGTATTTGTATTGTTTTATACCTGACTACATGCAGCACTACTAGCTAATAGCACTATGCTATCATGCATACATGCAAATAACCACATTATTTTAATTCATTTTACTTTGCTGCTGTGAGTTCTCACATTTCATTGTATTTTGCACATTAACTACTCAGCCTCAATCTATCTGCTTACACAGGGTGTCCCTAAAGTTTGGACATATAGGAGGTCTCATGAACTACATTTTTTTTTGCATCACAAATGATGGAAATCACATTGAAGATGTTATTTGTTAATAATCCTATTGAATAAAATGTTAATTTCATGTCTTAAAAATATGTATTGATATTAAACTATGTACTGGAATGTATTTTTGCCTGTGTCCAGACTTTAGGACACCCTGTACAGCACTTTTCCACTTTAATGGTACTCAAAATGCTTTGTGATGTTTCTCATTCACCCACTCACACCAGTGGTGAAAGCAAAAAATGAAGAAAAAAGAATAAAAGGTATTTTGCCATGCTAGGTGCCATCAGGAGCAACTTGAGGTTCGGTGTCTTGCCAAAGGTCACTCTGACATGTGGAGCTGTGGGGGATTGAACTGGAAAACTAGCATTTAGTGGAACAGCCAACTAGTAAAGACAACTATTCATCAACATGCAAAGAGGATTAATATTTGTGATGTTGTTCCAAAAAACTGTGTGAAAGCCACCAAATCATGTGCTGGTGTGACCAGTTGGCAGCACCAGTGTTACCAGAGGAAGTTGTGGTGCTTTCACGGTTGGCATACATGTCAGAAAGTGATCAAACCGCAGCTCTCACACTGTAATGACAGCAGACCATGAGGACTGCAGCCTTAGCTTTGGATCCTGAAGGACAAGCAGATGTCAGTTTTGACTGGAGTGAATTTGTATGGAGCGAGGCATGTCACACATGGAGGGCCGCGGGGCCTAACAACTCTCCGGCCCAGTGTTTGCCCTCTGGGATCATACATAATTCATGGGGGAGTCATTCACTTGTCACAGCGGCTCTGTAGAGCGACGGCCACAAAGAGGAGAATGGAAAATGTGATTCTAATGCATCTGAGTCCAACCATTTCTGTAACTTCCCCAAACCGTCACTCTGACATTCACACCTGTTTCACACCGTGATCGGCCCACTGTGTGGAAGTAAAGAAAGCCAGCTGGGGTTTGAACTTTTCCCTCATGAGCTCGATCTGTTCAAATCCTGACAACTGTTTCTGTCTCTTTTTATGTGAACAAGCAAGGCCATGTTTTCAATGACTTCTAGGAGAGTTTCTGAGAGCGGCGCCGTGCTCGTCTTTCTCTAAGACGACTGGTTTTTCATTCTGCTTTCAAGGAAAGCTGCTTGGAACAACTAGAAACACATTTGATTCCTCAAACATCAATTCTGAACGAGCACGGCCCGATCTGTAATCCAATACGCCAGCATTGTGCTACAAATTCAAGCAAAAAAAGAAAAGAAAAGAAAAGGCTGCTGCAAGAAAAGGCAGTTGGCAGAGGTGCCTTTTGGTTGAAAATAGCCTCTTAATCAGCCTGATTAAGCATGTGATGATGCTATTCTGTCCAACTTCTCACACAAATCTGCTGTGAATGGATATCGGTGACTCATTAACTGGCTGCTACAGACTACAGACGTCCAATTGTAGTCGTTCAGGTGCATCCCTCAGCCGATACCTTCACGCCAACACAAGTTTCTGCTCCCTCCATCACCCCAAACAGCTCCTCCTGTGCCGAACTTGTCAAGATTGAAGGTTTTTTAAGGCCAGCCTCGTATCTGAACGCTTGCTGCTGCTGGAATTCTTGGAGAGAACAGCAAAGATTTTTTTATTTTTTCTGCCACATCAAACTCTACAACTCCTCGGCATTAATGTTCAATTTCTAGACAGGAGTGTCTCTGATTTACGAGCGCTCTTAGCAAGACAAAAACATTTCATTCGTGAACTCATGTTGACTCCTTATATGCAATAAAAAAACTGCATAATTCAGAAAATTCTCATTTGTTTATTTTGTGTTTGTCTTTGATGGGAGGTAATTTAATCACTTCTTTTTAAATGCATTTTTTGAGCCACTTTTCTTCTTCTGAAACCCATTAAACATGTCGGTGCGATGACCTAATTTTCCCACAGAGACCTCTAATATTTCTTTATAATATTATTCTCTTTGATCTCTCCTCCAGTTTGCTGTTCTCGTACAATGCCGCTCCTCTCCGTGAGAAGTTGTAGTTATCTCCGTCTCGCACTTAAAATGGGAGTCGTGCTAAATTTTAAAATATGTGCGGCGTATTCCAAAAAGCTTCTCACATCCAGCGATCTGTAATTGTGCTTCATGTTTTTGGACTCTGGCTCTGCAAAATTGGACAGAGGACAGGAGGACAGCTGTGATGTTGGGATGAAAAACTGGAAAAGGCATCAATGAGATGTTGGATTTGAGGGTATGAAGAACAAAAAGCTGAGAATATGCTGCTTAATTAGAATCCCCGGGTCGTTCTTGTAGTTACTGACATAATTAACCTCTATAGCATACTACAGGCAATGCAGCAGGATGTCTTCATAGATTAGAAGACATGGAAGGATTTCTTTAATGCACTGAGAGAAACGTAACTGAGATTAGTCTGTATTGAACGTGATGAGCCTCAATTTTGAGAAAAACTCCTCAAAAAACTGGAAGAAACTTTAGGAAAGCAGACATGTGATGGATGTTGTTCGAGTAGATGAAAGGCAAGATAAATAACCGAGGATCACAAAGTTAGAGACAGACGAACACACAGCGTACACTACTAGTCTTTAGTTTGGACTCACCTTCTCATTCAATGGTTTTTCTTCATTTTCATTACTATTTCCAATGTAAATTCTCACTGAAGGCATCAGAACTGTGAATGAACACACCTGGAAATACGAAGGAAACAAAAAGTGTGAAAAAAGTCAAAACGTGGTGATGGTTTCACTTCACAGGTGTGCTTCAGTCTCCTCTGAACAGGTGATGTGGAGATGTGTCTGCTACTAGAACTCTGTGGGTTTTTATCTGGGCTCTAATCTGAGCTGCTGTTAACTGGACATTTCTGAGGCTGGAGGCTCGGATGAACTTCTCCTCAGCAGCAGAGGAGACTCTTGGTCTTCCTTTCCTGGATGGTCCTCAAGGGAGCCAGTTTGATCGTAGAGCTGGATGGTTTTTATGACTGCATTTGGAGATAGATTTGAAGTCCTGGTAGGTTCCTGGTAGTTTATGGATGGTTCCTGGTAGGTTCCTGGATAGTTTCTAGATGGTTCCTTGGGGATACATTCAAAGTTTGTGCAGTTTTCTGGACTGACTGACCTTCAGTTCTTAAAGTAATGATGGACTCTCATTTCTCTTAGCTGATTGGATCTTCCATAATGTGGATTCTAATAGTTGTCCAATAGGGCTGTCAACTGCAGATCAACCTGACTTCAGATGGAGCAACCCCATTAAGAAGGCCAGAAATTCCACAAATGAACCTTGACAAGGACCACCTGTGACGTAAAAAACATCTCAGGTTCTACCTCATGAAGCTCATCCAGATTATGCCAAGAATATGCAAAGCAGGAATAAAAGAAAAAAATTAAATTATAAAACATGTTCTGCCTTTTTTCATTCTTCTTCGTTTACTACATAGTTCCACATGTGTTCATTCATAGTTTGATGAGAATCTACAAAGGAAATAATCATGAAAACAAAGAAGAACCATTAAATGAGAAGATGAACTAAAGACTGGTAGTGTATACATCAGGGCTGAACGATTGGGGTCTCTGACAGATATCTGACTTGCAGTAGGATTTTTTCAAGTTAAACTTCAGTTTAACTTTACTGTAGAACCGATTTGAACCGTGTGACGGAGCATTATCAAGTGAAACACCATCAACAGTGGAGACAAGGAGGACGGCAGGAATTAGTAAAACCATCAACCAGACAGGTTAAACTTTGAGTTCGATGAGCTGCAAAGATGTGTCAATTAAATGAAGGCTTATAGTAGTCACACCTGAACCTGTAGTATGCACTGATCCATAGGCAAGCTTGAACCTAGTTTCATTCTGATAGAATTAAATAAATCTGAATTACAGCAACAGATTCATAATCTCATAGCTACACCTCATATATCCTGCATTGTTTCAAATTGTGGGTTAGGGTACAGTCACAATAAACATACAGATGGATGACAACATAAAGAGTCTCAGTGAACCACCGTGTGCTGCCAGAACAGCTTCAGCACTGATTCTACTCATCTCTGGAAATCTCTGATTGGACGGCAGTGAACAGTTCTGCACCGCGTCAGATCTCCAATAGGTGTTCAAGTGGGTTGAGATCTGGTGACTGTGAATGCCCTAGTGTATGATTTACATCATTTCCACGCTCAACCATCTATTTGGTGGCCTCTTGTCATCCTAGAAGACACCACTCACACCAAGATAGAGCAGATTCATCACAGGAGAAGAGTTTTTCATGATGAACAACTTTGGATTGATTTGCAGCAACAGGTGGAAGCAAACCAAGGCAGAAAAATGCCCCCATCTCTGTGGTTTTTGCACCACTGACACCCCAAAATGTGCACTATCCTGTGCAATTAGGATTTTTTGTAATAAATGACTCCTTCATCCCATCAGACTGCACAAAACATAACGTCCAGAACCTCCTAACGACAAAGACTTATCAGGAATATCAGAACCACTGATGAGGTTTTTTCCACCTATTTTTGCACAGTTTATCAGCCACAACATTCAGACCACTGACAGAGGAAGTGAATGGCATTGATCATCTTGCTGTAATGCAATGCTCTGCTGGGAAACCTTGAGTCCTGATATTCAAACCCCAGCTGCCCCACACCCCCCATGGCAACAACAACAGTCTTTGATGCCAGTTTCCACCTCAGCAGGACGATGAACCCAGACACACCACAAAAACTGCTCAGGAGAACCTGGAGAACACGACAGAGCTAAGCTGTTCACCCGGGTTCCACATCCAGATCTAGATCTTACTGAGCATCTGTAGGATGGTCCAGGATCGGCCTGATCTAGGCAGGTCCCCTCTGGAACCCACAGGACATCCCCAGAGGTCCTGAGTCCATGAACCACTGAGTTAGAGGAGTTTCAGCAGCATAAAGGAGACAACACTGTATTAGGCAGGTGGTCATGAAGTTCTACCTGATCCCTGTTTTTTTTGTTTGTTTTTTCCTTTATTCACATTTAATAACATGTAAGCATACAAAACATTGTGCAACGAACAAAAAAAAAAACAGACAACAGGGGTACAAAATTAAAACATACAATAGGTTGTGAGTATTGTGTGTGTGTGGGAGTGTAGGGGTGAGCGTGTACATGTACTAGTTTGTGGTACTTTCTTGGTGGTGTTTAGCTGGTTATAACAATAAAAGTAACATCAGAGATAATGAGGAGGGCTTAAGCAGAGGCAGTGTTTTAAACAGTAATGTCATAATAATAAATCACTAAAAAAAAAGTAAATAAAAGAAGAAGAAAAAAACATCGCAAAAAGACAACAAAAGGAAGTAGACACACATTATAGTATGATAATGCTAAATTGAGGGGGAGATGAGGGAGCAAAAGAAAGGAGAAGAAAAAAAACAAGGATCAAGGAAATGTAACAAAATATATTTGAAGGGAAAATTAATGAAATTTAGTCAGAGTAGCAGTAATGGTTGAAAAGAACTGTAGGAAGGAGCTGTCCAAAGAAAATTAAACTTCAAGCAACACATTGAATCCTCGTTAATGATTGTTTTCTATGCCTATTTAGGGGTGATGCATTAAAAAAGTGAAGCTTACTGCCGGCTCACTTGGTGCTAGTATGCATTTGTCGATTTTGTGATGCATTAAAAAAAAAAAAAAACTGAGGGATAATGTGTCACAAGGTTTCTTCTTTCTTTTCTTTCTTCTTCTCCCTCCCCCTCCTTCCCTTCCCCTGATCCGTGTTTATACCGTCCTCTGCTCACTTTACAACATCCATGACAATCCATCTCACAGTTTACTCAGTACTTACAGCAGCACATTTCCTATACCATGTTTTATTCTGTATATTTGCATTCTATTTTAATATACTGTTTATATTCTGCATATGTGCACTATTTTATTTTTTGTATTTCTCTTTCTCAACTGTAGCTGTTGTGTGGAGTGAGTTTCCCTCCTTGGGCATTGAATAAAGGTGTATCTTATCCTGTATCTCTCTATGCACCCATCAGTTGGCTTGGTTTGTTGACAGTCCAAACACATCATTGTCATGGGCATTCCTAAGGATGCATATTCCTCTAGATGCGGCAATTTGCTGCTCATCCGTTTATCTTCATCACGGTCATCAAATGTGTGCTTGACTATAATTTCCGATCCTTTTTACTGATGTTTTTCCTATAAATTCAACATTTTATTGAAACAATGGCTCGTCTTTGTGACTGAAGCTCCTGCCATCTGTGCCCCAACAATGAAGCCCCATTTAAGTCACTTCAATCTTTTCCTTTTGTCTTTTTAATACACAAATCTGAATAAAGTGGGCCCTCTCAGCATCATTATACATGCTGCAGAGCATGATTGGATGTTAATGGTTTAACTGATGCATGCAGTGAGCATCTACATCTATTGTGTTCCTAAACTTATTTATTCATGTTTTTCCATGTATTGATCTGTATAAGAGTCATCAGATGCATGTATATTCCTGTAAAAATGTAGTTCAATGCTGTCCACTTGTCACTATTAACAGGATTGTCTGGAGGTCCATCCTCATCTGTTGCCGTACAGAAAACTGCTCAACACTCGGAGGTCAAGACTAAAAAAAACGTTATCACTCCTCACAGACGGCATCGACCTGTCCAGGTGACACACCGTCTCCAAATGCTTACTCAGTTTTCTGGTATTAAAGCCGCCTGTGATTTCAAATGCTACAAATATGTTAATGTGAGAATTTCAGAGGGTGTTAGAAGTGACTGAAGTGGCACATTTGACATTTTTTAAGCTGCTCTTAAGTAGTTTCTGTGACTTTCGCCAAGAAAAGAATGTGTTTACACGCCTGCATTGGCAGTCGGTGAAAGCGGGAGTTACAGAATGGATAAATAGATGCATTTTGTTTGGGAGATCATAAATATCTCATCTAACTATAACGGTATGGAGGCGGAGAGATTGGATAAATATTCAATGATGCGAGGGGAGTAGGTGGAAAGGGAGAGATTTCAATATACCTCCATAAAGAAATAGAGTGCAGCAGCAATATTCTCTCTGTGCACAAAATGGCAAGTGCTGCTGAACTGTTTTTGGCATTTGAAAATAGATTCACAGCTCCATCTTTCCAAAGTGCCCTGTGGCCATTTTGCAGCTTAATCAGGGCCACTTGAAGAAGGACTTATCTCCCTCTATGATACCACCCATCGCCCTCAGAATTCATCTTAATATCTTTTGGTACAGATCATCACCTAATTAGCACTGACAAAGAGCAGCTGGAAGGTACGTGGTATTAGAGGAGGTAATGAGCCGCTGGTAATGAGAACAGCCAGTAAGATATAGACATGGAATATACTTATTAACCTAATGGAATCAATGTTGCAGCCACACTCATTTCAAGTATTGACAGAAATGCATCGAAGTTAATGGAGGAAGGGGAATGTGGATGCTGTGTGCTGCACGCATGGAGGAGCTTCTCTGCAATATTCCAACGCTAAAAAAAATTAAATTAAAAAGTCCTTAAGGACAAAAGCGTCCGCATGAGAAACAATACCAGAAAAACATTACATATCAATATTATTGTTTATTTTCAGTGACTTCTTTCTTTTGACCTACATCAGTTCTGATCATAAGTACCAAACATTCATTTCAGGTTTTAACTCTTTCGATGGCTTTTTTTCCCTTTCTTTTTTAACATTATGTTGTTGTTGGCAGACATTTATCACATTACACTGAATAGCAGTTACAATGCGTTTATGGGGGCCAAGGATAAAAATATCAAAATTCCCCCAAAATATAAAACACACAAACATAAAATTATCTAAAAATCAATAATGAAAAGGACAAAAAAGTCCTCATCGGGTTCAGTAGTAGTTTTATAGATTAGGTCTACATTATAATGGAAGCAGATTCTGATTAAGGGGAAATGTGGAAACAACAACCCGTTCTCTGATTTGTGTTTTTACGATGGCATCAGCTTTATTACAGACCACACTCTGTGAAGTGCAATCAGTAAAACATTCCTTTAAGAGATGCTGAGCAGAGCTTGTTGAACTAAACTTAATAAAAGAAAATGCTAATTTCTCACTAAATGTCAATATGTGCCTAATCTCCCACATTAAACCCAGATTTAAACAGGTTTCTGCTGCAGATACCTGCAGCTTCAGGCTTTCATTCACCGTGTTGTAAAGGATCAGGATGTTTTATACTTTAATTATATTCTCCAGCTGAGCTTATGTCCCAAAAGGAACTGCAGTGCTGCTTTTAAAGCTATTTCTCTTGGAACAGTTTGCTCCGTTATTTATCAAGTAAATATTTGCAATATTTGATCGTTTTTCACTCCAACAGGTTTTCAATGCAATTTTACATTACATGTGTGATTTCTTTATTTTGTTTTCTTTAAAAATATGAAATTTTAATTGATAAATACGAAAAAAGTCCTGCAGAATTACATTTTTTATTTTCTAAAAAAAAAAAAAAAAAGAAATTTGGGGTTTTTGTGCATGTCGGAGCCATATTTCATTTTGTTCTTGTTTTTGTAATTGCCCACCCAAGACTCCAGGGGGCAGTATTTCTTTTACCTGAGGCTGACGGCCCGGGGTCAAGTCAGGGTATGTAGTTGATGGTATGATTTGGTTCACGTGTTGTGGATGGAAACAGGCTGTGCTTGATTCTCTTTGCATTTTCTTATTTTGTTTAGGACCAGTTTAAGATTGATAATAAAGAACTGGGATTATTTCGACTCCTATAAAGAATCCGTTTGTTTATTTTGAGTTGAGTTCACATCAAAACTCTGGTATAGCCACCATCAACAACCAGTAGGGCTAAGAACAGGACATAGTCACTACAGTGCTCTTTAAACATCTAAAAGATTACCAAATATAGAGAAAAATGCACAGAATTACATTTTTTGTTTAAAAAAATTTTTTTTTGGTCATGTGTTTCTTTTAATATATAAATGTAGTTTCATTTTATTGAAGTGTTCTCATATTTTCGTGTGCTGTAAATAAAGCTGTAAAAATAAGGAAAATGCGTTTTTACAGTGTATTTATGCGTAAACACGTAGAATTTTGGCTCAAAGACCAAATCACAAGCCGGTGAAATCTGTCAGCTTAATGACTGCGTTTGTAAGCTAAGAGGTGAGCATCAGAGCAGCAAACGGCCAACAGCTCGGCTCACGCAGAGCAAACAGAGGCCAGGAAATGTTAGCTGGCCGATACAGACCTGCTCAAAGCCAAGACTGACGCTGTGGACAGAAAGTGGTGCAGGGAAGGGCGGTCTGACGGAGGGCACGAGGGACGACAGGCTTCCTGGATCTGATGCTGCAGGGTGGCAGCTGTGTGTCGCTGGCTGGAGGGGAACAAAGTGGAAACTGATGGCTGGACAGACCCAGGATGGCAGGAGGGCAGGTTTCTGAGACTCGGTCCAGAGGACGTCGGACAGAACCACTCATTCATGTTGAACAGTCAGACCTGAGTCAGAACTAAACTCCCTGAAGAAAGAGCTTCCATGAGTAAGAAACAGACGAGCTGCTGTCCCTGCATCGCACCGGGTTTTATTCTGATCACAAGGACGTCCTGAGCGACTCCTTAAATAACAACAGCACCGAAAAACAATCATCTCTGGATAAACTTGCTTTTCTAAATTTCAGTGATGTTTTGTTCAGCTTTAATGATCAAAGCGATCGCAACAGTATCAAAAAGCAATTCAAAGTAATTCTGATTTTAAAAGACTGAAATATGCTTGATAATTCATAAAATCAAAGAAATGTGAGCTTCAGTCTTAAAGCTATTCTCCTGGTATTTTTATTAATTCTCTGTATGAAACTATTCCTTTTTTTCTGAATTCTTGCTTCAGTTTTCTTCATAAAAAGAAAACACATTCCTTCTTGTGTGTCCACGCTGACACTGGAGGCTCCATATACTATTGTCCTTGTTTACCACTAAGTTTGAAAGACTTTTTATACCCTTTTGTTGTCCAAACCACACATTTGGTATCTGGCGTTCCTGGTGTATGTACGGTGTTGCACATTAAGAGCACTCTGTGTGGAATCTGCAGAATACTGACATTCTCTGTATTATCAGAAAAACACTGAGGCAAACACTTTATCAGATACAACCTCAAAAGAGTCTCCATTCTTAACAGTCCATGGACATTTCTATCTATATTGACATGATAGTTTCATTTAGTTGCACCTTCATGATCCAGATCTCCTGATCCACCACATGGCAGACCGGTGGACTACTGGATTAACTTCACTGACATGATAAAGGCTTTGTGATATGCTGCCTTATCCCACTGAAAGATGAAACATCTGATTGTGTAACTTCCACAGATGGAGGAGGACATGGAAAGATTTATCAACTAAAAATCAGGCAAAGGCAGTTCCAGCAGCAATCAGGAGGTAAAGAAGGAGCCGCTGATTAGTACCACTAATCAGAGTCACAGTGGTGGTCCTCCTGAACAGACAGTCAGCTGTTTACACAATCTAGCTCTGATAAGCAGATGGACAAGTGCGTCAGACCTGAACATGGATTATCAATACAACTCCAAGATGCTGTGACAGCCTTTATGGACTCGATCAAAGAAAAAGAACCCTCACCAGCTCTACTGGGACAAAACTACAATACGGTACATTCATGGAAAAACATATTAGACCATCCTTGTTTTCTTCAGTTTCTTGTTTATTTTCATTTCATTGTCCCTGTTCCATCCAGACTGAAACTACAGATGGTCACTGATCCACCCCCATGTTTTACTGTAGGGGCAGACAGTCTGCTTTGGAGCTTCTCCAGGCTTCCTCCTAACCAGTAAGATGTCTGGAATGGACATCAACTGAAAACTGGATTCATCCCTGAAGAGAACCTTAGCCCAATCATCAACAGTCCAATCCTTGTGATCCAGCAGAGAGTAACCGGCTTTCCTCTGCCTTTCCTTGATGAAGGGCTTCTTCCTGCCCTGTGGGACTTCAGACCAGCTTCAACAAGTCACTTTCCAACTGTCTGTGATGAACAAGTCTCATTTCTCCACAGTCTCACTCCTTTTTAAGGTCTCTGGAGGTCTGAGGATGATTCCTGACATCAATGGATGAGTGATCAGACGGAAAAGGTGGAAGAGTGGCCTGAGGGTAACAAGCTGGACTGGATGGATCAGCTGTCACATCTCCATCTGAGATCATTTCCCTCTGGCAAACTATCTGTTGCAGCCTACAATCTCAGGCTCATACTTCTCTGGAACTTCTGAATGCAGCATTTAAGTCTGCAAACCTTCATCAACCTTCATACCTGTTAACTAGTTTAGTGACCTCCACAGTGCACAACAAGCTCTCCTCCTTCCTCCTCTCTACTCTCCTCATGTCGTGACAAAAAGCGGCGCTCATTTCTCGGCCAGCCGCTCGCAGTGACACGTTGGTGGCTGAGGACTTCACCGTAACATTTCTCAACAGCTTCTGGTCACTGACAGGTCTAAGAACATTCACATTGAGATGCTGTCAGGGTAAAACCCTCAGACTCTCATAATCTCCCCTCATCTGCAGATGTACTTTAAGTTTGCCTGTGATAAGGCTGTCGAAAAAAGGATCAATACTTGACAAATCAATCTGATCAATAATCAGGGAGATTAGGGTGAGCGGCGTGGTAGAGAGCATTTTTAAAGCTCTCTCTTCTTGCATTCCTAATGACAAGCACACTTAACTATAACTTCAATGACACCAGACTTCATTCTGATTGAACTTTTCAGCCTTTGTGTTTTACTTCACGTTGTCCCTGTAGGTGGTTTCCTGCAGTCAATAACCTCTCGTTGAAATAAAAAATGACAACCTTTGCTCTATTTTACAGAACATTCAGGATAAATGTGCATTTAAAACTTTCTGCTAACTTGATGATCAAAGTCAATCCAACAGCGATGGCTCAGTGAACTATTTCAGGCACATTTTCATCGCTTCTCACCGTCCAGGAGCTCAAAATGGGATTAATTCCAGAAGCCGCTGCAGCATTCCTCATTAGAGCTCAGGTAGAGCTGCTTCTACAGGCAGAAATGATGTGTATCACCACATACTATGTCTGCGGTGAAGCTCCTGAAAGTCCATCATCCACACTTAATGTGTCTGTTACACTCTGAGCAAAGATCTTTGTTAATTTTTTTACTCAGTAACCCCTCTCTGCCTTTTTAATAAACCAACGCATCGTTACAAAGTACAATCATCCCTCAGCCTGAGGGAACACATTTGTATTCCAATTACTACCTTTATACAAAAAGGAGATTATAGTTTCAGGGAACTATTTTAATACCAGGTGTGTCCAAAAAAAAAAAAAAAAAAAAAAGATTTCAAATGAGTTTTCAGTGCAGAATGAACACGCACTGCTGTGTAAATAAATTAACAGTCGCCCCAGGCCAGCTCATTGGATCCAGCTTTCATTGGAGGTGAGATTGTAATTTGAGTAGAAATTATATTTCAGAAAAGGCAGACAGAGGATGAGAGAGGATACCGCTGATCACAATCAGAATGTGGATGTATTAATGAGCAGGTTGTCTGACAGATAAATCCTGTTCCAGAGGCCGATGATATCCTACAACTCCACAGTTTCATTCAGCAAAGAGACGTACATCTGAGAGTAGATCCAACCCAAGCAGAGATCTAGTGAGGAGAAAACAACCCGGATAAGATCCATACAACAAGTTCTAGTGTGACGTGATTCTGTTCACATGGAAGCTCATAGAATCTAATTTGTTTGTATTAATATTTGAAAAAAGGGAGTGAACATAAAGTAACAATCAGTTCTCAGAGTATAGAGAGGTGGAGACAGGTGGAGTCCATTCCTTGATCCACAGCGTCTCCCAACGTCATCAGAGAAGAAGAGGCTCAGTCCAGCTCCACATTAACGACCACTCACTGCCCTCTACTGCCACAAACACAGAACTGCGACTGAAAAAAAAAGCATCTGGAGTCAGGTTGGGTTTCTGCAAGCAGCTTGGCACAGAGGATCATGTTTGTTGCTGTGATCATACCAGTGAAAGAGCTTTGGTTAAACTGAGCGTGGTCATTGGTTGTAATCTGAGGCTGAGCTCATCCTCCCTGTGTTACATCCAGCCTCAGCCGTACGGTCATTCAGCACGGATTAAAACATTACAATAGTGATGGAATGGAAGTAGAGATACACACACTCATGAACACACAAAATGAGGCCTTGCATCACATTTATGCATGAAGATCTGCTCTCCTAATACACTTACTGTTCCATCTGGGTCATGTTTAAACGGCTCAAACAGCAAACTTAACAGTGTTTAATCAGCCTAATAACTTTTCCTGACTTCATACGAATCATTTATGAAACTGAACTGATGAGAATTAAGGCTTGAACAATGTGTTTCCTTTCAGGGATGATTCCAGCAGCAGATACGTTCAATTTAATAGACAACTTTTCAACATTAATCCTTCAGTGTTAATAGGCTGCTATTTATTACTTTATTAAATCAATCAGATAAAGCTGGAGGTGGGACTTTGTTTTAGAACAAAGAGTTGTGGCTGCAGAAAAAAACAAAACAGAAAGATAACATTAATGCAAAAATCAAAAAAACGCTGAATAGTGGAGATGATAATCAATCAGTGAACCCCGAGCATCAAGCATGTGTTGGTTTAGAGAAGCTGACAGTAAAACACTGCTGAACACAACGAATTTTCTTCTTACAGCTGCAACAATTAATCAGCTAGTCAATTAATCATCAGCTATTAAACCGCTTGAGTCAATTTTAAAGGAAAAAAAGTCAAAGTTCTTTGATGCTAGCTTCTTAAATCTGAATGTTTCCTGGTTTATTCACTCCTCTTGGACAGGAAATCAAGACATTTAAATGTGCCATTTTTGGTTCAAACAACTAATCAAGAAAATAAACAACAGATTGACTGACAATAACAGTTACTTACAGTCCTGCTCTGTATCTCTGACTGGTGCTCACAGCAGTTTTTAGAGCCCAATATGCTTCCAATTAAGTCTCTATGGATTTCTGCTCTTTATGGGGGTTAAACAGTAAATTTTGCTGCCTGTGAATGACTTTTTGGCAAACAAAATGAACATATTTGTTTGTACGGAGCCCAAATAGCACACAAAGCATGACATTTGTCCTTATTTAGAATAATATGAAGCTTTTTGCTTATTTCTACATATTGTCTGCCTGAAATAAAGATATTATTGTTGCAAACAGAGCAATTGTGCAAATAAAGTCAACACAACTGAGTAAATATTCAATGTCAACGGACTGATCTCCGATTGTTTAGTGATGGAGGAAAACTCTACCTCTGTACTGTCTGCACACGAGTTCCTCATTGGGGATGAAGGACGTCTTTTATGATCTTGAGAAAGGAGTGAGAATCCAGAGACTCTCATTCCTTTTCTGAATGTCATTCAGAAAAAAAAAACAGACTAATCTCTGCAGTGAAGAGCAGAAAAGATAAAATGTTTTATTTCCTGTTTTGGTGAGAAAAAGTGCTTCTATACTGTCAACAAGTACACAAAACAACAAGGTCCCAGGCTTTTATTGTGCTTCTCTAACCGAGCGACTGCAGCGGCATCGAGGTCAGAAATCCAAACTGAAGAACTCACTTTAACCTTTGACTGACACAGGAGCTCTTAAAAATTTAAAATCCTGAGTAAACGTGTCCTACGCTGCGAGCACTGACCGAGCATCTGGGGGGATGAGGGCTGTGAACGCGGGCAGACGGGTGGACGGTCGGTTAATTAAAAACGGCCGGTCCGCTGTTTCCGTCTTTGTGAATTAACGTCGTGTCAAAGTGGACGTCGGTGGCAGCAGACGGAGGTGTCACTCAAATCCTCCTGCAAAGAGGTTTAAATTATTGACAGTCATATTTGAAAGTTGAATACTAACGCGGTGTTCAGGCGACGGGGCTCATTAACGGAATCAGTTCATGGAGACGTCTGCAGGGAATCTGGATTAATTTCCCATTTTCTGAGCCGCTACCATTCCCTTTAAAAGCATATAGAAAATAAATTAGGAGACCAAAGTGTACCTCTAAAGTAAACTGACACCCGCTGAGCAGAAATGTGTTTCCCTATCCAACAGGATTGGCCCATTAACTGTGCTCTACTGCTGCAGAAACACATGGAATTATTGTAGTCAGGTTGTGGAGATAATAGATGAACCACTTTCTACTTAAAAGCGTGTTATTCTGGCATCCTTTAGATTTATCTGTCTCGACTGTAAAAAGATAATTGAACTCATAAGTCAGCAGGTTGCTTCTAATGTTTGTTCTCTCAGAGGTGTCTCAAGCAAATCTTTTTTCCCCTTTTCTTTTTTGCAGTGAGCGACCATAATTTACAGTTCGTCTGGAGGTGAAGGAACACCTGCCAGAGCATCGACAACAAAAGCCCAACGCAGAAGTTCTGCAGGAAACACTTTGTGAGATCCGTGTAATTTTCTCCCCCATTCCTCTTCATAATCCAAAGCAACAATCATGTAAATTGCTGTGCAGTTTGAGTTCTCCCACAGCTCGACACTTGGTCCTGAAGCAAAGTTAGAGAACTTAGATGTCTGGTTTTTGCAGTGGTGGATCCTAACCAGGCATGTTTACTCAATTACTGTATGGAATTTAAAGTTATTTGTACTTCCCTTTGTGTGTTGCTTGAAACTGTGACTCCACTACAGTTTCAAAGACCGATATTGTACTTTTTTGCCAACTTTAGTCACTTCCTAGCTGCAGATGCATCAGTCCATCTTTTCACTTATCCAGAAAGTTGGGTCACAGTGGCAGCAGGCTGAGCAGATCATTCCCACTCCCTAACAAGGTTTTCTAGTTTCTCCTGAGTGTTCCCAGGCCTGGTGAGATAAGTAACTCGCATGGTGGTAGCTCAGTGGTGAAGGCTTTGTGCTACTGACTGGAAGGTCGAGGGTTCAAGTCTCAGCACCACCAAGGCCTTTAACTTGACCAGTTTCCTGTGATATGCAAAAAGCATGGTAAACAGAGCAAATAAAATCTAAATAAATCCCTCCACAAAATTCTGGTCTCCTAGTTGGATGCTCAGAGAGCCTCCAAAGGAATTCATCAGGAAGTAATCTAAACAGGTTCCTGAACCACCTCAACTGGCTCCTTTTTACCGTAAACTGGTGAAAAACCCTCTATAGGAGGTTTCTTTGAGCCACTCGTCTTCATTCTTTGGGTCACTCCCCAGAGTTAAGGATCATACTGTAGATCAGCTGGTAAATCTTTGCTTTCTAGCTTTAGCTCTGTCTATCAGGTACAACGCCAACACTACTGCTGACACAACCCCAGTTCATCCGTCCATGTCACGCTCCATCTTCCCGAGGATCTAGGGATCTAAATACACTAAAACCTGCTGAAACTAATGAAGCAGCTCAGCCCCAACCCAGATCAGGCAGTCTACTAGTTTCTGGTGAAAACCTTGGTCTCAAACTTAGAGTTTCTTCATATTCGGCATCAAAACCAGCTCAGTACACATGAAAGGTCATGGTCTAAATGAAGGAACAGAACTCCATCATCTGCAAAGAAACAGCAGAGCTTCAGTTCTGAGGTTCCCAAACTGGACTCCAACATCACAACTGGGGAAGTAGTTTACAGATTTAGTTCAATAAAACGGTATATAATCAACAAATAATCAATGATGTAGTATTATAGACCAAGATCAACTTTACTGATCCCTAAGCTACCCAGCAGATAAACTAACAGGTGATTCATCTTTATCAGTTTTAACATTAAAGTGATGAACAGAACAATGCATTAATAGTTATTATTAAACAGCATACATCATTCTAAAACATGCCACTCGGACTGAGAAGTACCGTTACTTTTGGTAACTTGTACCGCACTACAGTTTTGATGCAAATATTTTTGAAAACTACAGTCATTGTTAGTTTGCAGATCTATTCATCCATTCATTCATTTTCTTCTTCTTCTTCTTAAGCAAAGTTATGCTTTTTTAAAGTATAAATCTGAATGCATGGTGTTCCTGCTGTGTGCTATCGACACTTTTACTCAGTATCTGAATGCTTCTTTCACCTCCGTCTGATTAAGAAACGACCTCCAGACTAACAGCTTCTCTGTATTCACTTCAAGAACAGAAACAGAGAAAATTCAGAGAAGATCAGACAAACAGATCGACAGCAGCAGCACATTAATGGCTGAATCTGAAGAGCATCGAGTACTTTGGTATTGAAAGGACACTTCTAATTAGATTAAATTCAGCCTAATTTGGCTGCTTATCTTCTTTCTTCATAGACAGAAATGTTGCATCACCCAGAGTCACCTTGGGCTGTTAGATAAACCTGCAGCTCTGACATAATCTGCTGCATGAATGTGGGAAAAAATGAAAGGCATCTCATTATACGCTTATTTTCGCCTTTGCTTTTAATGCAACACATTCTTTTCTTGGTAAAATCTGGTTGTTGGAAGCATCAGGTTTGAAAAAAGTTTCATTTGTCCATAAGAGAGAAAAACCGGACTTTTGATGAGTTTAGTGGCACGGTGTTTTATTTAAGGGAAAAAATCCTCGCTTTAGAGCAGAGAGATGTTTATTTAGTGATTAATGTTTCCATATTTTAGCTTTTATTCATTAAATGCTGCCACTCTGTTTCTCTGTTGACACTGAACCAAAACCCCAAGAATCCAGAGATATTTTGTAAAGTTCCAGCAGGAATCGGCTCATTTCTGGAGATCAGTTTCATTTCTTATTTAGATATGATGTTCAGACAAAACACTAGAAGATATGTAGAGTCTGATATTTAACTGATATGAATTATAGTCAGATCATATCAAAGTTATGGAGCACTGGTGAAAATGTAGCAACACTAAGTCAGTGTTTCTGGTTTGGTAAAACAATACCTGGGTGTGTTCATCTCTCATGACAAGCGGTCAGTATTTAAACAAGAACACCAACAAATCTGCTGCATATCAGCAGAAAATATCATGAAAATATGCAGATAGAAAGAAAGGGATCATCTGAAAAGAATTGTTTGTTTTGATGTGAAAATACGTAAATAAAGTTTAGATCACAATGACTAAATGTGTCCTCCAGAAAAATATGAAGAAATGTGAAGCTGGCCTCGAGTACCTGCACAGATCTGCTGGTTTAATCTATAACTGAAGGATTTCTGAAGTCCATGGATATATCTGCATAGATTTTTATTAAAAGTTAAAAAAAAGTAATGTTTTTATGTTCATTATGATCATGTCTTCACAAATCCCATAATTATTTATTATGGAAACAATCACTTATGAATTAATAATACCAGACGGGTATTTGGCCATCAGATGATACCCTCGTGGGTACCATCTGATGGCTGCCAGACTATCAGTGTAAAAATAGTACAGTGTGTATTTACAGTACCAATCTGGTATAGAGCTATCAGATGCTACCCTCGTGGGTACCATCTGATAGCTGCCAGACTATCAGTGTAAAAATAGTACAGTGTGTATTTACAGTACCAATCTGGTATAGAGCTATAAGATGCTACCCTCGTGGGTACCATCTGATGGCTGCCAGACTACCAGACTATCAGTGTAAAAATAGTACAGTGTGTATTTACAGTACCAATCTGGTATAGAGCTATAAGATGCTACCCTCGTCGGTACCATCTGATAGCTACCACCTTTAGGATCTACGAAACTATTGTCTCGCAAACAACTCTGCACTTTAACTTTGTACTTTTGCACTCTGTTTTTGTCATTTAAATGCACTTTAAATATATTGTAATTGGTTTGAATACAGTCTTCCTCGCTATACTTTCGCATTTTGATAATTGTCTATAAACCAACAACGTTGCACACATATTTGTAAATATTTTAATATTGATTTTGATTTTGTTTTGCTTTGTTAATGTAATGTGTTTTATATGCATTGTTTTAAATAGGAATGTTGTTTTTTATGGACCAAGGACTACAGATGGAAATTAGCATGAAGCTAAATCTGGTGCAGCCATCTTTTTAATGTAACTGCACGCTGTCCTTTTTCAAATAAACTTGAAAGAAGAAAAAAAAATTACTGGATATCACTAAAATATCAACTAAATAACCGTCTGAATTTAATACCAACCACCCTCTAATTCGCTAAACAATAATAAAATGAGCTGATTCATTTGCAAATGATCCATAATTACGGAAAATTAGTCCAGAATGAGATAAAATCTGTCCGAAATGACTTGAAAATTTTCCCAAAGACACAAAAATTATCCAAAATAAGGAGAAAAGATCCAAGTTGACATAAAAGCTGTTGAAAATGACTCAAAAATTGTCCAAAATGACAAGAAAAATGGTCAAAATTACAGAAAAGTAGGCCAGAATGATATGAAATTTGTCCTAAATGGCTCGAAAATTAGGTTTACTACAATATCTTTAGAAATAACTTTCAATTTCAAATTTACCAAGTTGTGTATAGAATATTTAGAATAATCTTTCTCTAAAATGCCATGTGGGGTTTGGTTATAGGCCGCCTTGATGATTTTAGGCCTGAAAACAGAAAAAATGTCGACTATGATACAAAAAGTCTTGTAATTATGTATTGACCCTGTTGTTTTTTCAGTACTCAAAGAAATATGACAAAGTAGAAATTCTCTCAGTAAGGACATTTAATGCACAAACAGTAAATATTTTAACCACAGATGCATGAAGACATGCGCTCTCAGTATCTGCAAGTATGTCAGAAGTAGTAAGAGTGTTGGAAAGTAAGTAGATGACAGCCACAGTAATTATCTCTAATCACAGCAAACCAAATACCCACACAGACTCCACCAACATCACACCAAAACTCTGACCACAGCGGGTCACAAGCAGCAGCTCAAAGCATCCATTCACTCAGATACTGCACTTAAGGATTTCCATTTTCTACTTCTTTACTCTGCTACACAGTTCAGAGGGAAATTTTGTCCTCTACTTTACAAAATACATGAAAACATAAAGCTAAATATGACCAACAAATAAAATATTAGATTATATTAAAGATCATGATAAAGTTTTTCTAACCTCGACATAGAAATCCACAAAGCTACCGAGCAGAAAAACGACTTCAGTCACCCAGAACAGCACTAAAGTGATGAAAACATGAATGCATCAGAAACTGCAATCCCATAATATGCTGTCCATTCATCAGAGATGAGCCACTCTGATGTCACTGTGCTTCAGAGTTTGATCTCTTGTGCTTTGACTTGACTAAAACATGACGATCAGCAGAGTATTTCTACACTGGAGTATTTTATCTGAAATCCAGAACCTGCTGCCTCTCAGGCTCCAGCACACCAAATACACCCCCAACAAAACCGTTTGGATGCTGGAACGCACGGAAATTACGCAGCAGCTTACTGGCCTCTACAACAGCAGAAAAACAGAACTTACCTTGTTCGTAGGCTCTCTCTAGTCTGCAGATTTGTTCCGTCCATGACACTGATGTCCTGCAGCAGCACCAGAAGTGTTTCCTTCCACTGGAATATTCAGTCTTAAATCCATGAAGTTGAAGGCTGGAATCTCTGCTGCTTCTGTAGTTTCTGCAGCTCAGTCTCGGGAATGTTGGAGGCTTGTGTAGTAACTGCACATTTCATATTTCCTACATATTGTTACTTTTCCGGCCACCTGGGATGGTTATTAGGTTCAGAAGTGCTGCTGCTTCCACTTTATGCGTTTTATCCAAACGGCTCAGCCTAAAACAGGTTCGGTGTCCATTCAGTCAAACGTTTGGAAACCTTCAGGTGTCATCGTTAGCGTGAGCTGAATTATCACAGATTATAGCTTCACAGAGTTAAAAACTGCATCACAACAGCGGTGTTATGTGTTGTTATGACTCTTTTCCTCCGAGCTTCTTGGATAAAATCGCTGTTTACGCAGCGAAGCGCAAAACTGAAACTCCGCGGGTGCAAACAATTAATCAATTAACTCCCTGTTCTGTCCGACGGAGGAGAAGATATGAAACATTCTCATGTCAGAACATCCAGGAAATCAGAAAGGTTGGTGATAGGTGAACTAAATACGTTTACTTTAATGAAACAGAGACTTCTTCTCTGGTGTCTCCGTGGCTTTAATTCTCTCCAGGTTCAGGTCAGATACAGGTGGAAGAGGAACCTTGTTTGCTCGTTGCTGTTCCTGGAGGAACTTTTAACGTCTGAACCCAGAGAACATGTTGCTGTCTATGGCCATAGAGCTGCAGAAATCTTTAAACCACTCAAATGTGGTTTCCTTTGTGAGTGTAGCTGGCATTTTACATCTATTGGCTTCAGTCAGTAGAGTCACATTTTACCTTCTCAGAGGTCAGACATTTATAGAGAGAAACACTTAGAATGCATTTCACTATAATATGATTACACTGAAATAAATACATTTAAACTAAATAAAAATAGTAATAAGACGAATTTTTAAAGAGAAAGAAAGAATAAGATGAAAATCTGGCAGCAAACATGCCAGAAAAAAAAGAAAAAAAGAAAAACTGAAATTCTGTAACATTCAAAAACTGCTAAAATCTGTAAAACAAGGACATTTATAGATGACTAAAATAACCGATAGGATTTTTTGGGTCACATTGTAAATCTAAGAATTTTGTTATTTATTAAAAAAATAGATGATTTTTTGTTTTTTATTTGACTAATATTTAATCTTCAATTTTGACTCCCTTTGGACAATAACAAATAAATAAATGCTTTTTTTCTGTGGTTATACGAGGCATTATCTGTTGTTTAGCAAAATGGGGAAAATGAACAGTTTTTCACATTATTTACCATTTTTCATTCCTCAATAGAGATATTTTGTCTTTCAAATAAGGGCAAATATCTGTAAATAATGCCACATTTTCTCATATAAATACAGCAAAAATAATGTAATTTCACGGCCGCATGTTGTGAAAGGACAAATGACTATTTAGAAAAATATAGAGTTGTCATGTGGACATTAGTTACAGTTTGGGCCTTTTTTATAGTTACCTGGTAAATGATTATTATGTTCCCTGTGGATTTGTACTAGTCACCTGTGCTTTCATTTCTAAATGCATCTGCTGTGAGGGCTGTGTTATAACACTCATATTCCTCTCCAGCTCACTGAAGTGCGATTTTTCATGAACAACATGCAAGAAAAACAGCGTTTCTTTCATATAATGTTCTCCACAGTGCAGGAAACGGATTGGAGGCTCAAGTGCATCCATCATCACCGATTGTTCCTTCACTGGAAATGCTCCGTGAAAAATAATGCATTGAACAGGAGGATAAGCAGAGGGCCACACAGAGGGTTAGGAAGGACCTTCATCTATTATGTGCTTCACAGGCGTTATATGTGTGGGAGTCCTCAGAGCACGGTGTCCTGTATGATGCATGTTGTGCTAAAGAATACGTCCAGCTGAGCATCAGATTAATGCACTCATGCTGCGACTTTATGGGAAAATACATGATTAAGAAAGCCATCACTGATTTGACAGCTTTCCTCTGAATAAGCTTCATGATTAGTACAGAAAACAGTGGAGAAAAGATTCAAATGCTAAGTTATTATGTTGTTTGTTTTTATGTAAAAGTAGGAATATTAAAAAATGCCCTCGGGTCTATTTACCTCTCATTCTGATCAGAACATACGTTAAAGCCCTCAAAACTAACATGCTATAGCTGATCAAACATGTTGAGATATTATTTTACAGCGTGTAAAAGTCTGATATACTGATTTACTGAAATCCAAATATTTCTCACTGTTTTAATGAGAAGATTTCCCATAACTCCATACATAACATCTCTAATCAGTAAAGTAACAAAACATGGCATCAGGTGGTCAGCAAATACAGTAATAAATACACATTTTACAGTTAAATAAGCTATCATTTGGGCATGGTGAGATTTTTCTGTATTTTTGTTAGCTTGGTCCATTTATTATTAGTTATATTTATTTGGAATATTGTGTCTCTGTATTTTATGGTTGATTTTTTTCCCACTCACCAGAATCTGCATCAGTTCTGCACTATTTAAAGAATCTGTCACTCTAACTACTATTAAATAAAATGTATTTAAACAAACTTTTTCAAGGCACACCTTCACATATAACAGTTAAACAGCAAAGTAAACAGGAGACACACAGTTTGAGAATGAGAAAATAAACGTCTTTTCTTTCCCTAGAGCTCTGTGTGTCACATTTTATATTATCTTTACTGTGAAATAGCATAAATTTGGTACAATTATGTAATTATAATCTAAATATTTCTGTCTTCAGTGAAGCCATAGTGTTTCTAAATGCTCTAGACTGAGTTAGTTTTGCAGTTGTGGTAGTAAATTTAAAGTTTTAATAATACAGTGATACTTTTTTATTTTTGTGAGTAATTTGTCTCTGGAGAGTCACACATGAATTCTCGGCCACAGAGTTGCAGTAACACACGCTGTTCGCATTTCTTCCGAGCCCTTTGCGCTTGCCGTACTGCAGTATAAAACCTCCTTCAACCGGAAGTCCCGCCCCTTTTCATCCCCTCTCTGGCAGACTGAGTGAGTGTCACATTTACACACAAACAAAACTCCTATTTTTAATCATCATCCATCCTCTTTTATGATAACAATTATAACCAAATATCTACTATATTATAATTATTGCCTTTAGTAGCTGTATGATGAGATAACTATTTTAATTCTAACACATTTTCCCCCGGTGTTATAACCGATAAACTGACTCCATCTTTCTTCCGCAGCGCTCAGTCCGCTGACACGGCACCATGGTGAGAACTTTCTCTTTTTTATGTACTCTTTTTAACTACACATTTATGATGAATAGTATCGTCTTGCATGTACGAGAGTAATGGAACGTGAAGTGCGGGTTCAGTAATTCATAAATAGGCGGCAGCAACGGTTGAAAGTGGTTAGCATTGGTTGTTAGCATTAGCAAAATGCCGCTCATGAGCTAACAGGGCCGCCTGGCTACAGTGTGCTGAGAGAACAGCATGTTTAGTGGACTGTAGCTGTACTTTTATTATTACTGTGATAATGAAGTCACCAACACAAAGTTACCTGTATTGTCAGTTGCATTTCTTGTACAACCCTGCGTGGCTAACCTTCCGTTAGCCTGACATTAGCTCTAGTTAGCAACCTTTGCTACAGAAACGTTTTTACCTTCAGCAAGACGTCCAAACATCTCAGGCTGATGTGCCCGGGATGCATTTCACAAACTTGCCAGAATAATGATGGACCAAGTGCTGGGTTTCGGCCTTTAAACAGAAACTTCAGTTCCACCGGTCCACTAACACCAGTTTTCTGTTCTTTATCAGTCATGTGAAGTTTGTTGCTTTAAAAGTTGTCTAAAATGTTTTTATCTGCTCTGTTTTGACTTGTAGCCTCGCAAGATTGAAGAAATCAAAGATTTCCTGCTGACAGCCAGGAGGAAGGATGCCAAGTGTGAGTTAAAACACAAACCGGTTGATGTGGATATGATGTGATGATGCTGTTAAATAAAGCTATAAATCAGTTGTTTAATTGGAGCTGGTTCACATTTTGTTGGTTGTTTATACGTTCCTTTAATGGTTCTCTGTGGTTCAGGCATGCATGCTGTAGTTTGGCTGTTTCTGGACCTTTTTATGACAGTTTTGATGGTGCCTTGTGGAGTAAAGCTTAATCACATTTTAGTTTTATTACATGAGAACAGAGACCTGAAGCTTCACGGTGAAAATTGTTGCAAATCAGAAAAATCACAATTTTCCTGTTATTTTCCTGAAATCATTCATCCCAAGGTTGATGTAAAGTTGAGATGGGCATAAAACACACGGATATAAAAGTGACTTCTTCCACTGGAGTTCTTCCACTGAAACCAATTAATAGTAAATGAGCTTTGATAGCTAATATTTATCTCTGTAGGTCTTTATGAATCCCAGAGATCTGCTGAGCATGTAATAATGTGGCCAGTTAGTTTTCACTCAAGAATGTGTTTATTTAGTGTTTTTCAGTAAGTTTTAGTCTTTCCCGTAGTCATTTCTAAACGTTAAGTTTGTCCAGGAAGCTCCACCTGAAATATGAGGTGTGATCAAGAAGTTACTGTTTAAAGACAAATATCAGACTGTAGCTTTTAATGTGGCAGGGATACGCTGACATTACGGTAGTACTCTGTCCTGTCAGCCCATCGCCTGATTGGTTAAAGTCACTGCTCATGTGTTGCACACGCGTGACGATGATGCAGTCCCAGAACCTCACACATTACATTCCCACAGTCTGGAAGCTCTGAATATTCACTAGTCTGTGAGTGTTACTGCTGTGGTTTTATTCCAGGTGAGTAAATCTGTTGAGCTGAAGCTGATCCCAGATCTGTCTGTCCTCCTCCAGCCGTAAAGATCAAGAAGAACAAGGACAATGTGAAGTTCAAGGTGCGCTGCAGCAGATACCTGTACACTCTGGTCATCACAGACAAGGAGAAGGCTGAGAAGCTCAAGCAGTCCCTGCCACCAGGTCAGTAACACACAGGTAACGCGTTTAGTGAACACCAGACAGCTGAGACCCACAACAGCGTAGGAACACCTGTTAGTGACACGTGAAGGCTTTCTGTTTCTACTCCAAGTGGTTTGAGTTGTTCTTTAACTGATGTGAAGATGTTTGTCTTCTCTGGCTCCAATTAAAGATCCTGTGGATGTTTGGACTCAGTGTGTTTGAAACTGGTTTCTCAGTTTATGAAGCAACCAGTGAATGAGAGGACCCAACGAGCCACATGGCTGGGACTAGAACTTCCTGTTAATGTTCCTGACACAGGTTCTAAAATTCTAGAAAAGAAAAAAAATCAATGATTGTAGTGAATGACTTCCCGCAATAAATGCACTTTTCTTGTCTTTATCTGTGTTACAACATAAGATGGCATAATGAAGGTTGTATGTCCAGTTGTATGACAATTTGATTTGACCACTTTTGTTGACCAAATGTATTATTCTCAACATTATCTGATGTTGTAGTTTATTTTCAGTGGCTCTGTTTTCATGGCTTCATGTCATTTCTGACCTAAGATGACGTTAGATTCAGATAAAAGGCTGTTTTCTTTTGAAAAGTTACAGAAATCCAACAAATCTATCTCACATGGAAGCTGGTTAAAATTAGGGCTGCAACTAACAACGCATCGACTAATCGTCTGAGCACGATACGTCATCAAAAGCGGAAGTGAGCGCACAATGCAACAGAAATCAGCGACCGACCGGAGCGTGGAACACGGACGGACATCGGCGCTGCATCGTGCATGTATTATGTATGCACGATGCAGCGCCGATGTCTGCGTTTAGATACAGCTGTATAGTAAACGAGGACATCCGTGTTTACGATAGATCGTGGATGTCCGTGCTGCATCGTGCATACATAATATATGCACGATGCAGCGCGATGTCCGTCCGTGTTCAACGCTCCGGTCGGACGCTGATTTCTGTTGCATTGTGCGCTCACTTCCACTTTTGATAACGTATCGTGCTCAGACGATTAGTCGATGCGTCGTTAGTTGCAGCCCTAGCAGTGTCAGAGTGAAGATAATACATTTGTGTGCCTGCAGAGGATGATTGTAGTTGGAGTCATTCACTTTAAAGGGAAGCAATGTGCCGAGAATAAAACCTTAAACTGATGTAAACAAGACCTGAGAACATTATTGTGCACTGCAGATGTCTGACAGTGGGAAATGAGTGTTTACTGAGCCTCAGGAATCAGAGTTGTTCTGAAGGAGATGCATGAACTGTAGATGTTTATAGTCTGAACAGAGGAGTGCACAGGGCTAAATATTAGTTTAAAACATGTAGAACAGAACGTCTCAGCGTTTAATAAGGAAACTCCAGCAGAATGCTGCAGAAATGACTTAAAAATAATCTCATAACGTTTACTAAACATACTGACTATGGGACATAGTTCAGTTTGAAAATGACCAGTGTTGCTGTGGAAACACAACAGGGTCCTAAATATGACTTTAAAGCATTGAATTCCATTTCTTCACACAAGGCCTGAGGGTTTTACTTCCTTAAATGACTTAGTTCATAAATATATTCAGTTAGATGTTTGTGTTCGATCGGTGCCTGCAGGGAGACGTTACTCAGGTGGTTTTGTTTGTGGAGTTATCTTCATCTGTCCTGTTAAAAGCTGAAGTTTGTCAAAGTGCTAAATGTGAACTGGAATGAATGCGTTTTAAATTGGATAATTTATCCTTTCATTTTCTGCTGCCATCAGAAGTTGTTTTTTTGTTTAAATTACGTTCTAAGAACTTGGCGGTGTTTTAGCTGCTCTGCTTTTCCATCATACTTTAATATTGTGCGACTGAAGCAGGTGTTTGGTTTAGAAAGTCCTAAACTGAATGAGTTAGAGCCTGCTGAGCCCCAATACAAAGTGTAGACAGAAAGGAACTGGTTCCACCCTGCTGTGACTCAGTTTAAGGCAGTGTTTGCAGTTTGTCTTCCAAATAAACTGATGGAATAATCTGAAGACATGTTTGTGTTAAAGATGACTTCTGAACTGTGGAGCTGCAGAGATGTGGCTGTTTGAAGCCGTTGCCCTGTTTTTAACTGTGGTGGTGTTCTATTTTCATTATCCAAGCCAAACAGTGAATACACGTACATCGTTTGGGGCTGAAATTGCTTCAATCTATTTCCCTACTTTGATGTGTAAACATTGTTCAGCTGATGGAGTTCAGAATAAAAACAGTTTGTGGTGAACAGTGGCCTGTGAAAGCTGATGTAAATGCATCGGTCTGCACAGACTGCTGATGGGATGCATTCAGTCGCTGTGGACTGAAGTGTGATCAGTTTGTTGTGCTGTGGGCGGTTGTTGGTTGAACCAGACGTCTCTGAAGCCTCTTTGGGTCAAACGTGTAGAAATCAACGAGGGAGAGTAAAACTGAAGCTGGTCTGTGGGGTTTAAGTGATCAATGAAGGCAAATGTTTTTACAGAGTATAAGAGGATATCCAGTGTTTAAATGGAAATATTGAAGAATAAAGCTCTGTTTTCTTTGACTCTCTTCTAACCTGTCATCTGTTTGTTTTCTTCCAGGTCTGGCTGTGAAGGAGCTGAAGTAAATCCTTGATGTACAGATAATTGTAATAAAAATTTGGAAAAAAATCACTTCATTTTCTGTCTTGTTCTCTCAGAAATGTTCTCCTATAAAATCTAAATGTGATCAGGTGTTAACAGGGCTGCCAGTAGCAGCTCACAGGCAGACGTGGTGTTATGACGGCTCTCCACAAGATGTCAGATTAGAGCCATGACAGGACCAAGAGGTGGATAAAAGCACTTCAACTCCAAACATGTGGGAGAAACATTTCCTTTAGCTGGACGTCTTTGACCTCTTCATGGTGCTTCAACCTGATGATCTATAGCAGGGGTGTCAACATCCGTTCCTGGAGGGCCACTATCCTGCATGTTTTAGATGTTTCCCTCTTCCAACACACCTGATACAAATGATCAGGCTCGTTATCAGGCTAATGATGAGCTGATTGTTTGAATCAGGTGTGTTGGAAGAGGGAAACATCTAAAACATGCAGGATAGTGGCCCTCCAGGAACTGAGTTTGACACCCCTGATCTACAGGAACACGGATGCCACATACATGTAGAAATTACAGTGTCAGGTTTAATATTAACTGGTAACAGACTGGTCAGCTTTACTGGCTCTTCTGCCAAATTATATACACACCATACAATTAAATGTAGTTTCTGTCCTCAGAAAAGATTTTGAAGAGGCGATGATTGTGTTAGAGAAAGCTCTTTTCAGACGTGGGATGTGTGCTGTAGATTTTAATTTTATCTGTGGGAGGATATTGAGCAGACAGCCCTGGATGGAGAACATTCTTCAAGTTGGCTTTGGAGTCTCACTCATGCCTTCTGCTTTATTTATTCTTCTTTATATTTACACATTTATTTCCTTAGTTTTTTAACATTTATTTTTTATTCATTCTTTTATTTGTTCCTCTTTATATTTACACATTTTTCTTTGTTTTTTCTTTTAAAAAAACAGGTTTATCTTTTATTATGGCACCCTTAGATATGGACATTTAAGTGCCAACCAAAATCCACCAAAATCTTTTTTTTTTTTTGTGAATGTTCTTAAAGAAAATATTAGAAGTTTTACTGATATATATGTAATCACTTTAGATATTTTTAGGATTTTTTGGAAGATTTTTACTCATTTTTTGAAAATATTTACAATTATTTTCTTGCCAAATTTGGAGGATTTTTAAAAACAAAACTTTTAAGGGAAACTTTGAAGGAATTATTGGAATTTTCTTCCTGAAGGTTTTGCAATTTTTCAGAAATTTGTGGAGATTTTTGCTGAATTTTTGGATTTTTTCGTACAAAACTATTTTTGGTGCCTGTAAATGAGGACAACAGGAGGGTTAACTGCTCAGTGGTTCCGACGTTTTGCTGTCGGCTCTGTGTAATGGCCTTAATCGACCACTAGGTGGCAGTGCAGCAACGAGTTCCACAAAGACTCACGCAGCTACATCTAAATAACAAACCTTATTAACCAGACACCTCCTCACAGTGAGTATCAGGGATTATTTGGCAGTTTTTCTCCAACCAGGAAGCCACTCTGACATTTGAGGCATATGTGCGCGTCCCCGCGTCTCCTCGTGTCCTGAGCCTACTATCAGTGCGCGCCCCCGCCGTGTGGAAGCAGTTGTCGCTCGGATCGAGTGTGCAGGTCCACGGACACGGAGCCATGGACGCACACTGATCCCACGGAGCTCACTTCTACAGCAGCAGCAGGATTTATCGAAGGTTTTTGAATTTTTATTTTTCCTGTCTTGTTTTTCCTCTCATGTGTGGCCACATTGTGTGTTGTTTTTCCAAAAACACACACACACCGAGCATGCTTTTATCGTTGCCTTTGTTTGATGTGAGACTTGACTGAAAAAGATTCTCCGGATCCGAAGCTGCAGAGGCTGATTCCAGGCTGGAGAACAACTTTTTCTCCGGGGCAGGGATGTCTTCGGCTCGGGTGGATTACATCGCGCCCTGGTGGACTTACTGGCTGCACAATTTCCCTCACATCAACCTGAGGTTCCAGCCTGCTGACAACAGCTTCCAGCCTGGAGATGAGAACTACCAGCAGGTCAGTGGAGGACCATCAGGGCCAGTTATAGAAATGGGCCGTAATTAGCCTGTGAGGGCTGTGCAGTGAGTTTATGATCCCACTGTGGCACAGAATCTCTCTTTTTATTCTAATAATGATAATAATTTAACATGGCTTATTATATAGGGTCTTTGCTGCCTTCAAAATAAGATTACATTTTGCAAAATTGATGCTAAAAGTGTCTCACAATGTCTCCAAATGTCCTCCAGCCCTTTAGTGGTGACCACGTTCAGCCATTCATCAGAGCCTACAGTGTCTCCCATAGATCACTACTCTGCAGAAATCCCATTGCAGTTTGCAGTACGTTTAGTTTGCCATTAAAGCCAGAGCGGTCACATCTCCACAAATCCTGCTCTCAGTGGGGCCTGGCAGTCTTTTTCATTCATTTTTAAGTGGGACAAATCATTTGTTTTTGTGTGTCGGAGAGAGAGAGAGAGAGAGGATGAGGAAGCACACTTGTGGGAGAGTGTTGGCATAGTTGTGCGACACCCATGGGAGTCCGAGTGATTCCTATCCGAGCTCCAGAGGCGGTGACGGGACTGTTTCACACCGCTTTGAAGTGGTTGGGATGGACTGTTGGATGACTAATGACCTGCTTATGAACGCATGTCAAGTTGTGTGAATGTTTCAGTGTTTAAGTTTTCAAGGTTATAGCTCAGATTCACTCTGGTAGTTTGTATCCGCTGAGGAAAAGCAGTATTTAGGTTCATCGCTTGTAGCAGCTCAGCATGGGGCGTCCAGACTGAGGTCAGGGGTCAGAAAGAGTCTGAGAGGCTCTTAAGGTGTTCAAGTGTTTGATTTCAGAAGTGAAACAGCAGAGAGACGATAATCATGAGTAAAGGGAATCACAGTTACATATAGTTCATGCTTGTGTCATCTTTCATGGAAGTAAAACCTCAACTAGAAACCAGAACAGTGTAAATTTAAAGTGAGCTGATCACAAGAAGAACTGTACCTTAAAGGATGCTTGCTGTGACAAACTCATACAAAAAGACTTTAAATGACCACATTCAGTTTGCAGTTTCACCTTTCGTCAACACCAAGGTGAAGTTATCAGTTTGTCTGGTGAACATAGTGGAGCATTTAGCAGCTGAAGACCCAATTATTTACATCTCAAGTTGAGGAGACCAAAAAATAGAGCTAAAAGTGGACAAAAGTTTGACTTATCTCCTTAGGTTGGGCAAACTGATGGAACATTAGCAAGTTTATATTTTCATCGCTTTACGTCGTTAATTCAGACTTCTTAACCAACAGCTGTCTGTCTGATAGGAGCAACATAAGCATTCATTTTAAGTAATGTTTCCAGTCAGTATTCATTGGAGTTTTGCCTCTGGTTTGGTCTCAACCATAGATTGTATATCAAGGTGGATGAACCCTCCATGGACACAATGCCAAAAGGACAAAACAAGAAACTAACGCTCAGCTAATCTACAAATGTGCAAAGAAATGTCATATAAGTGGAGCTACCACAGGTCTTGCAAACATCTCTGAACCATGGACTGTCCTATCAAAGAAGCTACTTGATAAATTCTGGATCATTTAAGCTGTACTACAATTTAAACAGAGGACTTCTATTAAAACCTCTAAAGTTGTTATGAACAGAGAAACTCGCTGTAGAGACCAAAATCGGGTTTAGGTTCTAGGTTGTAAACGTGTTCATTTCTGCTGTAGAGTTGGACATTTTACCATGGGGGTCTATGGGGATCAACTCGCTTTTGGAACAGCCTCCAGTGGGTGTTTGAGGAACTGCACTTCCACGTGGGCTTCATTTTTCATGACAGAAGGTTACTGCTTGGTTCCAACCAAACTCTTGAAGAAGCATCCAACCTTTAGCTGCTACCTGACTCCTTGGATGTAGACTGATGGTGTAGACCTTCTATTTCCACCATGGCATTCTCCTGGTTTTCATAATCTCATGCAAATGGCAAGTTTTGACAAAGGTTTGGATTGGACAAGGAGGCAAGCCTACGTGTATTTTCTGTGAATTAGCCTAATTAATTATTTCTAGTACATTTTTGGCTTCATTTTGACAGAGCCAATGGGAATGATTGGACTTGCAGAGGAAAGAGCTGCTCAGAGTAAAGACTGTGCCCATGTGGTGTACACCCTAACCACTCTGCTGATGGCTCACCCCACATTATTCGTTTTAATGACAGTGTTCGCCTCACTGTGTCCAGATATTCCACCAAAACAAGTCCCTACCCTCACACATACCATTTGTCGGATCACTGTTGTAGCATCCTCGACTCACAGCCGCCCAGACAAATGTGATTGGTTCAAAGAAATACAAAGAGGCCGGCGCATTTGTCCCCCCATAGCAGAGTGATAATGGGTCCAATCTGACCATTCTGCTGTGCTGACAGTGCTGTAGAGATAGGTGTGAGGCTGTTTAGCTGTTAAATGCTCCACTATGATCAGCAGCTGATAGTATCTGCCTGCCGTTTGGTGCAGGTACAGAACATTAGCCACAAAGATTCCAAGCTGATGGACTGAAAAACAGACTGACTAAGGCCTCGAGGCACCAATACACCCAGCGCTAACTTTTTACTCTTAACTTTATCTCTTCACCAGCAATAGTCCTGATGAATTCCTGCTTCACAAGATGTCAGATGACAGCGCAGCTCAGGTGGATCGATGCTGTAGGGGTAACAGAGAAGAGACATTGAGGCAAAAGGGAGAGGAGAGGGAGGTGGTGTTGTCTTCTCAGGCTGCCACTTTCCATTCGCAGTTCTGCTGTGGAAGTAAAGTCAGGGCCACGGGGTGCAGGAAGGCGGCGTGGTGAGTCTCAGCAGGTGATACAAACTTCCCCCTAAGAAACCTGTCAACCACGTGTCCAGTAAGTCAGTCTGATGGGAAATCCCTCAGCCATCAGCCGCTTTGTATGACTGATGCGTCTCCCACTTCCTTTTATCTGACAGAACCACACTCCTGCTCTCTTTTGTCTTCTGTGCATCGGGGCTTCAATGCTCCCACCTCCTAGAACAATTTACTGTAAAGCACCTCAGCTAATGACACAATTTCGAGCTGACGCAAGGCTATTGAGGGCATTGCGTTTCTTGTCCTTTGTGGGCCGTCAAACCCAATTCTGCTGTTCTGACTGCATTAGTGGCAGCGATAATGTGCTGTGTACACAATCATGGAGGTATATGCTGATCTTGGACGCCCTTGCATCGCTGTCAAGTTGTGAATCATGCTGGAATTTCAGAGGGACGGCGTGTTAATGAAGTGACTCATATCAGTCTAATTAATTGATATGGTAGATGTCAGTAGTAGCACTGGAAGCTGTAAGAGCATGTAAACAGCCTGCCTTTTTGTGAATTAGCTCGTAGTGTCTTGTTTTATAACTCCTAAAAGCATTAAACTGTGGGATTAATGAAAGATGTATTTGCTTTGTTTGTGCTCCGGGGGGGACTGACTGCTTTGCTGCTGATATTTTGCAATCTTTAACAGTAAGGAATTCAGCTTAATGGAGGAAAAATTGAGCCGTGCATTGTGGAGTCCATTCTTTTGTAAAGGAAATGCTGAATCGATGTTTGTTTGGCTCCTACTGTGAATACTATTGAGCCTTTAGCCCAGGCCACATGCTTTGTCAGAAGAATTGTAATTGGCTGGTCCTAGTGTGGCCAATCACAGTGGAGTCCCCGTTGGCTTTGGGCCGCTGAATGTGAAGGAATGTCAGAGGTGGACATCTTTCACTGTTCTTTGTCTGCTGTAGTCGGTTCCTCACTGCTGTATCCGGCTGTTGTCAGTAAATGTCTGTCAGCTGAATCATCTGCCTGCACTTTCTCCCTAATTTCTGTCTTCTGACAATAATCAAGCTATTCTTTTTTATCGTACAGGAGTCATATTTTGGAAAATCTCATCAAGTGCTGCAATAATCTGCAGAGTTAAGGGTTGAGTGTTCTAGAAAACGACGTATGACTTGTTCACTGCTTGCCTTTAAAAGCAGAAGTGTTTAGACCTTTTAACCTCCTCCCACCAGGCCAATTTCTGCCATGAAGTGGGTTTGATTGTTGAACTGGCTGTTATACTGAAAAATCCAACACGGTTTTAAGCATTCTGACCTCAGGACTAAACTGACAGCCCTGCACTGCTGGTGATTATTTTGGCACAGTTTCTCCTGAGCTCCTATACGACGAAACTGCATTCTCATTTATGCTTTGAAAGAATGTTAACTTAATTTTGAAACCAGACTTTTCCCTTGTGACGTGGAAGGAAAGGCTTCTGGTTGGAAAGAGCCACAAAGTTCACTGAAAGAGGCCGAAGCAGAGAATCAAGATGTTGTACTTTCTGCATCCATAAACATGAATGTCCTCAAGGAAGTACAATCCAGGAGTAATCACCCTTTCCACACACGGAAGGTTTTACCCATGTATTCTGCACATATTACTACTTATCTTACACACTATTCCCCTTTGTAGCATAGTTTGCATCACTGGGTTGCACGTGGACTAGTGGAGATTATGTCATCATTTCTGTCACGCAGACCCTCAGGGACTCTTGTATACCTACTGA